>NC_057805.1:479917337-480261099 GCF_018294505.1 Triticum aestivum
GACGCCCCGTCCACGGCCGCAGATCCGCGTCGTCGACACCATCCTTAACCCAACCACCGGAGCAGCTTCACCTACGCCCTCGTCCACGGCCACAGATCCGCTTTGCCCACACCGTAGTCCACCCTACCGGAGCCGCTCCACAATCACCCTACTCGACGGTTCTAGATCTCCTTACCGGACCCCGACAGCCAACGCAGCGTCATCACCCTCGATGTTTCTAACCTGATTACCACCGTCTGGAGAGATGCCAAGCACCCGCCACGGCCTAGGTACTTGTCACCTTTAAACCCGTCCAGCATCACCTGCCCGATGTACTTCAAATATACTAACCGGTCGCTGTTACCTGTTATGCAGCTGGCAAAAACTACAAGGATGATGTTTCTTCTGGATCTAATAGCTTGGCCAACCAAGATCCTGGACTGAGGCATTGCTATGATCTTGTAAGCGCGTCTCTCTCTCTTGTATTGTTCTGTGCCTGCCAGCGTGCTTTGCTAGGATTTTCGACCAGTAATCCCTTTGTGCAGACAATGATTTCTACTATTGGCTGCTAAATTAGATATGTAGATGTCATACATGATACTACCTCGTACCTCCGTTCCTAAATATAAGTCTTTCTAGAGATTCCACTATAGGCTACATACGGAGCAAAATGAGTGAATCTACACTCGAAAATGCATCTATATACATTTGTATGTGGTCCATACTGGAATCTCTACAAAGACATATATTTAGGAACAGGGGCAGTACATTACACAAAATCGTAGGTGGCATGTAGGAATTCTAGTGCACTACATTAGGCTCCCTTAGAGTGCCTGCTAGTCCAGCATACAGAGTCATGGCTAGTTTATGGTACGCACACAATCGTTAATTGGTGGTTTAAATATGCGCAACGGATATGCAATGTAGTATCATGTAGAGATGTCTGAAATTAGCCGTGTCAACTTGCAGATAGGGTTACACAATGAAAAAGTACAAGATGTATGTGGCAATTTCATGGAACATCGCAAAAAAGGAGAGGCAGCGGTGAGCCTGTACAGTGTGCTATGGTACGTCACTCCTCCATTGCAATCATCATGAAATGTTATTTGTATGCCAGTTCTATTAGCCAAGTTTCTTAGGGACAGTTATTACGAGTTATTCTAAGAAAATAAGCACCTATGAATATAAGCTCCATGTAATAAGCCAACCAGTTCTTTTCATTGCGTTTTCAGCTTATCTTTGGTATGATCAGTGGAAAGTCTAGATTGCATTATATTTTTTTCATTTTGCTGCCCATATGGAAATTAATTTGACTTGCAAACATCACAAATTGAACCCAGTGCAGTAATTAATATGATAGGAAAACAGACCATCACTATTTGCTCAAAATGCAAATACAAAGATACCATCTACTTGGCACAATCTACTTTGGTCAATGTTTTCCATAGAGATCCCATTGCCTAATTTAAACGAAGAACGCATGACCCACATTTAAATGAAGAACAATTATTTATTGAAATTCGATGGTCCAAGTGGCTGGTTATTATCATATAGCAGCACCACCTGAAAGCATCATATAGCAGCAGCAGCTCATAGCAACTCATCATATAGCAGCAGCAGTCTGCAACTCATCATATACCAGCAGCAGCTCATAGCAATTCATCATATAGCAGCAGCAGGAGCAGCTCGTAGCAATTCATCATATAGCAGCAGCAGGAGCAGCTTATAGCAATTCATCATATAGCAGCAACAGGAGCAGCTTGTAGCAACTCATCATATAGCAGCAGCAGCAGCTCATAGCAATTCATCATATAGTAGTAGCAGCAGCTCATAGCAACTCATCATACAGCAGCAGCAGCTCATAGCAATTCATCATATAGCAACAGCAGGAGCATCTCATAGCAATGCATCATATAGCAGCAGCAGAAGCAGCTCATAGCAATTCATCATATAGTGGATCAGAATGAAAATTTGGCAAAAAATCAGAGGAGATCCTCACCTTGTTGGATGAGCTCATCCTTCAACAGCACCTCAAGGCCATGGCCTGGGAGGAGGGGAGGGGGAATAAGGTGCCTTCTGCCGCAGTGTGGCATCAGCCGTAGTTGTGCAGCGCCCGCCGGAGTAGTGCGTTGGACGAACCACAGTGGAGCAGCTGCTGGAGACCATGAGAATGAGGGGCGGCGCCAGAGGGAGCAGCAGCCAGGGAGATTTGCCCCTACCCGCCGGCCATGTAGCCTAGCTGGACATAGCATCGTCGAGGACCAGGCCAGATGGGACCAGTGGCGACGGCTCGCTGGAGGAACCCTAGTGCTGCAGGCAGGGGATCGAGGTAGAGGGAAAGGGGAGAGGAGATGCAAGCGGGCAGGGCAATGAATGCTTGCGTGTTTGTTTTTACTTGAGGGTCAGGTGTGACACGGGCATCAGCAGTAACATTTTGAGTGTAATATAGGCAGACAATAGAGTCATTTCACTATTCCCCTTCCCTTCAATTTTTAGTGAGGTTCTACCCGAAACACCCCCCTCCAAAGAGAAATTAGTTAAGCCCAAGCCCATAACTCAAAAATGACTTCTTTACATCTTTTATGGCTTATTTTGACAATATGCCCTGAAAAGGCGGAATCGAACTGGCCCTTAACCTGCAATTCAATTGTGCGTGCAATGATGAATCACTCCTGCCTGCTATCTGTACATTTAGGCATCATCATACATGGCATAACCTAATACATGTGCATTCCATTGTAGAATCTGGAATATGCAATGTTTATGTTAGTTCATACGTTGCACATGATGTTTAAATGTCCCTTAAATCTGGTCAGTCAAGTGATGGTCTTTAAGCATCCTTCTTTGCTTCTTTTCTTGATATGTAAGATTTGCTCACACATCTGTTCAATTGCTTGTTTGCATCAGCCAGCCCTTACTTGCTATTCTTGACCTAACACTCTAACAGAGCTTGTCAATGATTTAAACACTAAGGGCTGCTGTAGTGGGGCCTTGTCTAACTCATAGGTGACATAAAGGTTTGGCTGTACACTACAGTAGGCTCTCCAAGAGTACCTGGAGATCCAGTTCGAAGGTATGCCTAGTTTTTACATAGTGCGGACATAGTAAATGCTCATTTCATTGTGTGCAAGTGCAAGAGGTGCGGCATGTTTCATTATGTGGTGTTGTTTTGTTATAATCTCATCCTTTTGTGTTCACAGACTGGAAAGTATGCATATTTATCTTCCAAGGAGATGAGTAACTAGTTTGTGTCACCTTGCAGAGGGGGTGCAATGAAGATAAGATTGAGGATTTCCAAGTACAAGATGTTAGGAAGGAGCCTTGCAAGAGAAGTAGGAGCTGCGCTGAGCCTCTTCAACCTGCTAAGGTAAGTCACTGTATGCAACTCAACAGTTCAATTCCTTGTTTGTTTCAGGCATAGTTAATTTTCTCTTTTCAATTGCTTTATTTGTCCTCAGTTAATGAGATGCCCAAATAATCATGCCTGATGTTCGGTACTTGTATCACTATTAGTTGACATAATTAAAGGCCTTACCATTTAATTACTCTGCCGAAGTGTGCCTGAAGCTTTGAAGTCTATTAACCAACTATTATTGCATGAGGCTCACAATCTAGTTTATACTATGCTAATGATTGCATAGTTTTGCCTGCTGTAGTATGTTTGTATGAAACCCTCTGCTGTTCATTATGCTCCCTAAGACTTTAATTGAGGCACAGAATGGCCAACTGCTTGCTTACTTATACGCAACATGCTGTCTAAATTTGTAACTTGTTTGTGTTTTCGATTGGGCCCCAACATCATGCTCCTCTGGTGAGCTAAGAGGGATTTCTGTATGCAGGCTGCACAGACTATCTTTTTTATAATTTTTAAAATATCACCTGCTTATGCTTCATGACGTGTAACATTTTTTTAAAGTGACGTGTAACATTATTGTTAGTCCTATTTTGCCATGTAGTACAAAATAGTGTCTTGTTCGCTTCACTGTTGTAACTATATTTTTGCCCTAGTCATGTGTACTTACAGAAACATTTCAGGATGAAGTGACATCAACACAAAGATCTGCGAGCAGTGCGGCATGGCCGTTACCGAATGATTATGGATTGGAATTGGAATGTGCTGATGTTCTCGAGCATCAACTAGAGGTGGCAAGACAACATGTACATGATTGTCAACGTATAATCAACAAGTTGAGACTGGACATGCAGGTATTAGATGCAGGAGTCAAAAAAATGAAACAAGACACTGAGGTAACCATGAAGGAATTGGAGATTTTGCAGACTGAAATTTGTGCTATCTGAATCCGGCCAATCCTATTTTCTGAAGAGATTATAGTTCAAATGGAGTTAAGTTGATGCGCGTCCATGATGTATGAGCTGTATTTGCCCAGTGTATGTAATTTGTTGTTTGTGTATGCTTTATTATCACCTGTGCCGAACCATAATGCCCAGTGGGTATAATCGGCTGTAATTTCTTTATTGTATAGTGTAGGATTATTCTACCTTTCTATGCCTTGATCTCTTTGTTGTATAGTGTATGCTTTTTAGAGGTGATAGTATTGAGTAGGATAATTCTTTGAATATGCTATATTGTTCAAACGGGGGCCAACTCGCCCGACCATGGCCCTTCACGGGCCGTCGGATCCACGGGCCTTCTACGTCTCGTAGGATCCATGGGCCTTCTACGTCTCGTAGGATCCATGGGCCTTCTACGTCTCGTAGGATCCATGGGCCTTCTACGTCTCGTAGGATCCATGGGCCGCCGAGTCATTTATGGGTCTTGTACGGGCCTTTAATGGGCCGTAGACGGGCCTTTAATGGAAATTGTACGTTTTATGGGCTGACCATAACGGGCCGTTAATAGGCCGTATTTGGTGATGCTATGAAAATGGCCCAACAGACTAACGGTCCAAAAACGGGCCGACTGTAACGACGGGCTGAATTTGGCCTACAAGCAGAAAATGACAGTAACGGGCCGTAAGTAACCGAATGCTGCAAATGAGCCCAAGAATAAATGGGCCCTCAGAAGGCCGAAAGTTAACTTGGGCTGGAAATGGCCCAACGGAATAACGGGCCGTTAATGGGTATAAAGTGATACACTGTTCATTACGGGCTAGTTTCACCACGGGCCGTTAATGGGTGTAAAGTAATACACTGTTCATTACGGGCGAGTTTCAGCACGGGCCGCTAATGGGCCTGGGCCTCATATGGGCCGAAAGACGTCATGGGCTATACATGGGCCAGAAGTGAAAACGGGCTGGAATCATATTGGATGGCCCAGATGATGCTACTGGGCCTAATTCGCATAGGGCATAACGGGCCTTGGGTTAGCGGGCTGTAAATGGGCTATATGCGAACAGGCCGTTAGCAGGCTTTCCATGGGCCGGCCCGCCAGCTTTTGACCAAGTCAAACGGGCCGGCCTTTTCACAGGAATGGGCCACTGTTGGGCCGTGCCACATGTCGACGTATCATAGGCGCCTTCTGTCCAGTGAGTGGATGACATCTGTCCCAACGATGAGCCGACACGTGTTTTCTCTAGCCAATGATGATTTTACACGTGGAAAATCCCCATTGGTCGGGGCTGTTAACGGGTTATCGGATCCAAAACCCGACTCGATAGCTTAACGGCGTTCCGTTACGGTGGATGCCACGTGTCGGTCACCCTTGACGAAAGCACTTCTGTGACGCGCGATTTATCGTCATGGAAGTGGACACTTCCGTGATGATAATTTTGGTAATGTCATGGAACACTTCTACGACAGCACATGTATGACTATCTTGATTCTGTCATAAATTTGTGATGGATGTACATGCATGACAAAAAACGCGACCTACTGTGACAAACACGTATCATCACAGAAGTGTATTTTTTTTGTAGTGATGCCATCTTTTAACTTTTTCTTTAAACAACTTGGCATTCTCATAGGCTTGGGTTCTCCATTCATCAAGTGAGCTAATGTCAAATAATCTCTTCTCACCGGCAAGTTTGAAATCATAATTGAGCTCTTTAATAGCCCAATATGCCTTATGTTCTAGTTTGAGGGGTAAGAGAGATGCTTTTCCATAAACCACTTTATACGAAGACATACCCATAGGATTTTTATATGCAGTTCTATATGCCCATAATGCATCATCAAGTTTCTTGGACCAATTCTTTCAAGATCTATTAATAGTCTTTTGCAAAATTAATTTGAGCTCTCTATTGCTCAATTCTACTTGACCACTAGACTGTGGGTGATAAGGAGATGCAATTCTATGATTAACATCATACTTAGCAAGCATTTTACGGAAAGCACCATGAATAAAGTGTGAACCACCATCAGTCATTAAATATCTAGGGGCTCCAAACCTCAAAAAAATAACTTCTTTAAGCATCTTAATAGAAGTGTTATGATCAGCACTACTACTTGGAATAACTTTTACCCACTTAGTAACGTAATCAACAACGACTAAAATATGTGTATATCCATTAGAGGCAGGAAAAGGTCCCATATAATCAAAGCCCCAAACTTCAAATGGTTCAATAACAAGTGAATAATTCATAGGCATTTCTTGACGTCTACTGATATTACCAATTCTTTGACATTCATCACAAGACAGGACAAACTTACGGGCATCCTTGAAGATAGTAGGCCAATAAAAACCGGATTGCAATACCTTATGTGCAGTTCTATCTCCAGCATGGTGTCCTCCATAAGCCTCAGAGTGACACTTGCGTAGGATCTATTCCTGTTCATGCTCAGGTACACAACGTCTAATAACACCATCTACTCCTTCTTTATAAAGATGTGGGTCATCCCAAAAGTAATGTCTCAAATCATAGAAAAACTTTTTCTTTTGCTGGTATGTGAAACTAGGTGGTATAAATTTAGCAACGATGTAATTAGCATAATCAGCATACCATGGAGTAGTACGAGAAGCATTTATGACATTTAGTTGTTCATCAGGGAAGCTATCATCAATAGGTAGTGGGTCATCAAGAACATTTTCTAACCTAGACAAGTTGTCTGCAACGGGGTTCTCAGCTCCCTTTCTATCAACAATATGCAAATCAAATTCTTGTAGCAAGAGAACCCATCTAATAACTCTAGGTTTAGCATCTTTCTTTTCCATAAGATATTTAATAGCAGCATGATCTGTGTGAATAGTTACTTTAGAATCAACAATATAAGGTCTGAACTTTTCACAAGCAAATACAACTGCTAAAAATTCTTTTTCGGTAGTAGCATAATTTCTCTGAGCATTGTCTAGAGTTTTACTAGCATATTGAATAACATTTAATTTCTTATCAACTCTTTGCCCTAGAACAGCACCTACAGCATAATCATTAGCATCACACATAATTTCAAAGGGTAAATTCCAATCAGGTGGCTGAACAATAGGTGCAAAGATCAATGCTTTCTTAAGTATTTCAAATGCTTCTACACAATCATCATCAAAGACAAATGGTATATCTTTTTGTAATAAATTAGTCAGAGGCCGAGAAATTTTTGAGAAGTCCTTAATGAACCTCCTATAAAAACCGGGGTGACTAAGGAAACTTCTTATACCTTTGATGTCCTTGGGACATGGCATCTTTTCAATTGCATCAACCTTGGCTTTATCAAGTTCAATACCTCTTTCAAAAACTTTATGCCCCAAGACAATACCTTCATTAACCATAAAGTGGCACTTTTCCCAATTCAAGACAAGATTAGTTTCTTCACATCTCTGCAAAACTCGATCAAGGTTGCTCAAGCAATCATCAAAAGAGGATCCATAGACGGAGAAATCTTCCATGAAAACCTCACAAATCTTTTCACAAAAGTCAGAGAATATAGCCACCATGCATCTTTGAAAGGTAGCAGGTGCATTACATAAACCAAAAGGCATACGTCTATAAGCAAAAGTACCGAAAGGGCAAGTAAAAGTAGTCTTTGATTGACCATTGGCTGACACAGGTATTTGAGAGAAACCAGAATAACCATCTAGAAAGCAAAAATGTGTATGTTTGGATAATCTTTCTAGCATTTGATCGATAAAAGGTAAGGGGTAATGATCTTTTTTAGTAGCCTTATTTAATTTGTGGAAATCAATTACCATCCTATAACCTGTAATAATTCTTTGCGTGATCAACTCATCTTTATCATTAGGAACGACGGTAATACCTCCCTTCTTAGGGACACAATGGACTGGACTTACCCACTGACTATCAGCAACGGGATAAATTATACCTGCCTCAAGGAGCTTTAGTATTTCTTTTCTTACCATTTCCTTCATCTTAGGATTCAGCCGTCGTTGATGATCAAGAACTGGTTTGGCATCTTGCTCCAAATTTATTTTATGTTGACATAGAGTGGGACTAATGCCCTTAAGATCATCAAGAGTATATCCAATAGCAGCACGGTGCTTCTTCAGAGTTTTCAATAATCTCTCTTCTTCATGCTCTGAAAGGTTAGCACTAATAATAACAGGATATATCTTTTTCTCATCAAGATAAGCATATTTAAGAGTATCAGGTAACAGTTTAAGCTCAAACACGGGATCACCCTTGGGTGGAGGATGATCCCCTAGGATTTCAACAGGCAAATTGTGTTTCAGGATGGGTTCCTGTTTGAAGAATACTTCATCTATTTCCCTTCTTTCATTCATAAACATATCATTTTCATGGTCTAGCAAGTATTGTTCTGAAGGATCACTAGGAGGCACGGCAATAGAAGCAAGACCAATAATTTCATCCTTATTAGGCAATTCCTCTTCACGGTGTTGTCTACGAAATTTAGAAAAGTTGAACTCATGAGACATATCACCCAAACCAATAGTAACAACATCCTTTTCGCAGTCTATCCTAGCATTAACAGTGTTCAAGAAGGGTCTACCAAAAATAATGGGACAAAAGCTATCTTGTGGGGAGCCAAGAACAAGAAAATCAGCAGGATATGTAGTTTTCCCACACAAGACTTCAACATCTCTAACAATTCCAATGGGTGATATGGTATCTCTATTGGCAAGTTTAATGGTAACATCAATATCTTCTATCTCAACAGGTGCAATATCATGCATAATTTCTTTGTATAAGTCATGAGGTATAGCACTAGCACTACCACCCATATCACATAAGCCATGATAACAATGATCTCCTATTTTGACAGAAATAACAGGCATGCCTACCACAGGTCTATGTTTATCTTTAGCACAAGGTTTGGCAATTCTAGCAGTTTCATCACAGAAATAAATACCATGCCCATCAATATTATCAGACAAGAGATCTTTAACAATAGCAATATTAGCTTCAACTTTAATTTGCTCAGGAGGTGTATAAGTTCTAATATTGCTTTTACGAACCATAGTTGAAGCTTTAGCATGATCCTTTATTCTAACAGGGAAAGGTGGTTTGTCAACATAAGAAGTAGGAACAATAGGATCATTATAAGTGATAGTCTTTTATTCAACTTTAATAGGTGCAGGTACTTTTACTTCTATGGGAGGATGATATTTAAACCACTTCTCCTTAGGGAGATCAATATGAGCAGCAAAAGATTCACAGAAAGAAGCTACTATCTCAGAGTCAAGTCCATATTTAGTGCTAAACTTACGGAAAACATCGGTATCCATAGAAGATTTAACACAATCAAACTTAGGTGTCATACCTGACTCCTTACCTTCGTCGAGATCCCAATCTTCAGAGTTGCGTTTAATTCTATCCAATAAATCCAATTTGAATTCAATAGTCTTCATCATAAAAGAGCCAGCACAAGAAGTATTGAGCATGGTGCGATTGTTATCAGAAAGCCGAGCATAAAAACTTTGAATAATTATTTCTCTTGGGAGCTCATGATTGGGGCATGAATATAACATTTATTTAAGCCTCCCCCAAGCTTGAGCGATGCTTTCTCCTTCGCGAGGCCAAAAATTATATATATAATTGCGATCACGATGAACAAGATGCATAGGATAAAATTTCTGATGAAATTCCAATTTCAATCGTTTGTAGTTCCATGATCCCGTATCATCACATAGCCTATACCATGTCAATGCATCTCCCTTCAAACATAAAGGGAAGACCTTCTTCTTAATAAAATCACCGGGTATACCTGCAAGCTTAAATAATCCACAAACTTCATCCACATATATTAGGTGCTCATCAGGATGCTTTGTTCCATCTCCTGCAAAAGGATTAGCTAGCAGTTTTTCTAACATACCCGAAGGAATCTCAAAGTGGACATTTTCATCTTCAGTAGGTTCAGTAGGTTGAGGAGCAACTCTTTGCTCTACTGGTCGGGGTGAAGATACCCCGAACAAGCCCCTCAGAGGATTACTTTCCATAGTAACAAGTGACAGTAAATTTCAGCACACTATATAAATTTTTCCTTACCAAATTCCACCTACCAAAGGCGCTTCACTCCCCGGCAATGGCGCCAGAAAAGAGTCTTGATGACCCACAAGTATAGGGGATCTATCGTAGTCCTTTCGATAAGTAAGAGTGTCGAACCCAACGAGGAGCAGAAGGAAATGATAAGCGGTTTTCAGCAAGGTATTCTCTGCAAGCACTAAAATAATAGGTAACAGATAGTTTGGTGATAAGATAATTTGTAACGAGCAACAAGTAACAAAAGTAAATAAGGTGCAGCAAGGTGGCCCAATCCTTTTTGTAGCAAAGGACAAGCCTGGATAAACTCTCATATAGAGAAAAGCGCTCCCGAGGACACATGGGAATTATCGTCAAGCTAGTTTTCATCACGTTCATATGATTCGCGTTCGGTACTTTGATAATTTGATATGTAGGTGGACCGGTGCTTGGGTGCTGTCCTTACTTGAACAAGCATCCCACTTATCATTAACCTCTATTGCAAGCATCCGCAACTACAACAAAAGTATTAAGGTAAACCTAACCATAGCATGAAACATATGGATCCAAATCAGCCCCTTACGAAGCAACGCATAAACTAGGGTTTAAGCTTCTATCACTCTAGCAACCCATCATCTACTTATTACTTCCCAATGCCTTCCTCTAGGCCCAAATAATGGTGAAGTGTTATGTAGTCAACGTTCACATAACACCACTAGAGGATAGACAACATACATCTCATCAAAATATCGAACGAATACCAAATTCACATGACTACTAATAGCAAGACTTCTCCCATGTCCTCAGGAACAAACGTAACTACTCACAAAGCATATTCATGTTCATAATCAGAGGAGTATTAATATGCATAAAGGATCTGAACATATGATCTTCCACCAAATAAACCAACTAGCATCAACTAAGGAGTAATCAACACTACTAGCAACCTACAGGTACCAATCCCAGACTTAGAGACAAGAATTGGATACAAGAGATGAACTAGGGTTTGAGAGGAGATGGTGCTGGTGAAGATGTTGATGGAGATTGCCCTCTCCCGATGAGAGGACCGTTGGTGATGACGATGGCGATGATTTCTTTCTCCCGGAGGGAAGTGTCCCCGACAGAACAGCTCTGCCGGAGCCCTAGATTGGTTCCGCCAAGGTTCCGCCTCGTGGCGGCGGAGTCTCATCCCGAAAGCTTGCTTATGATTTTTCTTTGGACGAAAGACTTCATATAGCAGAAGATAGGCACCGGAGGGCCAACAGGGGGCCCACGAGGCAGGGGGACGCACCCAGGGGGTAGGGCGCGCCCCCCACCCTCGTGGACAGGTGGAGGCCCCCCTGACGTATTTCTTCCGCTCAATATTTTTTATTATTTACAAAAATAACTTTCGTGGAGTTTCAGGACTTTTGGAGTTGTGCAGAATAGGTCTCGAATATTTGCTCCTTTTCCAGCCCAGAATTCCAGCTGCCGACATTCTCCCTCCTTATGTAAACCTTGTAAAATAAGAGAGAATAGGCATATGTATTGTGACATAATGTGTAATAACAGCCCATAATGCAATAAATATCGATATAAAAGCATGATGCAAAATGGACGTATCACTGGGCCGCACGCCGGCATGACGGTCAAACAAGTGCACTCGAATCATCTCGCTCCTTTTCAACAATGATTCCACGGATTTAAAAGGCCCGCAGCAATTAAAGCGCATCTTTTTTCGCATCAGTTAGCTGCCTTAATTACGGCCGGCTGCATGCAGGCACTCAAAATCGCTCGCAGCCAGTACGCGGAGCAGCATGCAACGAGTTGCATCCGAGGGCATTAGTTGATGAACTTTAGCTGGGAGATAAGGCATTTGCGAACGTTTTCGCTGGCAGTTTCTTCAGATGCGCATGGCATTTTCTTCAGAGCAGCTTGTCAGTTTCTTCAGAGGTAGGCATTTTTATTCACAAAACTGCCACTTCGGATCTTGCGTCGCAACTAAAACTGCTAGGAGCGCATTAGTAGGCTAGCTAGTGATCGATCAGTAACTTGTAAACACTGAGCGAACAGAAATAAGGAACTATTAATGCATCTCAATGATTCACAGATCATATACAAATATGTAGCTCCAAAAGCAAAGATCAGCCACTTCGGATCTTGCGTCGCAACTAAAACCAACTAGTATGATTCCCATACATAAGATCAACATGTTAATGCATCTCAATGATTCACAGATGTGGCTCCAAAAGCAAAGATCTAGAAAAAACATCTGTTCTGCCTACTAACATGGATGCTTCTCTTGGCACATTCAGTACAGACTGAAAGACAAATTTGTTTGTGAAGTCTACAATTCCTCTTGCAAACGTAAGTGGTTTCACCAACAGTTGGAACCATGAGAATGAACCACACATGATGGAGGAACATCCACTGCAATATGATTTGGTCTTCTCTCGATCACACTGTGAGACTATTTTCGGAATACAAACTTTAACTTAGGCAAAATGATGCCCATTGTATAATCAGACCAAAGCAATGAAGCACCTAGTGTTGGCCAATAAATAGTACAGTACTACTTTTCTGCAGTCCATGAAGTGACTATCCAATCTTTCTGTGTCTATTTTCAAATGGCACTGCATGCAGTGACTATACTATTCTCTTGTGCAGTTCAACCAAAATTGCGGTCACTTTGTGTGTTTGCCAAATAGCAACGGGCAGACATCTCTGTCTGCACAAATATCAAGCAGCTAGTAAACATATACCCCACCTTGTATTTTCGGTTTAAACATGTCTCTTCCGCTTAGCATTTGTCATGTTTTGCACTGGACAATTTGATACAGTCATGTTTTGCCGTGGACAATTTCATACTGAATTGATTTGCTGGTTTAGAGCAGAAATACAGCGCCTATTCTTCATCAGACCAAGGATATCCATGTTCGCAGTGATGGAAGAGGTGAAATCGATACAACTGAAATTGAGCATCCAATCATTGAATCTTGTCCTGCACCTCCAATGTAGGTCCACCCTGCCAATAAATTCACATGCAAACCACTAGTATTACTATCTAATGACAGTACAAAAAGAGTATCAAGATAGTAGCAAACATGTACCTTCGTAATGAACACCTCATAGTGCCACCAATTGGATATAAAGGTTTGGAGGAAAACATGCTCCTAATGTTGAACCAGTTGGACTTTTTGTGCAGTTCCACTAAAATCGAGCATCCCTGTTCGCATAGATATTGAAAGTGTGATTACTATAAAAGTGGCACTAGTTGAAGCATAGACTCACAAATATAAGCATTCCAATTTCTTAATGGGAAAAGGTAGCAAGACTGTTTCTAACCACCTGTTTGAAGGAATAAATAAGGCAACAGCGGCTGATGTCAGGAAGGCATATATAGTTATTTCTGAAAGAATGATCGATTCCTGACCTTTCCTCTTCTTTTAAGCATATTTTGTGCAGTTCAACTAAAATAAAATGCCATCACCGCCTTGACAATTCAGTGACACTATACAAAAGGAAATGACTTAACATTACATCATGATGTCAGGTATGTAGTCGACAGGCATTAGAGACAAACTTACAGACCTCCTCCGATAACATAATGAACATTAATTTTAACAAAGGTGTGACTAGCTTTACCGGGATAATTTGAGTGAACTCTACACCCTCTGTTCCTTAATATAAGACGTTTTCGCGGTTCAATTTAAAGTACCCAAACGTCTAGTATTTAGAAAAATAGGTAGTAGTTTTCTTGAGCACATATCTGGGAAAGCTTGCCACACTTTATTTATGTCCATACGCTAATGCAACACCATTCGAAATTTCGAATACTACAAATATACACTAATCCAGTGGCTAGTGCAACAGTAGAGTAGTTATTTTATTACAGGGTACAGTACAATGGTTTTACTGAACAGATTTCAATAAACTCTAGCACTGGAAGATTTCTATAAGAATTAACAATACAAAATGTAAAGGTAACACGTTTCAACATTGGTATACTAGCTGTGCATAAGCATTAAACCAAATACAAAAGTCTGAAGGTAACTAGCATTATTAACTAATGACAGTATAAAAAAATTGCAAACCATGTACCTCTAAGGTAAATATCATTTCGAACTCGGGGGGACCTTAAAAATTGCTATCCCAATCTTGATAATCAATCAAACATAAAAACTTGATCGAACGAATCAATAGAACAGCCAGAGGAGGAGGTGCCCACTCTTGACCTTTCCTCTTGTCTTCATAATTTTTTGTGCAGTTTAACCAAAATAAAATGACATCAGCGCCTTGGCTTTTGGTGACACTGTACAAAAAAATTAACTTATCTCATGAAAGTGAGGTATGTAATCTATAAGCATTAACAGTGCAAAAATCTGAAGGTAGTAACAAGTTTCATCGTTGGTATACTGGCTGTGCAACAACATTAGAATGCCTTAGCTGAAAAATCTTTAATACATCCACAATCAACAGCTAACCCTGAAATAATCCAGTGACATTAAATGGCATTGCTTAAATTTATTGGTGGCATTAGACTGAGTGCGGCATTAGTTAAATGTGGCATCACTTTAGCAGTAGCATTGCTTGACTTGACTGCTGGCGTTATACTAACAGCAAAAAAGTGACAATAAGAGCATGGGAGGCCCATACGGACAGTGGGCGCACCAGTACGATGTACCTCCACGGACGCATAGAGTGGTGAGGGAGGTATGGTTGCCCAGAGCAACAAATATCCAGGCAGCATATGTGGATTATGTCCCATTTTTGTTCTGTTTAGCCACCTTTTTCCTATGTGAGGACAACAAACTGATCGATCTGGTCATTCTCTATTGCGTTGTCATGCCTTTCTACCCTTCTTCAACCAAGAGACACGAGACTCATTCCTTAGCTACTGATTTTCCCCTTTTCAACCTAGATGCGGGTTCGATGCCTACTCTCTTGGACAGTACAGTCTCCCTTCCTTTCCTTATTCAACCCAGACATGGATTAGTCTGCATGAAGTAGGGTTTCCTTTAATAGTGCAAATTAAGGTTTTCGTCTGCGTGACCAACAGAGCAGATGATAGCAAATTGGGAAGATGGTGGAGTGGAAAAAGATCCACATGCAGCGACGTGGCAGATGGGGCAATAGAACAAGGGTATGGTTCGAAAAGAGGTAGCATACCCGAGGGTCGGCGGGAAGTGGCTTCGCTCGTGGTCGTCGTCCTCTACATGCACTACGGCAGCAAGCTTGGGGACGGAGGCCATCCCGCGCGGGCGCTAGGTCTGAGAGGACGGCCTTGTCGTCAGTGCGTGACCTCGCTCGCCAACGACGAGTGCGTCAATGCTGCACGTCCTTTTCTTCCCCGGCGGATCTGTGACCACCGGTGAGGAGGGAGAGAGAGGCCGTCTTTTTAGATCTGGAGAGAGGGTGATAGTGTGAGAAGCAAGTGGGCAGCCCTTAGCAAGAAAGCTCTAAAGCTCCAGCCTATATATCTTTTTTATACTACTAGTAGTACTAGAGGTGGAGTAGTGGTAGAGTAGTTTATATTTTCTCTGCAAACAGTACCAGTTAATCGTGCTTCAAAACTGAACGGCATGCCATTAAAAAAATAAAGGTCGATAACTAATGCGGCACCTCGGGCCAACGCGGCCAGATCACATTTTGCACGAGAAATTACACACCATGTTTCGTTGACATGTGGTCCCGTTCCAACATGTCAGTGAGACGACGAGTCCTTTTGTACAATTTTCGAAAGGACGTGTAGGCCGGGGCGCCTCTTCGTGTACCGTGGCAAACTGGCAACCATCCACTGACTCTTCGCCTTTCCCTCTAGATTTGGAACTGCCGTCGCATGCTCTTCCTCCCTCCTCCATTTTCCTTCACCCTTCCTTCTGCCATTGTTTGATCGTCTTCTCCATGGAGGGAACAAGCCGGAAACGACCCCGTTATTCTTGCCCCGATCTGAAAGATGACGTGGTGGGGGAACTCATTGATCAGTGCGACATCATCACCTCGGCTAGCATGGCAGGTTCGTTCAAGACCATTCTCGACTCAACTAATAACATCATTAAAAGGAACCCAAGGGTCCAGGAGCGGTTTGATCTCCCTTATCATCTTTGCTATAAGCCTATACGCATGGGCGCGGACAACGGAGGCCTCGCCTTGTGAAAGTTGATGCCGCTTGATAAAGATACGTGTGATGTCAAGATGCCATCGCTTCAGGGTAAGGCCTGGGATGGCGCAAATGGAGATTGGGTTGTTTATGTTGGGTACAATTGCGAGTGGGAACTTGTGAATGTGTACACTCGTCAGCGGATTCCACTTCCAAAAATCTCCGAGTGCCCTGAGGTTGAGCACACACATGATCTACGTACGTTCAAATACGATCATGGTGACTGTCGTCTAGGGAAGATAGCAATTTCTCGAGTTCCCAACCGCTCTTGGAAGTACGAGAACTATCAAGTTGTTGCTATCTTCGACAAGCTTGTTGCTGTCGTTACTGATTCCACGGTTCGTCCATGGATATTGTTCAAAAATCAGTTTCTGTACACGGATGAGTACTGTGATGAAATTGAATACGAGGATCTTGTTTTTGCTGCCAGCACTCGTGGCACTATTTTTGCATGGGATCCTCATAGTTTCGGTATGTTTGTCTTCCACTGTAATTATAATTGTTTCAGCCACATGCAAGTTTCCCTTTACTAATTAACCTTCTTCTTGTGTTTCCAAGGTCCTGTGAACATTCCACCACCTATACTTGAAAATTTTTATAACCAAGGGGGAGATGACGATGGTGATGATCACGAGCAGAACTTATATACTCAGTGGTGCCTGGCAACTAATTTCGATGGATCACCTCTTCTTGTCTGTATACAGTGCACTATGATTGTTACTACTGAGGTAGCAGGTGTTGTCTCCCATGGTCGCCCTCTCCGGACCTATTCCAACACCCGTTGCAGGGTATTCGGGATGGATACTAGTGTGCTAGCGCCAACACCTTCTCTCTGGTACAGTATTGGTAGTCTTGGAGCAAACTCGCTCTTCCTTGGACCAAACTATCCAATGATGGTTAAAGGCGATCCAGCTGCTGTTGACACATCGTTACTACCATTTATGAGAAGCAACTATATCTATACCTCGGACATTGCGGTGGTTCCCTACCCTGCTCCTGATATATGCCGCTTCAGCCTGGATGATCAGTCCTGCGTTGCTCTCGATATTGACAATAGCTGGCCCTTCCCAGAGCACCTATGGTTCAAAGCAAGCGTTTCCAACGCCAAAGATTGGTTGAGTTGAAGTTCATTTCATTGCTTGTTATTTGTTGTGTGATGAAAACTTCAGTATTTACTGGAATGTTTTCTTGGAAATAATTTATAATCCAACATGTATCATCGTTGTCGTTGTGTGTTGAGGACTTGTTGTATGTAATGAATGGTACATTTGAAAATGCGTGCCATAGACTCAATTTATGAATGGTTTCGAGTCACTTCTTGGAGTGTGAGTACCGTAGTAGTATAGCCAGCATCCGGTTAGTATATGAAGTTGCCACATCACATAGTGCCAATCTAAAATTGGAGTACCAGATCTGAGATGCCACGTGTACCAGATGAATGACTCCAAGTTCGACCACCGTGATGCTAGGTGCGAGTCGAGGAACACTGTTGGAGAGACCCCCCCTCATATTTTCCTACATTGGTCATTTGATTCATAGGATAGAATGCTATAGGATTTTTTTCCTATGTAATCATGTTTTAATTGGCAATCTAGCATCCACTCCAACTTTTGTTTCACTTCCTTTGATCCTACGAAGAGAGTACTTGCTCTAAATGATGTGCCGCTGCAAGAGCCGCCTATATTAATTAACCATGCTCTAAAAAGGTGGACCAGCTTTGGCTGTAGTAGTACTGTACTACTCCTAGGTTAGTAGGTGACCTTGCGCTTGGCTCTTCTCCTCTTCCGGAAGTCGAACAATAATGATGGTACTGTACTACTTCTGGCAATCTGACACCAAATGAACTGCTGCACGTCCACCGCTTGTAAGCAAAAGTTTCTCCTCGTGCTGCGAGCCACCGCGCACGTGTTGGCGAGGGAGAAGGCGTAGTAAGCAAGCTTCTCGTCGTTCTGCGAGTTGACGGGACACATCAAAGTTACGTATTTATTAGTACTCTCTTCAAAAAGGGCCGGCCATGTCCATGGCTACCATCCCGTGCTCTGTCATTGAGTACGTGCACTATTCACGTGCCATCGAGGAGAAAAAATATTGCGTAGTACTAGGTGCCATCGAAGTGCACGACTCACTTACGCACTGCATATCTCCATTTTCTTGCATGACACGCCACCTTGATGCTAGATGTCCCGCGTGTCATGGAGGCATATAGTATGATTTTGTAAAATGGAGGCATATAGATGTCCCGTGTGTCGGCAGCAGGATGAACAAAGCTCATGTCTTAAACGAAAGAGTGGAAGAACATAGATTCCCGACGACCGACAAGGAGCTACAAACCTCGGGGTGGATCATCTACACTCATAATATTTTATATTATTCAGCGATATAAAATCAAACAAATCTCTCCACGTTCCTATACCATTCTATAGTATGAGAATAACGTTGAACGTAAGCCATTGATTCACTCTATCCAATGGTCATAGTTGGAAAATCCAAACAAAACCAAGCATTGGATCAACTCTTTTTTCGAGATCAACTCTTTTAGCACTTAGATTGTTGCCGCCTTCCCACCTAGCCCACCTATATATCCGCTCACGTGTGATGACCACAAGAGCTATCCACTCAGATTGTATGTTACTCCCTCCGTCCGGTTTATTGGGCCCGAGAGCCACAGATGGTTGTACCATTTTATTAGGCCCATACATTAATTACCTTGCTTTATTACCTGAAATCTCTCCCACGCATGCATCGTTGCAATGGAGCCGACACAGGAACCTTGCCGATTGGGCATGGATGCAGGCTGCATGCGCATGCCGGCCGCTGCATGCGCTGCTCTAGTTAATAGGGTGATTTAATAGGGCAGTTAGAGAGCAAATTAAGCAGATTTATTTCCTAAATCTCTACATGCATGTATCTCCTTGGTCTTTGTGTTGTGGCTTAAGGGCCCAATAAACCCGGAAGGAGGGAGTAAAAAATAAAGGTCGATAACTAATGCGGCACCTCGGGCCAAAGCGGCCAGATCGCATTTTGCACGAGAAATTACACACCATGTTCCATTGACATGTGGTCCCGTTCCAACATGTCAGTGAGACGACGGCGAGTCCTTTTGTACAATTTCTGAAAGGACGTGTAGGCCGGGGCGCCTCTTCGTGTACCGTGGCAAACTGGCAACCGCCCACCGACTCTTCGCCTTTGCCTCTCGATTTGGAACTGTTGTCGCACGCTCTTCCTCCCTCCTCCATTTGCCTTCACCCTTCCTTCTGCCATTGTTCGATCGTATTCCCCATGGAGGGAACAAGACAGAAACGACCCCGTTATTCTTGCCCCGATCTGAAAGATGACGTGGCGGGGGAACTCATTGATCGGTGCGACGTCATCACCTCGGCTAGCATGGCAGGTTCATTCAAGACCATTCTCGACTCAACTAATAACATCATTACAAGGAACCCAAGGGTCTAGGAGCGGTTTGATCTCCCCTATCTTCTTCGCCGTGACCCTGCTGACTAGGGCGGGGACGAGGGAAGCCTCGCCTTGTGCAAGTTGATGCCGCTTGATAATGATACGTATGATGTTAAGATGCCATCGCTTGAGGGCAAGGCTTGGGCATGCGCAAATGGAGATTGGGTTGTTTATATTGGTTACAACTGCGAGTGGGAACTTGTGAATGTGTACACTCGTCAGCGGATTCCACTTCCAAAAATCTCTGAGTGCCCTGAGGTTGAGCACACAGATGATCTACGTACGTTCAAGTATGATCATGGTGACTGTCGTCTACGGAAGATAACAATTTCTCGAGTTCCCAACCGCTCTTGGAATTACAAGAACTATCAAGTTGTTGCTATCTTCTACAAGCTTGTTGCCGTCCTTCGTGGTTCGACTGGATGGATATTGCTCAAAAATCAGTTTCTATACACGGATGTGTACCGTGATGCAATTGAATACGATGGTCTTGTGTTTGCTGCCACCACTCGTGGCACTGTTTTTGCATGGGATCCTCGTAGTTTCGGAAGGTTTGTCTTCCACCGTAATTATAATTGTTTCATCCACATGCATGCGAGTTAGCAAGTTTCCCTTCTCTCTAATTAACCTTCTTCTTGTGTTTCCAAGGTCCTGTGAATATTCCACCACCTATACTTGAAAAATTTTATAACCAAGGGGGAGATGATGATGGTGATGATCACGAGCATGAGACGACGAGCAGGGCCCATATGCTCACTGGCGGCTGGTAACTAATTCCAATGGATCACCACTTCTTGTCTGTATACAGCCCACTGCTGATGTTACTACTGAGGGAGCAGGTGTTGTCTCCCATGGTCGCACTCTCCGGACCTATTCTAACACCCGTTGCATGGTATTCGGGATGGATACTAGTGTGCTAGCGCCAACACCTTCTCCCTGGTACATTATTGATAGTCTTGGAGCAAACTCGCTCTTCCTTGGACAAAACTATCCAATGATGGTGAAAGGCGATCCAACTGCTATTGACACAACGTTATTACCATTTATGAGAAGCAACTGTATATATACGTCGGACATTGTGGTGGTTCCCTACCCTGGTCGTGATATAGTAGGCCGCTTCAGCCTGGACGATCAGTCCTGCGTTGGTCTTGAGATTGACAGTAGCTGGCTCTTCCCAGAGAATCGCTTGTGATTCAAAGCAAGCGTTTCCAACGCCGAGGATTGGTTGAGTTGAAGTTCATTTCATTGCTTGTTATTTGTTGTGTGATGAAAACTTTAGTATTTATAATGTATCCTCGTTGTCGTTGTGGGTTGATGACCTGTTGTATGTAATAAAATGATATGCCTGTGATAAACTTACTAAATTTATGAATGGCTTTCGAGTCGCTTCTCTGAGCGGGTGCTGCGACGGTGCAATAGGTTATCGGATGAGGCCAATAAACAATAGTACACTATTTGTACTAGCTTCACATGTTGCACTATCTCTACGTCTACGTACGTAATACAACAAGTTTTAAACTTGAGACCAGCCACCCATCCTCACAAAGAACACTTTTTAACCTAGCACAGACTCCATGAAAAGGTGGGCCATATGTTAATGTGTTCGCTGTACGTAACCAGCACCTCGAATCCTTGATACTACTACTATAAGTAGTAGGAGTACTAGGGTGGCATGGGCCAGAACCAGCATTCACGTCCAGGAGTACGACACACACCACCAGCACGACTTCCATCTGACACCATATTTCTTGGAGTCCGTGCTACAGCAATCTCTTCAACCTCGTCGTTTCTCTAACTCAGCCATCACGCGGCAGGCAAGGTGGGAGTTTGCCGATAGTCGGTTTCCTCAACTGCAGTCCCACTTGTAAGGCCAACTCCAACGCACGACCCCAAACGGACCTCCGTTTTGCCTGGATTCTGTCCGTTTGGGTAGGGCAATGGGGTCGTGTCCGGGCCATTTCTTGGATGCGGTGGTCGTGCGCCGAACGCGCGGACGCATCCCGGCCGCGTACATTTTTCTTTGCAAACACATATCTTTTTTTTCATCATTGATTTTTTGGTACATGGAAATACATCACCAAAATTTTGACTAGAAAAGCAAGACCAAAGAAAACAAGAACCACAAGAATACATTTTAGAAGATATCCAACTTCCATAACTGCTCCTGTAAGTTGGATTAGTGCCTTCTCGATGCATTCATTGTTGATCTGCGGAGGCTCGATCTTGCGTGCTTCTTTCTTCTTCGAGTGTAAAGAAGTAGACGTGTCTAGCCTCTATTCTATCAACAAGTGCACTAATCTCATCTCTAGCCTCTATGCTAGCTAAAAGTGCTAGAACATCTACTAAATTGCGCTCTATCAATATATCGTTGTACTCTTCTTCCCAATACCAAAACTAGCATCCATTCTGCACAATAAAATTTTAAGTTAGCACAACTAGTCTAATCCGAGAGCACAACCGAAGACTTGGTCGAGTTCTTCCTCCTATTGCCGACACGTGGGACATCCAGCATCCAGGTCGTGTCATGCAAGAAAATAGAGTGGTAGTTGAAGCCACGTGATGTGCATCTTGGGTTAAACTGTAAATAGAATCTTACTACTCTTGAGTAACTCCAAAAGCGGCCACCGAAGATCTTTATTGGATTTGTTTTTCATCACCAGCACGTCAAGGTGAAAGATGTGCAGGTTCAGTGGGTCCTCTTGCGTTTTCACTGACATGTGGGACCGCATATGAGCAAACAGATGATGGGCTCCGCGCGTGTGCTGGCTGGCTGAGAAGAGAGATAGAGGAGGGCTGAGCAGGGACTCCAGGAAATTTGTTCTACGTAACCAGCACCTCGATATAGTGGGGTGGCATGGGCCATAACTAGTATTCATGTCTAGAAGTACGGCACACGCCACCCACACGAGTCCCATCCGACACCAATTTTCTTGGAGCCCGTGCTACGGCCATCTCTTCTCCCTCCTGTTTTCTCAGCCATCGCGCGGTGGGCGGGGTGGGGGTTTGCCGATAGTCGGTTTGCTCAACTGCGGTCCCACTTGTAAGTGAAAATGCAACACAGCACGCATTCCTCCTTGAGCAGCGTGCCGGACCAACCGTGTGGGGGTGCGACGCGAACACGGCAGGCTTTTCCTTTTGAACTTGTAACTTGTAAAATTTGGTTCTGCTCCATGGCGCGACCGATAGATAGAAATAACGATTTTCCCTAGAGTAATGAGAAGTTTGGTTCTGGCGCGGTTCATGCATGGAGTACGTAGGAAAATTATGAAGTTGATGCGAAAGGTAAGATAATTACTAGTAGTACCATATACTACTACATGGATTTGACGGAAAGATAAAGATACATACGGATCCATCAACGACATCCTCACGCCCTAGTGCACCGGGTCACCAACCGACGTGTGAGGAGCAGCGCCGTTGGCGGCAAGCTCAACGTGCTTTTGAACAATGCTATCCAAGGTTGCCATGCGGTCCAAGAAGGCCAGCGCCCTATCGTCCTCCTCTTGCATGTAGTAGTCCTTGTGGATGATTTGCGCGTAGACGTGGGTGATTATGTCGATGGTGTCTTGCTACGCCAGGCGCTGCGCGGTGAGCGCGGCCTCGAGGTGGACATTCTCCGGCACGACGACGGGCAATCGCAGGGCCACTAGTGCGTCGAAGAGGTTGTCACCATAGAGGCCATTGAGGGTGGCAGGCATCACAAAGCCTGGGCGCGTGGGCTGGAGGCGTACATCAAGGTCGTCCGCGAGCTTCTTGACGACGGTGAACTTGTCGAGGAAGCCGACGAGGACCTCATCGAACAAGGAGACGAAGTTGTCGTCCAAGCGGCCCCTTGCCCTGGCGGCCTCAAGCACTACCTGGAGACGTTCCTTGGTGCCGGGCCGCAGGCCGGCGTCGTGGACCATCTGGCACAGCCGGCTGATGCTCACGCTCATCGCCTCCATGGGTCTAGCTTCTAGTCAGCTGATCTTGCGATTGGAGTGATCACTCTTGCCCTTGGGTGCGTAGGTGCGTAGGATTTCGTAGATTGGACTGGTGGGAGCCTTTATATGAGAAGTGCAGACTGCGTTGAATTCATGTGCGTGTTGGCCATCTACTCCTCGCCCCTCTACTGCACCTGCCTTTGGCTGTAGGACAGGTTGGCCAGCCACCCGTTGGGCCCACGTGTCATACACCCAAAGGCAGGTGCAGCAAGTCAATGAAGTTGCGTCCCCCTCTGTGCCCGTGCATGCTTTCAATGACTTGAGACTACCAAACATCACATGCACTGGTTAGTTCATTGCATGTAATCCTATTAAGTAGCAAAAATACATTAAGTTATCTCGCCGATAAGAATAAAACAATACACCATGTATTTATTTACAGAGGGAGTAGTATGATTTTTGTGACATGCATTGCTAGATATTGCTAGTCAAATACTAAATCCAGATGGACGTGGTAGTACTACTAAATCTAGACGGTGGTGCTAGTACTAGTAGTAGTAGTACTACCAATGTAGTAGCACTATACTACCCGTTGGTCAAATTATTACGTGATGCTCCTCACAGTGAAGTGACAAGACCCTACGCCGGAGATGACACCTGAGTATAGGCGCCGTGTTCGGCATACCATAGTCAGCCTCACCGTCTGCAGTCACTATCATCATGGATGTAGACCTAGCCTGCTTACAACTAGCCGTGTTCAACATAATTTCCCGTGCGTAGATGCCCGTGCATTGCACGGAACACCAAGATTGGGGGGTGGACGGCGCCGGCAGCGGCCATCGCGCCAGATTTTTCCATGGCCTTCTAGATGTGGTGGGGAGGAGATAAGGCTGATTGTGAGAGACAAGGAGTTGTTTGTAAATAGGGAACAAGTGCGGGCCTTTTTTTGCAAAACTGGAGAAGTTTGGTTTGTATGCGTCAGATCTAGATCCGACGGCTATTGGTGAAAGATGGCAGGCACAACATCATCACCAACTCAGGACCTGTTTGATTCGCAGGATTTTGAAAATGCAGGAATAGGACACGACAATATTACAAGTTTCAAACTGATATTACAAATGTTAGGAGTAATGCTGCACCTACGAAGAGGGAATTACTAGGAAGTTTACATAAGAACTTTCGTTACTTTAGGTGGATGCAGCATTATCGTACAAACTAAAATCCACCGCCCTGACAAGTCACTAATGGGCAAATAAGTTTTCGAGTCTCTGGCCACTTGATGTTTCAAAAACAAATTCAGCTTCTGCGGAGACTTTGTCATTTAGGCTTAGACGCTTGCGGTGATCAACACGCCATTCATTGTTGCGCCAGAGAACGCCAAACCTCATTACCATGAGCACACTTGCCTCCTGAACAAAGAACCTGGTCAAGTTAATCTCAGATGTGCTGCCTCGGTAGTCGATCAAATCAATTTCTGTAATATGGAGATCAAGGCATTCGATGAGATTTTTATAGTGCAACACATTTTTCGCTTTCGGGTCTTTTTTTATCTGCAAAAGAAGAGAACATATTAGAGCAGCTGGCTGTATAAGATTGCCGTGTCATCAAGAGGTACCAATATCATTCGCTCATACGATAGGGTTGGCTGGCTAGTGATATTTTTTCACTCTCTCTCTCTCTCTTTCTCTTTCCTCTCATTTACCTAGGAGTACGTGAAGAGCTTGGGCATTTGTTGCCTTCCACTATGTGGCCAATGCCATATTTCGCAAAAGTATGCCACATAATACGCATCGATGTCAAATCAAAAGATTTTGGCACCGCTCTCGCGATGTGAGAGAGTTGGCACCGCTGTGCACACAGACCCACATGTATAAACAAATCAATCAAACCAACTACACCAGCCTCTCACTCTCCCAAACAAGTGTTTTTTTATTGCTTCAGTCCTCTCTCTCTCCCACGCAAGTGTTTTTTCATTGCGTGGGTTAATTTGGCACCGGAGCAAAGTAGGTGATCCAGATTGGGGTACCAGGTGAGCAATGGAGGGGCATCGATGCCAAATGCATCCCAAGTGAATTTGGCACGTGTTTTGGCCTACATAGTGGAGGGCCGTTATAGCCCACTTTTGTACTACCTCTTATTTAGTATAAAATTTTGACCATATATTTATGTAAGAAAATGCCAATGCATGTCACTAAAAATTACTCCATTTGAAATTATGTTCAAATACAAATCCAACGATATAGTTCTTAGTGACATGCATTAACATTTTGTCAGTTAAATCTATGGTCAAATTTTGATACTACAAAATAGGAAGTGCCAACCAGGACAAAGGTAGTACTTGCTCTTAGGGTAACCATAGAGTTACTGGAGTAGTCTAAGTTACTTTCCACTATGACTAGCCTAGGATACTATAGTAGTACAACAAAAAAACGATGCAGGTGATCACGTGAGAAAAAAATACTAAAAACATTTCTTTCGGTGCAGTGCATAGATGCAGTTTTGAACACTACACTTGTCATCGTAATTTGGGAAAATTACGAAAATTTTGAGCTACGTTGTGATTACCGTTTACTAATAGGAAAGAAGTTTCACCTCGATGAGTAGCTTCTCCGTGCACGGAAAGCATGTAAGGAATCCAACAACTTGATCCAGATTGGGGCCGATAGATTTTATTGCCAGGATCTTCACTGTGCGCATAGACTGGGTCAAGCTTGTGGGAATCATTTTCTGGAAGACAGTCGTAAATACATCAAGAAGAAATTTAAAAATGTGAATTTCAAGAAGACGGAGAAGAAGATGAGTGCTGTACCTGAACGATTACGGATCCAATAAAAAGTTCGGAGAATTTGGTAGATGAGTGCACCAACGCTGTCAATTTCGGCACGTCAATGGCCCTAATTTTTGTTGGACCTTCTAGATCCGATACAAGCAATCTCTCAAGGAAAGGTGCATTCTCAATGACCATAACGTGGAACAGCTGGTGTGATCTCTTCCCAATTGATGTCTTGTTGCAGGGCCAGCAAGACACATAAATCCATCGAAGATTCGTCGAGGCGATGTGGAGGCTAATGAACCCGTGGATCTGCTCAAGACGAAGGTACTCGAGCGCAGTACAACTGTGGAGCAGGTGCTCCATAGCCTTCTTCGAGATGACAACGTCGAAGAGGTCGAGCTGCTTGAGTTGAGGGAGAAGAAGGGCAGGCGCGGCATTAATCTGGGGAAGATAGCAGGAGCTGAAGCTGGCGCGGTGCAGCGTTGGTGCAAGGCGGAGCGCGGACAGCGGCAGAGAACGACATCGTCCAGCTCCAAAGCTGAGCTCCTTGAGCTGATCTAGGGCGGGGGATAAGAACCACTCGTCGAACTTGGGTTGGACCTTGCAGTTGGTACTGAACATGCGGATGTCAAGGCGTCTGGCTGGCCCAGGGTGCGATGAAAGGATCTTGGAGACTGCGGCCATGCATTTGCAATCCCCGTCGCAGAGGCAGCTGTCGACGGTGAGGTTGAGGGGGACGCGGCGCCAGAGGGGGCGCCACCGCCAGGAGAGCAGGGCGGTCCGCACGGCAGATTTGGTGGGGAGGAGGCCGATGATGACGAGCAGCATGTCATCGGGGAGGCTGCTGATGAAGTCCAGGCTCGCCGGATGTGGTTTTGGCTCGAGACGCCTCCGCTTGTTGGCTGCCTCGCCGTCCATCTCAACCGGCGGCGACGCCGGTGTACACGTGTGCTGGTGTGTGTTGTGTGCTGGGTGTGCGCGAGTGCGTCCTTCTGTGCATGCCGTCGCGCAGTGGTGAATTGTGCGCGAGTGCGTCCTCCACGCGGAAGAAGTGTGTCCTCAATGCGCCCTCAATTTACTAGCGTGCGGGGTGCTACCCCGATTGGTTTCAACTTTGTTTACTTCACCGCGTGTCAGCTGGGCCTCTAGTTTACTTATTTTCACCCATTGCCACATGGGCCAGCACACGAAGATACAGAACACAAGCTGACAAGGCAGCATGTGGACTGGTTGACCGGTCAACTAAAAAATATACGGAGCTATACACTAACAAAGTGAGCGTATAATCCGTCGGTATATAGTGTTCGTGTGAGAGGGGAGGCCTGTGAGAGATAGCAGAGAGAGAGAAAGAGCTACTCCCTTCGTTCGATAATGTAGTTCCAACATTTTTTTAAAAGTCAAACTTTTGAAACTTTGACCAAGTTTATAAACAAATTACTTATATCTACAATACCAAAGATAAATGATAGTATGAAGTAAGTACATGTTGTGATGAATCTAATGATCCTTACAGATGTAAATGTTTTTCTCCACATATACCTGGTCAAACTTTTCTGAGGTTTGACTTTTCAAAACATCCATATGCTTATGGACGTGAGAGAGTCCCTAACTAGAGAGAGAGAGAGTGAAATAGAAAGAGTGAGTGAAAAAAGTGTGTGTGTGTGTGTGTGTGAAAGAGACATGGACAACACTCGATAAAAGTCGAGAAAAAACGTGTGCGTCTTATGCAAACATATCACACATGCATCTTCGACAACGGAAGCAAGGTGAGGAGATAGTCTGTGGTAGTTTGCAACTGAGAGAGCAAGACCCCTAGCACGTGGCCAAGAGGCGTCTGACAAACAAGGGAGAGAGGTCGAGAGAGACGTACGGAGAAAATGCAGACATGGGGAGGAGAGAGTGTATGTTTGTCATAGAGAGATCCCCTGGAGATCGTGATGGGACTACATGGGTGGGAGATCGAGTGACAAGGTGTGTGCGCGATAGAAGACATCCCGAGAGATATCGAGATAGACGTATGGATGGAAGGAGACAATACATGTGTTCCTGATGGCTAGTGAGAGATAATCATACTTAGGGGGGGAGTGCTTGCGCCTATGATGGAGTGAGGGATTATGGTACTTATTAGGGGGGTGCATGTCACATATAGAGAGAACAAGGGCAGAGAGTGTTGGATGGGTCTATATGTATAGCGTGAGCGAGACATGTGTATGTGTGAACCAGGGAGATATAAAGTTTGAGAGAGATTGAGGAGCCCCGATAAGGCTGAGTGGTGCGTCAGATAGCTGAGAGGGGGAAAGAGATATTCCATCCGCTTGATAATGCAGTGCATGTAATTTTTTTAGAAGTCAAACTTTGGAAACTTTGATCAGGTTTACACAAATGTTATTTATATCTTTAATACCAAAGATACATCATACGAAACTACATCTCATGGTGAATCTAATGGTATATGTTTGTCATTCTAGATGTAACTGTTTTTCTCCACGTACATGGTCAAACTTTGTGATGTTTTACTTTTCAATAAATCAATATGCTATGGACCGAGGAGAGTGCCTAAGTCAAGAGGGATCAAGTGCGTGTGAAGGAGAATGAGTAAGTGTGCAAAAAGAGTATGTGTGTGAAAGAGAAAGTGATAACAGACGATAAATTAGAGAGAGAGTGTTTTTTCGTTTCTTAGGAGAACATATCATGCATGCATCTTCGAGATAGAAAAGCGAGGTGACGAGATACACGAAGATAGCTAGTGTGTGATTGTTTGCAACGGAGAGAGACACCCCTATAGCACATGTCCAATAGAGGTCTGGCCAACAAGGAACAAAGGTCGAGAGGGACACATGGAGAACATGGACGCATGGGGAGGGCGAGAGGGTGTGTTTGTGATAGAGACACCCCCTCGAGATCGTGAGGGGACTATATGGGTGGGAGATCGAGGGAGGTGCGTGCGAGATAGAAAGATGCCCCGAGAGAAATCAAGATAGACCATGCACATGTTTGTGACGGAGACTAAGATTAGCTAGTCATATACATATAGGGGGGACTGCGTGTGCCTACAATTGAGTGAGAGACCATCATACTTGGCTAGCTAGGCATGAGATTGTGTGTGTGCGTGTGAGATGGAGAGAGAACGAGGGAGAGAGATAGAGTTTTAGATGGACCTATCGAGTGCGAGTGAGATATGCATGTGTATGTGTGACCCAGGTAGATGGAGAGTTTGAGAGGGGGGAAGAGCTCCGAGACGACAGAGTGGTGCGTGAGAGAGTTACGGGCAACGAGCCACGGAATTTGTGTGCGTACGATGAGTGCACCCAAGATATCTAGCTTGGACTAGAGAATCATACATAGTGTGCGAGAGAGACCTATAGATGGAGTATATATGCATGCGAACTAGAAAGACCCCCCCCCCACACACACAAAGAGAGAGAGAGATGGAGAGAAAGCGAGAGGGACCAACAAGGTTTGTGTGTTGGATGCGTGCGACAGAATTGAAGATTGTCGGCGAGAGAGAGAGAGCACGAGTCCGGGAGAGGGGGAGGTTGCGTTTTATGCATCAAACACTGATATAAACCATGTTTCAATATAAACTTGCATTCAAATATTTAAATTGGAGAACATGTTGTCTGCAATCCACACATGAACGGATATATGCGTATATCAAACAAGTTCATTAATTCGACTTTCAACATGTTCATGGAGTACTATAATACTGTACAACATGCTATTCGATTGAGGTGTTCAATTTTGGATTTAGTTCACTATTTTGACCTGGTGAACGAGCTATTTCATTGAATCAAGATATTTCATTTTGGGTTTGATTCCCGTTTTTGAGTGGGTCAACTATTTGTCATATAGTAAATCGCTAGCAATGAGCATGTAAAAACACATTACTCCCGAGCATCATCTCTTCATCTAAAAAAGAAGTGGCAAGCTAATATTTCAAAATTTGATTCGAATCGACTTGGTAAGGTAGACGTGGATGCTTGTTCTCCCAAATTTTGAACGAACCGTTAAACATCCTCTGCTCGGTGGAATTCGCCCGAGCAAATAAATGGGAGACGCAAAATTACCGTCCTATGTGGGAGACGCATTAATTGGCCCGTTGTACATCGAGGGTAGGTTCGTAACTTCATCCAAGCGCGCCTTCTCCTCGACCGCAATGACATGTGCCGAATAATTCATAAACCATGGTCGGCAAAACACGCTCTCCTCGCCCGAAATAGCTCGCGCCCACTATTTCAAAACACGCTCTCCTCTCCCGAAATCGCCTGCGCCTACTATATTTCAAAACACGCCCTCCTCGCCCAAAATCGCTCCCGCCCACTATTTGGGGAGAAGCAAAGTTACTCTACTATCCCCGACCCTCAGTACACAGACCCAAGCCGAGAAGCCTAAAGGCAGGGGTAGAACTGTACCGTAAAACATGGTTCCACTCCCCTCCCAATTCCCCCCATTCATACCTCGTGGGTGCCAAATCACCTTCTCCCTGGAAGCTCCCTTCTCCCGAGCCGCGAAACCTCAGCCCCTCCTCCATGGCGCGCCCCACCGCACCAATTTCACAGCCGCCCTCCTCCCTAATGCCGGAGACGCTATCCATTTGTCGTTGTGCACTGGGCCGTGTGCCTCTTACTCTGCCTCGACGACGGCCGCGTGAACCGTACCGGAGCCGATTCACCCCGCCGTTGTTCACGGCGCCAGAGCGGCTCCAACTTCGGATCCGTCCAGAGTCCCGGCGCTGCTTCCCCATAGCCGTCGACCGTCGCGACATCGTTGTTTCCCTGGCGCCGGTGGCCACCACAATCGCGCCGGCCTCACCGACTCGGCAGCTGGACCTGCCTACTTCACCATGCCGCCAGATAGGTCGCACCCTCATCTCAAATCACTTTATTTAGGCGTCAGTTGTCTGAATTTTTATTCTGGGCCAATCGATTCCCAATGGGAAGCAGCACCCGTCGAGGCGGCGGAGCTCCTAGGCTGCCGGTTCGCTGGTGTCTAACGTAAGGGTGCGGGGCCGCAAGTTCGCTGCGGCAGCAGCGCTTAGATGGCTATCTTAGAGTTGCGTGGGTTGAAGGTACTGCCGCCGCCGGATCTGGATGACGGGGAGTCTTTGTGGATTGGCCCGGGGTGGTGCAACCACGGCAGTGCGGTGGGGCGGGGAGCGGGGTTTTGGCCGGGGCCACGGACGGCGGAGGCAAGCTGCTTTGCCGTTGTTCGCTGGCTCTTCGGGGAAGATTCCTAACAGTGTCAGCCGGGAGGCACAAGACGGTCATCAAGCCATCTGGCGTAGATCGAACAGTACCAAAATAAAATAAAATCATGTGACCCCAATTTAGTCTTCAGTCAACAGACGTGTGACCACTCTCGTACCTTGCTATTGATCTCTTAGTGTATTTCTTCAGATCAAAGAGATGTGTCATTCTTAACATTATGCGTTATCTGCATCTTCAGCCACAGCATCTTCCGACTCACCGCAGCTGCTCCAACAAGGGAAGCATACACCAGAAGGGAGCTATAGTCCCCACTCAACAGTTCCCTGCATCGAATGCGCATGCCCGACATGGACAGCTACAACAACTGCAGGGCCATCGACAAGTCAGCACATGATGCTCACTCCTATGGCTGACGGCCAGATAGGTTGTACCCTCATCTTACTTGTGTGCAACATTTATGGCTTTGTTATTCATCTAAGCATGGAAAATAGATTATCACTTTTCACTGTATATTCATGCTGATCTCTTACGGGTCTTGTTTAGGAGTTAATGTTGTTCCATAGTTCAGCTAAGATACTTGTTCTTTAGGTAACGTTGTTCCATAGATATCATCCATCAGCCAATGCTATCCCACAGGCTGGTGATTATAGTATTATACCACTTCTAGTATTACCTATGTTGTCCTTTAATACTTTTGTGTGCCATCTAATTAATCTCGAGTACAAACGATACATATTCTGTAGCTTTCATCTGTGTTCTCCCTTTAATTTTTGAGACCTGTTGCTGCTAGTTAACCCCAGTCCTACTATTTATGTCGTCTCCTACATGCACTCATTACATAAATCTAACTACTAGTTGTCTTCCATGCATGTCAGATATAATTGCACACACTTATATATCCACAAGAACCTCACGGAGCAATGTAAAGGCCAATAAACTTGATGTCAATGATACCCAATATGATGGAACATGTAAAGGCAGTTCTTCAGAAGACTTGCAGAAACATGTTGAATCCTCTTCACCCCACAAGGTCCTTGTTCTAACTTGGCCCATGATATGGGTACAACATGCATATAATGTCTTGGAGTGTATCTACTCTGTTGCAATGCCATGTGCTTAGCATGCTGATCATGCATGTAAATATGTCATGCCTTCCTGCTTTTCAGTACCTATTCCATTCATGATAACATGTTTCAAATTCAAGTACTGTCATTCTACTCTATCTCAATGCCATCTGCTTAATTAGGACATCATGCTTCTGAATATCTTATGCATTGTTATTCATCAGTATGTACTTCATCTGTCTACCATACCATGTTTTTTTACATTGAAGTGATGTTCTAGTGCTCTGTTGCAATGCCATCTTAGTTTCCCAATCATACACGTGTATGTTGCCTTAGTTTTTTCTGTATGTATTCCGCTAGCATACAGTTTTACATTCAACTAGTGTTTTTTTAACTGTGTTGTCCTGTCGTATCCCTAGCTCTTACACCATACTCCCTCCGTCTGGATTACATGTTGCCGAAATGGATAAAAAAGGATGTATCTATAACTGAAATACGCCTAGACCCATCCATTTTTTTCTGGATGGAGGGAATACATGTCAATATGTCATCCTTTCTATTCTTCAGTACCTATTCCATCTCTCTGTTGTAGCATGTTTTATAATTGAAGCACCATTCTTCTATACAAGGCATGCAAGGGGAAGACGACTATGTTAGAATCTGAAGGGTTACAAACCAGGTATTTGCAAAAGATCCAAACGCCAAGAGATAATAAACCAACTCCAGTTTTTATAGATAATGCTCCAGCACAGAGAAACCCAACTCCTACTGATAATAAGCAGATTCCAGTGGCCAAAGAACTAGTCCACTCCAGTCCAGCAAAAATATGTCAACTCCATTCTAAGAAGCGTGTGCGTATTCTTGCATCATGAAATTTTATAGCATGCTGATCATATTTTCTACATGTTTCTTACCCATCTCTCTTTTAGAAAATAAGCTTAACAGATAGAAGAATTTCTGCACTGGTATCGTCTATGAGGAAAAATTCTTGCAGGAATTCTCTGTACTCCAATGCAGATGTAAGTACCTGTTGTATATCACTATATTTTTACATCAGCATGTATTTTGTTAATCGGCGTGAATCCAACCTTTATTGGATCTAAATTTAGTTGTAGAAAAATGTATGATTAAAGGCCACAATGTTGATTTTTGCAAGGAAAACTGTCTGGTAGTTTTGCATCCTGAGTTGAATGAGTGTACTATCTCATATCAGTGGGTTTGATTACTTTGGTTCTGCAGTGGGTTTTCAGTGTTTTTTTATTGGGTTGTCCTGTCGTATTCCTAGCTCTTACATCATACTCGCTCCGTCCGGATTACATGTCGCAAAAATGGATAAAACTGGATGTATCTAGAACTGAAATACGCCTAGACCCATCCATTTATTTCCGGATGGAGGGAATACATGTCAATATGTCATGCCTTTCTATTCTTCAGTACCTATTCCATCTCTGCTGTAGCATGTTTAATAATTGAAGCACCATTCTTCTATATAAGGCATGCAAGGGGAAGACAGCTATGTTAGAATCTGAAGGGTTACAAACCAGGTCTTTGCAAAAGATCCAAACGCCAGGAGATAATAAACCAACTCCATTTTTCATAGATACTGCTCCAGCACAGAGAAACCCAACTCCCACTGATAATAAGCAGATTCCAGTGGCCAAAGAACTAGTCCGCTCCAGTCCAGCAAAAGAATGTCAACTCCATTCTAAGAAGCGTGTGCGTATCCTCGCATCATGAAATTTTATAGCATTCTGATCATATTTTCTACATGTTTCTTACCCATCTATCTTTTAGAAAATAAGGTTAAATGATAGAAGACTTCCTTCATTGGGATTGAATTCGAGGAAAATATCTTGTGGGAATTCTCTGTGCTCCAATGCTAATGTAAGTACCTGTTGTATATCACTATATTTTTACGTCAGCATGTATTTTGCTAATCGGCGTGAATCCAACCTTTATCTGATCTAAAATTAGTTGTTGATTTTTGTAAAGAAAACTTCCTAGTACTTTTGCATACTGAGCTGCATGAGTGTACTATCTCATATCATGCACATTACTGAATTGTAGTGCTGCTCTGGTTGCCCATTCATTCATTGTGTCAATGTTGCTTTCGTATTACCTTACCTGGCTGATGATAGCTGTGCCATATTGTGTTAATTTGGTGTTGGCTAGTTGCCCAAACGTTTGTTGTGCCAATGTTGCTTTCCTATTATCTGACTAGGCCTATGATAGCAATGCTAGTGTCTTAATTTGGTGCAGGCTGCTGAAGATAAGAAGACAAACTCTGAAAATAGCAAGGCAACCCGATTGTTTCTTTCCAATAAATCTAGGCCAGGTAATATGCCAATAACTCATGATTAATCTGTTTGGTTCCCCTCCTAATTTATGTTATGATGCAGTGGTCGAGACACTCTCCACTATCAATAATACAAGCCTGCCAAAATCGCCATCTGAATCTGTTCAGTATCCTCTGTCTCGAATGCAATGGAAAAAATGTATGTTTGTGAACCAATTAATGGCTAAAGGAATGATGGAAATGGTGGAGGAATCAGAGGTGCAGAGTCATGCGACACAACAACTGATCAATGTTTTTAGAGACAGTGTAGCAAAGCAGCAAGAGCTTGCCCACATGCTTATGGGCGTCATCCGTGCTGAGGTTGCAGATTGTGACGTTGTAGATCGTTAGGTTCTGTTCATTTATTTGCACTGGCATCAATCTTTGATTGCCCAGTGGATGTAATTTCCTGTAATATATGCTGGATGTGCAATGTTTTTCCCTGTATGCCGTACCTTTGCTTGATCGGTTTTGGTCCTGTGCATAATTGCTCGTCGTAATGGGCTCAAATTATCTAATTTGGCCTAAAGACATGTACGAACTTTAGTGGGCCCATTAAGTTAATGGGCCGTTACCAGGCCGAAAGTTAATGGTCGGCCCTCTTAACTCCCAGGTCGTTAACAGGCTGACATCAAAGCGGGCAACAGGCGGGCCCAATTGATTTCATGGGCCATTAACAGGCCGTTACTAAGTTCGGGCTACATATGGCCCAACTATACTCTGGGCCTTTAGCAGGCCGAAAGAGACAGCGGGCTTGTACAGGACCATGAAGAGCATGGGCCGCTAAGAGGCCGAAAGTCAGGTCGTATTGTAAATGGCCCAACTGTGTTGTGGGCCTTTAGCAGGCCAAAAGAGAAATCAGGCTGGTATTGGACCATGAAGGGCATGGGCCGTTAAAAGGCCAAAACTCAGGTCCGACTACAAATGGCCCAACTCATTTATGGTCCGTTAACAGGCTGAAAGGCACACAGGGCCGGGAATTGGCCCAACACTTAAATGGGTTGCTAAAAGGCCAAAACTTAGGTCCGACTACAAATGGCCCAACAGATATATGGGCCGTCACCAGGCTTAAAGACACACCGGGCCGGAAATTGGCCCAACACTTAAATGGGTCGCTAAAAGGCCGAAACTCAGGTCCGACTACAAATGGCCCAACTGATTTATGGGCCGTCAACAGGCTGAAAGACACACCGGGCCGGAAATTAGCCCAGCATTTAAATGGGTCGCTAAAAGGCCGAAAGATGTACATCGTGAAAATTGGCCCATCCACTGAATGGGCCGTTAACAGGCCGAAATCTCATCGGGCCGATATTGAGCCCAAATATATAGCGGGCTGTTAACGGGCTGAAACTGACGATGGGCTGCAATGGTGTCAAATCTTTAATGGGTCGTTGACGGGCCAAATTGGCACATCTCGTATGGGCCGTGGGCTTAAATGGACCTGACACAAGTAGGCCTTATATGGGCCGGCCTGCTATTTTTTACTGGGCCGGCCTTTTTCACCAGAATGGGCCACTGTTGGGCCGTGCCACGTGTCGACCTATCATAGGCGCCTCCTGTCCAATGAGTGGATGACATATGTCCCAACGGTGAGGCAACACGGGTTTCCTCCGGCCAATGATGATTTTACACGTGGAAAATCCCCATTGGTCCGGGTTGTTAACGGGTTATCGGATCCAAAACCGGACCCGATACTTAACGGCGTTCCATTACGGTGGATGCCACGTGTCGGTCACCCTTGACGAAAGCACTTCTGTGACGCGTGATTTATCATCATGGAAGTGGACACTTCCAGGATGATAATTTCGGTAATGTCATGGAACATTTCTACGACAGCACAGGTATGACTATCTTGATTCTGTCATAAATTTGTCATGGATGTACATGCATGACAGAAAAATTGACCTACGGTGACAAACACGTATCATCACGGAAGTGTTTTTTTTGTAGTGCTCGTAGACCCAAAGCGGAAGCGTTAAGTAATGCAGTTAATGTAGTTGAACGTCTTCACGATCCAACCGATCAAGTATCGAACGCACGACACCTCTGCGGTCTGCACACGTTCAGCTCGGTGACGTCCCTCGAACTCTAGATCCAGCTAAGGCCGAGGGAGAGTTTCGTCAGCATGACGGCATGGTGACGGTGATGATGAAGTTACTGACGCAGGGCTTCGCCTAAGCACTACGACAATATGACCGAGGTGGAAATCTGTGGAGGGGGGCACCGCACATGGCTAAAATCAACTTGTGTGTCTATGGGGTACCCCCCTCCCCCGTATATAAAGGAGTGGAGGAGGCGGAGGGCCGGCCTCCTATGGCGCGCCCCAAGGGGGATTCCTACTCCTACTAGGAGTAGGTTTCCCCCCTTTCCTAGTCCAACTAGGAGGGGGAAGGAAGGGGAAGAAGGAGAGAAGGAAAGGGGGGCCGGCCCCCCTCCCCAATTCGGATTGGGCTTCGGGGGGTGCGCCCCACCACTTGGCCGCCTCCTCCTCTCTTCCACCATGGCCCATGAAGGCCCATTAACTCCCGGGGGGTTCCGGTAACCCCCCGGTACTCCGGAAAATGCCCGAACTCATCCGAAACCTTTTCGGTGTCCAAACATAACCTCCCAATATATGAATCTTCATATCTAGATCATTTCGAGACTCCTCGTCATGTCTGTGATCACATCTGGGACTCTGAACTACCCTCGGTACATCAAATCACATAACTCATAATACATATCGTCATTGAACGTTAAGCGTGCGGACCCTATGGGTTTGAGAACTATGTAGACATGACCGAGACTCATCTCCGGTCAATAACCAATAGCGGAACCTGGGATGCTCATATTGGTTCCTACATATTCTACGAAGATCTTTATCGATCAAACCGCATAACAGCATACGTTGTTCCCTTTGTCATCGGTATGTTACTTGCTCAAGATTCGATCGTCGGTATCATCATACCTAGTTCAATCTCGTTACCGGCAAGTCTCTTTACTCGTTCCATAGTGCATCATCCCATAACTAACTCATTAGTCACATTGATTGCAAGGCTTATAGTGATGTGCATTACCGAGAGGGCCCAGAGATACCTCTCCGACAATCGGAGTGACAAATCCTAATCTCGATCTATGCCAACTCAACAAACACCATCAGAGACACCTGTAGAGCATCTTTATAATCACCCAGTTACTTTGTGACGTTTGATAGCACACTAAGTGTTCCTCCGGTATTCGGGAGTTGCATAATCTCATAGTCGTAAGAACATGTATAAGTCATGAAGAAAGCAATAGTAATAAACTAAACGATCAAAGTGCTAAGCTAACGGATGGGTCAAGTCAATCACATCATTCTCTAATGATGTGATCCCGTTCATCAAATGACAACTCATGTCTATGGCTAGGAAACTTAACCATCTTTGATGAATGAGCTAGTCAGGTAGAGGCATACTAGTGACACTCTGTTTGTCTATGTATTCACACATGTACTAAGTTTCCGGTTAATACAATTCTAGCATGAATAATAAACATTTATCATGATATAAGGAAATATAAATAACAACTTTATTATTGCCTCTAGGGCATATTTTCTTTAAATATATACCGCCTAATTACACATACTAAAAAAGAAAAAATTGTTCCTTGATTTAAGACTTTACTTTTGGGATGACCCACATTTATATAAAGAAGGAGTGGATGTTGTTATTAGATGTTGTGTACTTGAGCATGAGCAGAGACAAATCTTGAGGAAGTGTCACTCGGATGCATATGGAGGACACCATGTCGGAGACAGAACTGCGTACAAGGTATTGCAATCATATTTTTATTGGCCTACTCTCTTCAAAGATGCACGTAAGTTCGTCCTTTCTTGTAATGAATGTCAAAGAGTTAGAAATATTAGTAGCCTTCGGGAAATGCCTATGCATTATTCACTTGTTATTGGACCATTTAATGTATGGGGTTTTGATTTTACGTGACATTTTCCTCCTTCATATGGATACACTAATATTTTAGTTGTTGTTGATTACGTTGCTAAGTAAACAGAAGTTATTCCTACTAGTAGGGTTGATCATAAGACTTCTATTTAAATACTTAAAGAGGTTATCTTTCCGATGTTTGGAGTCCCTAGATATTTAATGACTGATGGTGGTTCACATTTCATTCATGGTGCTTTCCGTAAAGTCCTATCTAAATATGATGTAAACCATAAAGTAGCATCACCTTATCATCCTCAGTCTAGTAGACAAGTTAAATTAAGTAACCGATAAATAAAATTAATCTTGCAAAAGACTGTTAATAGATCTAGAAAAATTGGCCTCAAAAACTAGATGATGCACTTTTGGCATATGCTTATAAAAATCCTATGGGTATGTCCCCTCATAAAATGATAAAATGGTTTATGGAAAAACTTGTCATTTACCTCATGAGTTAGAACGGATTCAACACCCGATCAACTCCCCCCTCTCACTCGCACGAGAATAAGAGTGAACGAAATCCACTACAAGAGAATGAAAATGGAAGGACCCATTATTTTTTATTGGTATTAATCGACACAATTACACAACGACCCCTTCCCACACCTCCACCACAAAGAAACAACAAGCAACTTGGCCCCTAGTAGTCCTTGCAATCTCCATATGCATCGACCGCTCTCCACCACCAAAGTAATCGTCTCCAACATTCTTCTTCTACTCCAAAGTAGCATGCCACAACGGACGACGACATCATCTTTGTGGCTCATCGATTAGGGTTGAACCCCGAAAGCATCATCAGATCTCGGTCTTCAGATACTCCATCTGACACCCTCGAAGGAGGATATCAGATATCCAACCCGCCCTCCATCAACCCCGTATTGGAAAACTCACCTTTTGGACAACGTCGAAGCAACGGCCAAGGATGACCACCACCGGTCCACGCCCTTAGAAGGCCTCACAGTCTTTGTGGCAGTGCCGCAACACACGTCATCGTGTCGGAGGAGTCTGATACGTCCATATTGCATCATGTTTTATTACTGTTATTTATAATGTTTTTATCCATAATAATGCTTTTTGGAGTAATTCTAATGCCTTTTCTCTCATAATTTGCAAGGTGCAAACCAAGAGGGAGAATTCCGGCAGTTGGAAATCTGGACCTGAAAAAGCTACGTCAGGCAACCTATTCTGCACAACTCCAAATGAGCTGAAACTTCACGGAGATTTTTTATGGATTATTTAAGAAATATTGGAGCCAATAACTACCGGAGGGGGGCCACCAGGTGGGCACAACCCACCTGGGCGCGCCAGGCCCCCTGGCACGCCCTAATGGGTTGTGGCCTCCTCGGCCCACCTATGGTGCCCATCTTCTAGTATATAAGTCATTTTGACCAAGAAAAAATAAAGTGAAGACTTTTGGGGTGGAGCGCCGCCGTCTCGAGGCGGAACTTGGGCAGGAGCACTTTTGCCCTTCGGCGGAGCGATTCTGCAGGGGAACTTCCCTCCCGGAGGGGAAAATCATCGTCATCATCATCACGAACAACTCTCCCATCTTGGGGAGGGCAATCTCCATCAACATCTTCACCAGCACCATCTCATCTCAAACCCTAGTTTATCTCTTGTATTCAATCTTGTTACCGGAATTATAGATTGGTGCTAGGGGGTGACTAGTAGTGTTGATTACATCTTGTAGTTGATTACTATATGGTTTATTTGGTGGAAGATTATATGTTTAGATCCATTATGCTATTTAATACTCCTCTGATCATGAGCATGTTTATCATTTGTGAGTAGTTACTTTTGTTCTTGAGGTCACGGGAGAAATCATGTTGCAAGTAATCATGTGAACTTGATATGTGTTTGCTATTTTGATAATATTGAAGGAAATATGCCCTAGAGGCAATAATAAAGTTGTTATTTATATTTCCTTATATCATGATAAATGTTTATTATTAATGCTAGAATTGTATTAACCAGAAACTTGATACATGTGTGAATACATAGACAAAACAGAGTGTCCCTAGTATGCCTCTACTTGACTAGCTCGTTAATCAAAGATGGTTAAGTTTCTAGCCATAGACATGTGTTGTTGATACGTCTCCATCGTACCTACTTTTCCAAACACTTTTGCCCTTGTTTTGGACTCTAACTTGCATGATTTTGAATGGAACTAACCCGGACTGACGCTGTTTTCAGCAGACTTTCCATGGTGTTATTTATGTGCAGAAACAAAAGTTCTCGGAATGACCTGAAACTCCACGGAACATCTATTTGGAAAATAAGAAAAATACTGGAAGAAAAATCCATGTCAGGGGGCCCACACCCTGTCCACGAGGGTGGGGCGCGCCTGCCCCCCTACCTCGTGGGCCCCCTGACGCTCCACCGACCTCAACTCCAACTCCATATATTCACTTTCGGGGAGGAAAAAATCAGAGAGAAGGATTCATCGCGTTTTACGATACGGAGCCGCCGCCAAGCCCTAAAACCTCTCGGGAGGGCTGATCTGGAGTCTGTTCGGGGCTCCGGAGAGGGGAATCCGTCGCCGTCGTCATCATCAACCATCCTCCATCACCAATTTCATGATGCTCACCGCCGTGCGTGAGTAATTCCATCATAGGCTTGCTGGACGGTGATGGGTTGGATGAGATCTATCATGTAATCGAGTTAGTTTTGTTAGGGTTTGATCCCTAGTATCCACTATGTTCTGAGATTGATGTTGCTATGACTTTGCTATGCTTAATGCTTGTCACTAGGGCCCGAGTGCCATGATTTCAGATCTGAACCTATTATGTTTTCATGAATATATATGAGTTCTTGATCCTATCTTGCAAGTCTATAGTCACCTACTATGTGTTATGATCCGGCAACCCTGAAGTGACAATAATCGGGACCGCTCCCGGTGATGACCGTAGTTTGAGGAGTTCATGTATTCACTATGTGTTAATGCTTTGGTCCGGTACTCTATTAAAAGGAGGCCTTAATATCCCTTAGTTTCCGTTAGGACCCCGCTGCCACGGGAGGGTAGGACAAAAGATGTCATGCAAGTTCTTTTCCATAAGCACGTATGACTATATTCGGAATACATGCCTACATTACATTGATGAATTGGAGCTAGTTCTGTGTCACCCTATGTTATGATTGTTACATGATGAACCGCATCCGGCATAATTCTCCATCACCGATCCATTGCCTACGAGCTTTCCACATATTGTTCTTCGCTTATTTACTTTTCCGTTTCTATTGTTACAATCACTACAAAATACCAAAAATATTAGTTTTGCCACCGTTACTTTTTGCTACCGTTACCACTACTATCATATTACTTTGCTACTAAACACTTTGCTGCAGATACTAAGTTATCCAGGTGTGGTTGAATTGACAACTCAACTGCTAATACTTGAGAATATTCTTTGGCTCCCCTTGTGTCGAATCAATAAATTTGGGTTGAATACTCTACCCTCGAAAACTGTTGTGAACCCCTATACTTGTGGGTTATCAAGACTATTTTCTGGCACCGTTGCCGGGGAGGTCTACGCAAAAGTCAACATACCAAGTACCCATCACAAACCCTTATCTCCTGCATTACATTATTTGCCATTTTCCTCTCGTTTTCCTCTCCCCCACTTCACCCTTGCCGTTTTATTCGCCCTCTCTTTTTCGTTCGCCTCTTTTCCGTTTGCTTGTCGTTATGTCTAGCCCTCTATCTTCTCCGTTGTCTCCCAAGAATGAAGTTCTAAATTTTAAACAAAGGGAGGGAGAAAATCTAAAAGACGCTTGGTATAGAATTTGCAATGCTCAAAATAGATCTGCCAGGAAGCAATCTACTTTCGTTCTTCTCCGCAATTTTTATGTAGGCGCTAATCCTTGGTATAGATATATTCTTGATACCATTACCAGTGGGAATTTCTTGGGTAGTCATACTTTTGATTCTTATAATGCTATGATAGATTTATTTGGCTCACCACCTCTTTTGGTTAACGGAACTATGTTAACTTTGGAGCATGTAATGCAAAGACTTGAAATTATTGAAAATAAAGTTGCTACCGAAGAGTTAATTGAAAATCTGGATAAAAAGATCCACAACCAAATTACCCAATATGGATCTAAGGTAGGAGTCACTTTGAAAAATATTAAGGAGAAGGAACCCATAGTTAATGAGAGAATAAATCAAGATTCCACTAGAATCGATAAACTTGAGGGTATCATTACCAACTTGGGAACCACTTTTTCTTCCATAAAGAATACTCCTAGTCCTCCAACTAAAATTGCTAAGCTTACGTATGTTCTTAAAAACAAGGGTGAATCCTCTAATAAGGAAATTGCGGATCACAAGTCTATAAGTATTCATCCCAATCTTTTTGCTATCATTAAGGAACCAATTTTTACAAATGAGTTTTTCGATCTTGTGCCTAAAAGTTTGATAATTACTAAAGAGAAAGAAATTCCTAAGGATGATAGATGTCTCATTGAAGAATTGCCTACCAAAGATGGCAATACCTAGATCTATCCTTGCTATTATGCCTAGCTAGGGGCGTTAAACGATAGCGCTTGTTGGGAGGCAACCCAATTTTTTTATTTTTTTTGCTTTTTGCTTCTGTTTAGGAATAAATATTTGATCTAGCCTCTGGTTAGATCTGTTTTTATGTTTTAATTAGTGTTTGTGCTAAGTTAAACCTATAGGATCTTCTTGGATGATAGTTATTTGATCTTGCTGTAAATTCCAGAAACTTTCTGTTCACGAAAACAATTGTTAAAAATCACCAGAATGTGATAAAATATTGATTCCAATTGCTGCTGAGTTTTTGTGTTCGTTACAGATTACTACAGACTGTTCTGTTTTTGACAGATTCTGTTTTTCGTGTGTTGTTTGCTTATGTTGATGAATCTATGGCTAGTAAAATAGTTTATAAACCATAGAGAAGTTGGAATACAGTAGGTTTAACACCAATATAAATAAAGAATGAGTTCATTACAGTACCTTGAAGTGGTCTTTTGTTTTCTTTCGCTAACGGAGCTCACGAGATTTTCTGCTGAGTTTTGTGTTGTGAAGTTTTCATGTTTTGGGTGAAATATTTGATGGATTATGGAACAAGGAGTGGCAAGAGCCTAAGCTTGGGGATGCCCATGGCACCCCCAAGATAATCTAAGAACACCAAAAATCCAAAGCCTGGGGATGCCCCGGAAGGCATCCCCTCTTTCGTCTACTTCCATCGGTAACTTTACTTGGAGCTATATTTTTATTCACCACATGATATGTGTTTTGCTTGGAGCGTCTTGTATGATTTGAGTCTTTGTTTTTAGTTTACCACAATCATCCTTGCTGTACACACCTTTTGAGAGAGACACACATGATTCGGAAATTATTAGAATACTCCATGTGCTTCACTTATATCTTTTGAGTTATATAGTTTTGCTCTTGTACTTCACTTATATCTTTTAGAGCACGGTGGTGGATTTGTTTTATAGAAACTATTGATATTTTGAGAGTCTTAAATAGCATCGTAATTTGCTTAAAAAAATTCCTAATATGCTAGGTATTCAAGATTAGTAAAGACTTTCTTATGAGTGTTTTGAATACTAAGAGAAGTTTGATGCTTGATGATTGTTTTGAGACATGGAGGTAGTGATATTAAAGTCGTGCTAGTTGAGTAGTTGTGAATTTGAGAAATACTTGTGTTAAAGTTTGCAAGTCCCGTAGCATGCACGTATGGTAAACGTTATGTAACAAATTTTAAACATGAGGTGTTCTTTGATTGTCCTCCTTATGAGTGGCGGTCGGGGACGAGCGATTGTCTTTTCCTACCAATCTATCCCCCTAGGAGCATGCGCGTAGTGCTTGGTTTTTGATGACTTGTAGATTTTTGCAATAAGCATGTGAGTTCTTTATGACTAATGTTGAGTCCATGGATTATACGCACTCTCACCTTTCCATCATTGCTAGCCTCTTCGGTACCGTGCATTGCCCTTTCTCACATTGAGAGTTGGTGCAAACTTCGCCGGTGCATCCAAACCCTGTGATATGATACGCTCTTTCACACATAAACCTCCTTATATCTTCCTCAAAACAGCCACCATACCTACCTATTATGGCATTTCCATAGCCATTCCGAGATATATTGCCATGTAACTTTCCACCATTCCGTTTATCATGACACGTTCATCATTGTCATATTGCTTTGCATGATCATGTAGTTGACATGGTATTTGTGGCAAAGCCACCGTTCATAATTCTTTCATACATGTCACTCTTGGTTCATTGCATATCCCGGTACACCGCCGGAGGCATTCATGGAAAAAAATCCTATACGACCGGGTCGCTGGCTTTCACTCGTACGACCCTTTCCATCGAACAACACGTGGAGTCACGAATCTCCAAGTGACCCCTTAAAATCGCGACGCCACAGTCTGCCGCCGGTGCTCGCCTGCCTCTGCTGCTCCTGCCTGTCGCCCATGTCCGGCGAGGTAGACGAACGACACTTAGGCACCCGCTACGGCGAGATGTCGAGGAAGAAAAGTAGCCATGGAAGCAGCCACTCCATCAAGCCGGCGGCAGAGCACGACGAGTTCGCCGCTGACCAATGCATTACCCTCCTGCAAAATCCATCTGCCTAGCCCATACGTACTGGGATCCGGCACAGCGGCACTGGTCTACAGCCACGGCAGGTAGGCAGCATCACCCAGGCGGCGCTCCGACGATAAGCAGCTTAATAAACAGGGTCTCCGGCGAGCTTCCCGGCGCCGGCAAACAACCTACAGGTGGCTCACGCCGGAATGAGCCGTACAAGGAGGGCCGATACGGGGAGGCGTTGGGCTGCATTTGACCGGCAAAGGGGAAGACAGGATTGGGTTTGCTTGAAGATTCACGAAATCCACGTGTCTTCTGATGAAACGGGTCATACGAGTGAAAGCCAGCGACCCGGTCGTATAAGATTTTCTTCCGGCATTCATATAGAGTCATACTTTGTTCTAGTATCGAGTTGTAATCATTGAGTTGTAAATAAATAGAAGTGTGATGATCATCATTTTTTTAGAGCATTGTCCCAAGTGAGGAATAAAAAAAGGAGAGAAAGGCCATAAAAAAGGAGAAGGCCCAAAAAATGAGAGAAAAAGAGAGAAGGGACAATGTTACTATCCTTTACCACACTTGTGCTTCAAAGTAGCACCATAATCTTCATGATAGAGAGTCTCTTGTTTTGTCACTTTCATATACTAGTGGGAATTTTTCATTATAGAACTTGGCTTGTATATTCCAACAATGGGCCTCCTCAAGTGCCCTAGGTCTTCATGAGCAAGCAAGTTGGATGCACACCCACTTAGTTTCTTTTTTGTGCTTTCATATATTTATAGCTCTAGTGCATCCGTTGCATGGCAATCCCTACTCCTTGCATTAACATCAATCGATGGGCATCTCCATAGCTCATTGATTAGCCTCGTTGATGTGAGACTTTCTCCTTTATTGTCTTCTCCACATAACCCCCATCATCATATTCTATTCCACCCATAGTGCTATGTCCATGGCTCACGCTCATGTATTGCGTGAAGGTTGAAAAAGTTTGAGATTACTAAAGTATGAAACAATTGCTTGGCTTGTCATCGAGGTTGTGCATGATGAGAGCATTCTTGTGTGACGAAGATGGAGCATGACTAAACTATATGATTTTGTAGGGATGAACTTTCTTTGGCCATGTTATTTTGAGAGGACATAATTGCTTAGTTAGTATGCTTGAAGTATTATTATTTTTATGTCAATATGAACTTTTATCTTGAATCTTTCGGATCTGAATATTCATTCCACAATTAAGAAGAATTACATTGAAATTATGCCAAGTAGCACTCCGCATCAAAAATTCTGTTTTTATCATTTACCTACTCGAGGACGAGCAGGAATTAAGCTTGGGGATGCTTGATACGTCTTCAACGTATCTATAATTTTTGATTGCTCCATGCTATATTATCTTCTGTTTTGGACATTATTGGGCTTATTATTCACTTCTATATTATTTTTGGGACTAACCTACTAACCGGAGGCCCAACCCAGAATTGTTGTTTTTGCCTATTTCAGAGTTTCGCAGAAAAAGAATATCAAACGGAGTCCAAACGGAATGAAACCTTCGGGAACGTGATTTTCGGAACGAACATGATCCAGAGGACTTGGACCCTACGTCAAGAAACAAAGCAGGAAGCCACGAGGTAGGGGGGCGCGCCTACCCCCCTGGGCGCGCCCTCCACCCTCGTGGGCCCCACGTTGCTCCACCGACATACTCCTTCCTCCTATATATACCTATGTACCCCCAAACGAGCAGATACGGAGCCAAAAACCTAATTCCACCGCCGCAACCTTCTGTACCCACGAGATCCCATCTTGGGGCCTGTTCCGGAGCTCCGCCGGAGGGGGCATCCATCATGGAGGGCTTCTACATCAACACCATAGCCTCTCCGATGAAGTGTGAGTAGTTTACCTCAGACCTTCGGGTCCATAGTTAGTAGCTAGATGGCTTCTTCTCTCTTTTTGGATCTCAATACAATCTTCTCCCCCTCTCTCGTGGAGATCTATTCGATGTAATCTTCTTTTGCGGTGTGTTTATTGAGACCGATGAATTGTGGGTTTATGATCAAGTTTATCTATGAACAATATTTGGATCTTCTCTGAATTCTTTTATGTATGATTGGTTATCTTTGCAAGTCTCTTCGAATTATCAGTTTGGTTTGGCCTACTAGATTGATCTTTCTTGCAATGGGAGAAGTGCTTAGCTTTGGGTTCAATCTTGCGGTGTCCTTTCCCAGTGACAGTAGGCGCAGCAGGGCACGTATTGTATTGTTGCCATCGAGGATAACAAGATGGGGTTTTTATCATATTGCATGAATTTATCCCTCTACATCATGTCATCTTGCTTAAGGCGTTACTCTGTTCTTATGAACTTAATACTCTAGATGCATGCTGGATAGCGGTCGATGTGTGGAGTAAGAGTAGTAGATGCAGGCAGGAGTCGGTCTACTTGTCTTGGACGTGATGCCTATATACATGATCATACCTAGATATTCTCATAACTATGCTCAATTCTGTCAATTGCTCAACAGTAATTTGTTCACCCACCGTAAAATACTTATGCTCTTGAGAGAAGCCACTAGTGAAACCTATGGCCCCCGGGTCTATCTTCATCATATTAATCTTCCAACACTTAGTTATTTACTTTGCTTTTATTTTACTTTGCATCTTTATCATAAAAATACCAAAAATATTATCCTATCATATCTATCAGATCTCACTCTCGTAAGTGACCGTGTAGGGATTGACAACCCCTTATCGCGTTGGTTGCGAGGATTTATTTGTTTGTGTAGGTGCGAGGGACTCGCGCGTAGCCTCCTACTGGATTGATACCTTGGTTCTCAAAAACTGAGGGAAATACTTACGCTACTTTGCTGCATCACCCTTTCCTCTTCAAGGGAAAACCAACGCAGTGCTCAAGAGGTAGCAATTGTCATTTGATGAACGGGATCACATCATTAGAGAATGATGTGATGGACAAGACCCATCCGTTAGCTTAGCATAATGATCGTTTAGTTTTATTGCTATTGCTTTCTTCATGACTTATACATGTTCCTCTGACTATGAGATTATGCAACTCCCAAATACCGGAGGGACACTTTGTGTGCTATCAAACATCACAATGTAACTGGGTGATTATAAAGATGCTCTACAGGTGTCTCCGATGGTGTTTGTTGATTTGGCATAGATCGAGATTAGGATTTGTCACTCCGAGTATCGGAGAGGTATCTCTGGGCCCTCTCGATAATGCACATCACTATAAGCCTTGCAAGCAATGTGACTAATGAGTTAGTTACGGGATGATGCATTACGGAACGAGTAAAGAGACTTTCCGGTAACGAGATTGAACTAGGTATGAGGGTACCGAGGATCGAATCTCGGGCAAGTAACATACCGATGACAAAGGGAACAACGTATGTTGTTATGCGGTTTGACCAATAAAGATCTTCGTAGAATATGTAGGAGCCAATATGAGCATCTAGGTTCCGTTATTGGTTATTGACCGGAGATGTGTCTCGGTCATGTCTGCATAGTTCTCGAACCCGTAGGGTCCGCACGCTTAACGTTCGATGACGATTTGTATTATGAGTTATGTGATTTGATGACCGAAGTTTGTTCGGAGTCCCGGATGAGATCATGGACATGACGAGGAGTCTCGAAATGGTCGAGAGGTAAAGATTCATATATAGGACGATGGTATTTGGACATCGGAAGTGTTCCGGGTGATACCGGGTCACCGGAAGTGGTTCCGGGCAACCCCGGCAAAGATTTGGGCTTAATGGGCCATGTAAGGGAACACACCAGCCCACAAGGGGCTGGTGCGCCCTCTATAGGGCCAGCCACGTGGGGAGAAAGGGAAAGGAGAGGAGGAAAAGGAAAGTATGAAGTAGGACTCCTACTTCCTTCCCCTCCCCCTCCTTCCTTTCCCCCTTGTCCAAACATGGTAAGGGGGGCCGAATTGGACTAGGGGCCCAAGTAGGAGGAACCCTACTTGGGTGCACCCTAGGCTGCCTCCCTCCCTCTCCATCCTTTGTATACGTGGGGAGGGCACCCCTAGAACACACATCAATTGTTCCTAGCCGTGTGCGGTGCCCCCCTCCACAGTTACACACCTCGGTCATGTCGTCATAGTGCATAGGCGAAGCCCTGCGCCGGTATCTTCATCATCACCGTCGCCACGCCGTCGTGCTGACGGAACTCTCCTCGGCCTCAACTGGATCAAGAGCTTGAGGGACATCATCGAGCTGAACGTGTGCTGAACACGGAGGAGCCGTACGTTCGGTGCTTGGATCGGTTGGATCGTGAAGACGTTCGACTACATCAACCGCGTTGCTAAACGCTTCCGCTTTCGGTCTACGAGGGTACATGCACACACTCTCCCCGCTCATTGCTATGATTCTCCTAGATAGATCTTCCGTGATCGTAGGAAAATTTTGAAATACTACGTTCCCCACAAATATGTATGTTGTGATTTGATACGTCTCCAACGTATCTATAATTTTTTATTGTTCCATGCTATTATATTATCTGTTTTGGATGTTTAATGGGCTTTAATATGCTCTTTATATTATTTTTGGGACTAACCTATTAACCGGAGGCCCAGTGCCAGTTTATGTTTTTTTGCCTATTTTAGAGTTTCGCATAAAAGGAATACCAAACTGAGTCCAAACGGAATGAAACCTTCGCGATGATCTTTCTTGGACCGAAAGCAAACCAGAAGACTTGGAGTTGATGTCTGGAACTCCACGAGGAGGCCATGAGGCAGGAGGGCGCGCCGGGGGGGTAGGTGCGCCCCCACCCTCGTGGGCCCCTCGTAGCTCCACCAACGTACTTATTTCGCCTATATATACTCTTATACCCTAGATCGATCAGGGAGAGCCACGAAACCACTTTTCCACCGCCGCAACCTTCTGTACCCGTGAGATCCCATCTTGGTGCCTTTTCCAGCGATCTGCCGGAGGGGGAATCGATCACGAAGGGCATCTACATCAACACCATTGCCTCTTCGATGAAGCATGAGTAGTTTACCACAGACCTTCGGGTCCATAGTTATTAGCTAGATGGCTTCTTCTCTCTCTTTGATTCTCAATACAAATTTCTCCTCGATGTTCTTGGAGATCTATTTGATGTAATACTCTTTTGCGGTGTGTTTGCTGAGGTCCGATGAATTGTGGATTTATGAACAAGATTATCTATGAATATTATTTGGTTCTTCTCTGTCTTATATGCATGATTTGATATCTTTACATGTCTCTTGAATTATCGGTTTAGTTTGGCCTACTAGATTGATCTTTCTTGCAATGGGAGAAGTGCTTAGCTTTGGGTTCAATCTTGTGGTGTCCTTTCCCAGTGATAGTATGGGCAGAAGGCATGTATTGTATTGTTGCCATCGAGGATAAAAAGATGGGGTTTATATCATATTGCTTGAGTTTATCCCTCTACATCATGTCATCTTGCTTAATGCGTTACTCGGTTCTTGTGAACTTAATACTCTAGATGCATGCTGGATAGAGGTCGATGTGTGGAGTAATAGTAGTAGATGCAGAATCGTTTCGGTCTACTTGAAACGGACGTGATGCCTATATCCATGATCATTGCCTTAGATATTCTCATAACTATGTGCTTTTCCATCAATTGCTTGGCAGTAATTTGTTCACCCACCGTAATACATGCTATCTTGAGAGAAGCCACTAGTGAAACCTATGGCCCCCGGGTCTCTTTCTTATTATATTGCATCTCTTTTATTTACATCGCATCTCGTTTACTATTTTGCAATCTTTAATTTCCAATCTATACAACAAAAATACCAAAAATATTTACTTTACTATCTTTATTAGATCTCACTTTTGCGAGTGACCGTGAAGGGATTGACAACCCCTTTATCGCGTTGGTTGCAAGGTTCTTGATTGTATGTGCAGGTACTAGGTGACTTGTGCGTTGTCTCCTACCGGATTGATACCTTGGTTCTCAAAACTAAGGGAAATACTGACGCTACTTTGCTGCATCACCCTTTCCTCTTCAAGGGAAAACCAATGCATGCTCAAGAGGTAGCAAGAAGGATTTCTGGCACCGTTGCCGGGGAGATCTACGTCAAGTCAAGACATACCAAGTACCCATCATAAACTCTTCTCCCTCGCATTACATTATTTGCCATTCGCCTCTCGTTTTCCCCTCCCCCACTTCTAAAACGATTTTCGAAAACCTTTGACTTTTCTTCGACCCTCTTCCGTTCATCTCTTTTCGCCTGCTTCTTGTGTGCTTGTGTGTTCGATTGATTGTTTGTCACGATGGCTCATGATAATACTAAATTGTGTTTTCCAATACCAACAACAATGATTTTATTAGCACTCTGATTGCACCTACTACCGATGCTGAATCTTGTGAAATCAATGCCGCTTTGTTGAATCTTGTTATGAAAGATCAATTTTCTGGCCTTCCTAGTGAAGATGCCGCAACCCATCTAAACAACTTCGTTGATTTATGTGATATGCAAAAGAAGAAAGATGTGGATAATGTATTGTTAAATTCAAGCTATTTCCGTTTTCGCTTAGAGATCGTGCTAAAACTTGGTTCTCTTCTTTGCCTAAAAATAGTATTGATTCATGGAATAAGTGCAAAGATGCTTTTATCTCTAAGTATTTTTCCTCCCGCTAAGATCATCTCTCTTAGGAACGATATTATGAATCTTAATCAACTTGATCATGAGCATGTTGCACAAGCTTGGGAGAGGGTGAAATTACTGATACGTAATTGCCCTACACATGGTTGAATTTGTGGATGATTATACAAAAAAATTATGCTGGATTGAATTTTGCTTCTAGAAATATTTTAGATTCGGCCGCGGGAGGCACTATTATGGAAATTACTTTAGGAGAAGCTACTAAACTCTTAGACAATATTATGGTTAATTATTCTCAATGGCACACCGAAAGATCCACTAGTAAAAAAGTTCATGCGATTGAAAAGATTAATGTTTTGAGTGGAAAGATGGATGAACTTATGAAATTGTTTGCTAATAAAAGTGTTTCTTCTGATCCCAATGATATGCCTTTGTCCACTTTGATTGAGAATAATAATGAATCTATGGATGTGAATTTTGTTGGTAGGAACAATTTTGGTAACAACGTGTATAGAGGGAACTTTAATTCTAGGTCGTTTCTTAATAATTCCTCTAATAATTATGGTAATTCCTACAACAACTCTTATGGAAATTTTAATAAGATTCCCTCTGATTTTGAGATTAGTGTTAAAGAATTTATGAGTTTGCAAAAGAATTTCAATGCCTTGGTTGAAGAAAAATTGCTTAAGATTGATGAGTTGGCTAGGAACGTGGATAGAATTTCTCTTGATGTTGATTCTTTGAAACTTAGATATATTCCACCTCAGCATGACATCAACGAGTCTCTCAAAGCCATGATAATTTCCATTGATGAGTGCAAGGAAAGAACCGCTAGGATGCATGCTAAAAGAGATTGCTTTGTGAAAGCGTGTTCTTCTAGTTTTTAGATCTTGATGCAAAAATAAAAAAAAGTGGGATTGAAAAGGTCAAAACTTTACATAGAAATGAACCCACTATTTTGTATTTCAAGGAATTTAATTATGATAATTGCTCTTTGATAGATTGTATTTCCTTGTTGCAATCCGTGTTAAATTCTCCTCATGCTTATAATCAAAATAAAGCTTTTACTAAACGTATCATTGATGCTTTAATACAATCCTATGAAGAAAAGATTGATCTAGAAGTTTCTATCCCTAGTGTACTTAATGATGAGTGGGAACCTACTATTAAAATTAAGATTAAATATTATGAATGCTATGCTTTATGTGATTTGGGTGCTAGTGTTTCCACGATTCCAAAAACTTTGTGTGATGTGCTAGGTTTTCATGAATTTGATGATTGTTCTTTAAATTTGCATCTTGCGGATTCCACCATTAAGAAACCTATGGGAAGGATTAATGATGTTCTTATTGTTGCAAATAGGAATTATGTGCCCGTAGATTTCATTGTTCTTGATATAGATTGCAATCCTACATGTCCTATTATTCTTGGTAGACCTTTCCTTATAACGATTGGTGCAATTATTGACATGAAAGAAGGAAATATTAGATTACAATTTCTGTTAAGGAAAGGCATGGAACACTTTCATAGGAATAAAATTAAATTGCCTTATGAATCTATTATCAGAGCCATTTATGGATTGCATACCAAAGATGACAATACCTAGATCTATTCTTGTTTTTATGCCTAACTACGGGCGTTAAACGATAGCGCTTGTTGGGAGGCAACCCAATTTTATTTTTGTTCTTTGCTTTTTGTTCCTGTTTAGTAATAAATAAATCATCTAGCCTCTGTTTATATGTGGTTTTATGTTTTAATTAGTGTTTGTGCCAAGTAGAACCTTTGGGAAGACTTGGGTGAAGTCTTTGCGATCTTGCTGTAAAGAACAGAAACTTTAGCACTCACGAGATTAGCTGTCATTTTTTAGTGGAGAGTTCTTTTAGGTTGATTCTTTTTGAAGAGGATTAATAGAAAAATTCCTCACGTCCACCAATTTATTTCAGAATTTTTGGAGTTACCAAGTATTCAAACAAATCAGATTGCTACAGACTGTTCTGTTTTGACAGATTCTGTTTTTCGTGTGTTGTTTGCTTATTTTGATGAATCTATGAGTAGTATCGGGGGGTATGAACCATATAGAAGTTGGAATAAAGTAGTTTTAACACCAATATAAATAAATAATGAGTTCATTAAAGTACCTTAAAGTGGTGGTTTATTTTCTTATACTAACGGAGCTCATGAGATTTTCTGTTGAAGTTTTGTGTTGTGAAGTTTTCAAGTTTTTGGGTAAAGATTTGATGGATTTTGGAATAAGGAGTGGCAAGATCCTAAGCTTGGGGATGACCAAGGTACCCCAAGGTAAAATTCAAGGACAACCAAAAGCCTAAGCTTGGGGATGCCCCGGAAGGCATCCCATCTTTCGTCTTTGTCTATCGGTAACTTTACTTGAGGCTATATTTTTATTCACCACATGATATGTGTTTTGCTGGGAGCGTCTTGTATGATTTGGGTCTTTGATTTTTAGTTTACCACAATCATCCTTGCTGTACACACCTTTTGGGAGAGACAAGCATGAATCGGAATTTATTAGAATACTCTATGTGCTTCACTTATATTTTTTGAGCTAGATAATTTTGCTCTAGTGCTTCACTTATATATTTTAGAGCATGGTGGTGGTTTTATTTTATAGAAATTATTGATCTCTCATGCTTCACTTATATTATTTTGAGAGTCTTTTAGAACAGCATGGTAATTTGCTTTGGCTACAAAACTAGTCCTAATATGATAGGCATCCAAGATGGGTATAATAAAAACTTTCATATAAAGTGCATTGAATACTATGAGAAGTTTGATTGTTTATGATTGTTTTGAGATATGAGGATGGTGATATTAGCGTCATGCTAGTAGAGTAGTTGTGAATTTAAGAGATACTTGTGTTAAGGTTTGTGAGTCCCGTAGCATGCACGTATGGTGAACCGTTATGTAACGAAGTTGGAGCATGAGATATTTTTTGATTGTCTTCCTTATGAGTGGCTGTCGGGGATGAGCGATGGTCTTTTCCTACCAATCTATACCCCTAGGAGCATGCGTGTAGTGCTTGGTTTTGATGACTTGTAGATTTTTGCAATAAGTATGTGAGTTCTTTATGACTAATGTCGAGTCCATGGATTATACGCACTCTCACCCTTCCACCGTTGCTAGCCTCTCTAGTACCGCGCAACTTTCGCCGGTACCATAAACCCACCATTTACCTTCCTCAAATAGCCACCATACCTACCTATTATGGCATTTCCATAGCCATTCCGAGATATATTGCCATGCAACTTTCCACCGTTCCGTTTATTATGACACGCTCCATCATTATCATATTGCTTTGCATGATCATGTAGTTGACATCGTATTTGTGGCAAAGCCACCTTCATAGTTCTTTCATACATGTCACTCTTGATTCATTGCACATCCCGGTACACCGCCGGAGGCATTCATATAGATTCATATTTTGTTCTAAGTATCGAGTTGTAATTCTTGAGTTGTAAATAAATAGAAGTGTGATGATTATCATTATTAGAGCATTGTCCCGTGTGAGGAAATAAAAAAAGAGAAAGGACAAAGAAGCCAATGAAAAAAAGGAGAGGCCAAAGAAGCCAAACAAAAAAACAGAGAGAAAAAGAGAGAAGGGACAATGCTACTATCCCTTTTCCACACTTGTGCTTCAAAGTAACACCATGATCTTCACGATAGAGAGTCTCTTATTTTGTCACTTTCATATACTAGTGGGAATTTTCATTATAGAACTTGGCTTGTATATTCCAGCGATGGGCTTCCTCAAAATGCCCTAGGTCTTCCTGAGCAAGCAAGTTGGATGCAGACCCACTTAGTTTCTTTTGTTGAGCTTTCATACATTTATAGCTCTAGTGCATCCGTTGCATGGCAATCCCTACTCACTCACATTGATATCTATTTATGGGCATCTCCATAGCCCATTAATACGCCTAGTTGATGTGAGACCATCTTCCTCCTTTTGTCTTGTCCACAACCACCATTCTATTCCACCTATAGTGCTATGTCCATGGCTCACACTCATGTATTGCGTGAAAGTTGAAAAAGTTTGAGAATACTAAAGTATGAAACAATTGCTTGGCTTGTCATCGGGGTTATGCATGATTTGAATATTTTGTGTGATGAAGATGGAGCATAGCCAGACTATATGAATTTGTAGGGATAAGCTTTCTTTGGCCATGTTATTTTGAGAAGACATGATTACTTTGTTAGTATGCTTGAAGTATTATTATTTTTATGTCAATATTAAAATTTTTCCTTGAATCTTTCGGATCTGAACATTCATGCCACAATAAAGGAAATTACATTGATAATTATGTTAGGTAGCATTCCACATCAAAAATTCTGTTTTTATCATTTACCTACTCGAGGACGAGCAGGAATTAAGCTTGGGGATGCTTGATACGTCTCCAATGTATCTATAATTTTTTATTGTTCCATGCTATTATATTATCTGTTTTGGATGTTTAATGGGCTTTAATACGCTCTTTTATATTATTTTTGGGACTAACCTATTAACCGGAGGCCCAGTGCCAGTTTCTATTTTTTGTGCCTATTTTAGAGTTTCGCAGAAAAGGAATACCAAACGGAGTCCAAACGGAAAGAAACCTTCGCGATGATCTTTCTTGGACCGAAAGCAAACCAGAAGACTTGGAGTTGAAGTCTGGAACTCCACGAGAAGGCCAAGAGGCAGGAGGGCGCGCCTAGGGGGCAGGCGCGCCCCCCACCCTCGTGGGCCCCTCGTAGCTCCACCGACATACTTCTTTCGCCTATATATACTCTTATACCCTCGTGGGCCCCTCGTAACATGAGGAAAGTGACTAGATGAAATTCCCGTGTACCCTCAAGAAGCTTTGCTTATCATAAGAGACCGTTTGGCCTGTCCTTTGCCTCAAAAGGATTGGGCTACCTTGCTGCATACTTGTTGCAATTATCGTTACTTGCTTGTTACAAATTATCTTGCTATCAATTTTAGCTCTTTTCCATAAGTAAGAGTGTCGAACCCAACGAGGATCAGAAGGAAATGACAAGTAGTTTTCAGTAAGGTAATGTCTGCAAGTGATGAAATTGTAAGTAGCGAGTAGTTTGATAGCAAGATAATTTGTAACAAGCAAGTAACGATCGTAGCAGTAAGTATGCAGCAAGGTAGCCCAATCCTTTTGAGGCAAAGGACAGGCCAAAACGGTCTCTTATGATAAGCAAAGCGTTCTTGAGGGTACACGGGAATTTCATCTAGTCACTTTCATCATGTTGGTTTGATTTGTGTTCGCTACTTTGATAATTTGATATGTGGGTGGACCGGTGCTTAGGTGTTGTTCTTACTAGAACAAACCTCTTACTTATGATTAACCCTCCCGCAAGCATCTGCAACTACGAGAAAAGTATTAAGAATAAATTCTAACCATAGCATTAAACTCTAGGATCCAATCGGTCCCTTGTAGAGTAGTGCATAAACTGGGTTTAAGTTTCTGTCACTCTCGCAACCCACCATCTATTTACTACTCCACAATGCATTCCCTTAGGCCCAAATATGGTAAGTGTCATGTAGTCGACGTTCACATTACACCACTAAGGGAATCACAACATACACACTATCAAAATATCGAACACATATCAAGTTCACATGATTACTTGCAACATGATTTCTCCCGTGACCTCAAGAACAAAAGTAACTACTCACAAATAATCAACATGCCCATGATCATAGGGGTATTAATATGCATAATGGATCTGAACATATAATCTTCCACCAAATAAACCATATAGTAATAAACTACAAGATGTAATCAACACTACTAGTCACCCCCTAGCAACAATCTATAGTTCCGGTAACAAGATTGAATACAAGAGATGAACTAGGGTTTGAGATGAGATGGTGCTGGTGAAGATGTTGATGGAGATTGCCCTCCCCAAGATGGGAGAGTTGTTGGTGATGATGATGACAATGATTTCCCCCTCCGGGAGGGAAGTTCCCCCGGCAGAATCGCTCCGCGGGAGGGCAAAAGTGCTCCTACCCAAGTTCCGCCTCGAGACGGCGGTGCTCCATCCCGAAAGCCTTTTTCTTATTTTTTTTCTAGGTCAAAATCACTTATATACCAGAAGATGGGCACCGAAGGTGGGCTGAGGAGGCCACAAACCACCAGGGCGCGCTAGGGGGGCCTGGCACGCCCAGGTGGGTTGTGCCCACCTGGTGGCCCCCTCTGGTGTTTATTGGCTCCATTATTTCTTAAATATTCCATAAAAAATCATTGTGGAGTTTCAGCTCATTTGGAGTTGTGCAGAATAGGTGGCATGACGTAGCTTTTTCAGGTCCAGATTTCCAGCTGCCAGAATTCTCCCTCTTGGTGTGTACCTTGCAAACTATGAGAGAAAAGGCATTAGAATTACTCCAAAAAGCATTATTGTGAATAAAAATATTGTAAATATCAGTAAGTAAACATGATGCAAAATGGACGTATCAACTCCCCCAAGCTTAGACCTCGCTTGTCCTCAAGCGAAAACTGAAATCGAAAAACATGTCCACATGCTTTTGAGAGAGAGGTGTCGATAAAAACAAAATACGGACATAGAAGCATCATGTTGATTATTATAACAGCAACAAATTTAAACATAAAACTTTTAACATAGAACTTCTATCCTACACTTCCCATGAGTAAGTAGTAGTTCATGACACAATCGAAGTATAAGGCAAAAACTCTATTGGAAACCAACAAACTATGTTCTCAATCAACTTTGCAACTACAATTCATCATCTTTTCAGGAAGGGTCACGTGTCGGAGCCTTTAGGCAAGTCCACATACTCAACCATCATATAGTCTTCTATGATTGCTAACACTCACTGAGTACACATGAGCAAAACGTTTCAACCGGACACATAGAAAGATAGGGGCTTATAGTTTTGCCTCCCAACATACTCACCTCAAGGGTGATGTCAACAATAATAACAACTCATGCTATCTATATTCAAATGGACATATGTGCCTAGATCTTTCCTCACCACAAGATGCTTGCCAAAAGAGAAAAATAAAAGGAATAGAAGGAAAACTTTGACTCTTTGCATAAAAGTAAATACATAAAAGTAAAAGATAGGCCCTTCGCAGAGGGAAGCAGAGGTTGCCATGCGCTTATTTGTTTGCATGCTCCATCCCTTAGTGCAAAAGAACGTCACGTTACATTGCCCCCTAAGATGACAACCTTTATTATGCAGTCTGTCGCTTTTATTCTTTGTCATTCACTACTGCAGGATGGTCCAAACGCGACACTACGATCAGAGACCCTTCGACGAAACTGTGTGCGATGCCATAATCGCAAACGGTGGTGTAAAAAAACCGTCAAAAAAGGTGCAAAATGTTTGCGATGACAGATGCATCAAACACGGTTCAGAATTTAGTTGCATGTGCGATGCAGGGCATACGGTTCAGCTTAGTTAACTGTTTGGGATGAGGAGGCACAAAAGAAAAGGGCAGCCAGATGAAGGCGTGTGCGATATACAACATACGGTTCACTGGGATGAACTGTGTGTGATTAGGCAACACAATGGAAACGGTTCAACTGAACAAGATGTGTGTGATACGCGACAAACAGGTCCGTAATCTGAAATGTGTGCGAAGACCAATAATAACACAGACAATTGCTGCTAATAAGCCGTGTGAATTGCTCTGTCTACAGTAGAATAACATGTGTGTGTGTGTATATATATATATATATATATATATATATATATAACTGAAATAAACATCCAATTACATAAGTGACTATACAGATCATTCGCAGACACCTCAATAAAAAATTGCATGCATTCTAAAGTAGGAGAAACGATCGTCTAGTCATCTACTTCTTGTGACGCTCCCGCCACTGCTATGTGGCTCGATCGCTCGTCTGGGTCAGGAAGAAGACAGTTCCTCATGTCAACGATCCGCCTGTACATCTCGTAGCTTGTGTACGCGTCCATGGCTGCGTACTTGACATGTTGTTCATCCAGTCTCTTATGCCACACAGTCTGCCAGTTTTCTTGTCCTTATTGCTCTCTTGCTTCATCTTCGCGTAGTAGGGGTCGATGATGGCCGAGGCGAGGTCAACCAGGGAGTTCAGTTTGCTTTTGTTGGTGCCCCAGACCTTGTAGTGGTGCTGGATGTTGACAAGATTCGGGCATTTCAAGTCCGAAACCTTGAGCGCTTTTAGATCGTTGGTGGTATCCACCGTAGTGAAACTATAGCCGGAGCTCTTGATAAACTTGGAGAAACGCTCGCAAGGCCTTGTGGCAAGGTGGAAGTAGTAGACGAGGACGTCATGTCGCACGCACAACTGGGCGACGGCAACCTTCTGATCATGCCCGGCACGACCGATGGTGTACTCGAGGTCGAAGCCGACCACTCGCTACTTGTCCTCGGCAAGGAACTGCTCCATAGTTTGGATGGAGCCCTCCACCGAGACTGGATCATTCGTGTACACCACCGAGAGGGCCTTCCCCCTCACGTAGGTGTCCACTACGTGATGCGTGGTGAACTGCCTGCCATTGTCGTCGGCGGCCGCTGGAGCGCCATTGGAGCCACGGGGAGCGCCATTGGAACCGTTGGATGTCCTCTCTGTATGTGTCCTCATGGGTGTGCTTATTGTGTTGTGTGAGACGAGAGAAGAAGGTAAATGGCCGCAAGAATAAAAGGGAGTCGGGCGGCGTGGATTCTCGGCGCGTCTGCATGGCAATTTTTGCAGCGGGTAACAACATCATCGCGCCGCGCCCGGCGCAACCGCTTGCACACGAACGTGCATGATCGTGCGCTGGCCCAAAACACTGGCAGCATGCATGGAGGGATGAGGGCAGAGCACCCGGAGGGATGCGAGAGCAGAGCGCGCGCGGCGGGACGCAAGCAAAGCGCGCCGCGGCCGCCTGGACCGCAAGCAACCACACGCATGGAACAATTGAACACGCAGCAAATGGTCGCCTACAAGCCGGCCCACAGTTGCGTCGCTGCGTAGAGAGCGGCCGTGTGGTACCACCTCCGTCTAGTCTATAGTCTCCTTTATATTCCGTGTCATACTTTGCCCTCAAATTTAACCAACAAAATGTTAATGCATGTTTTAAAAATTATATAATTGGAAACTATGTTCAAATACAAATCCAACTATATAATCTTTGGCAACATGCATTCATATTTTATTAGTTAAATCATACTTATAAACCAGGACGGTGGTATAGTAGGTAATTAACTTGCAAACGTTTTTTATTAACCGTATGTGTACGTGGCCTTTCGTCCTCCTCTCGCACGTCTCGTCACCCTGCTGCCGCAGACGGCTTACAACGCAAGCTTGCGCAGCGCACGGGAGCGTTCTTTTTGCCAAACGATGGCGCCAATGAATCATCGGTGAGCCCGTTCCCGCGCAAGCTTCCCGCCCGACTCGGTGAAAGAATCCCAATGCTTACCGGCCTGCTATAAAAACCCTCACGGCCGGCGAGTCCTGCGTCGCATTTTCCCCTCCATCCCTGTAGCTTATCTCGTCTGCTTCTCCCACATTCTCCAATGGCACCGGTCCGTCGTCGTCGCTCAGCCACTCCGCCGTCATCAGAGGACAGCTCCAGCTGGGAGGCTACACCGCGGCGGCGGCACAGTCCCCGGCGTAGTGTAGTGCGCGTGGCGTCCCTGTTGGGTGTGCGTGGAACACGCACCACACGCTCCGCCGCCGGTGCCCGTCGGCAGCTGTTGCCGGCCGCCGTTGCCGCCACACCACCGTCGAAAGCCAGGGCCATCGCCCGCTCTGCCGCCGCGGCCCGAAGGCGGGAGATGGCCGTCGTGGCCGCCACCCCACTGCCGGCCACTGTGGCCATCACCCGCTCCGCCACCGCGGCCCGAAGGCGGGAGGTGGTGGTCGTGGCCGCCACCCATTCGTCGTCGACCGCCATGGCCGCCAGCCCACCGTCGACCGCCGGGGTCATCACCTGCTCTGCCACCGCCGCCCAAAGGCGGGAGGCGGAGGTGGATGCCCGCACGTGCGACAGCGACCTTGCGCGCTACACCGAGTTCCTGCGAGAGGAGGAGCAGCGCCTTGTCGAGCACACAAAGAGACTTACCGCCGCAGTGGCAGCGGCACACGCCACCTCAGAGGCGAGGAATCAGGAGATCTATGAGGAGAACCACCAGTTCGAGAGGGGTCGTCTGGAGCGGCAGAGGGCGTTCGAGGCGAGCTTCGCTGAAGCTACATTAGCGGCAGGCACCGCATTGCGGTTGCCCAGCTCGTCGGTAGGCTCCTCCTCCTCCGCCTCTTACTGAGCGCGCTCGGCAGAGGAGAGGCAACCGGAAGTACTACAAAGCCCCTCCGCATTAGTAGTAGTATTTAGGGGCTATTTTGTTCAGTTCATCTGACTATAGATGTGGTGGAACTGTACAACATACTTAAAATTAGCTAGTATATATAGTTGAACTAGCTATTTCAGTACGTGGTTGGCAACAATTGGGGAAAAGTTTGGTCGGTTCAGCTGTCGAGTTGAACTGTTTGTATAAATTAAGAACGACTGCTTAATCTATGAATGAAAGCTATGCTTAATTACTGAATTTTAGTTGCAAAAATTAGATACTGCTAGTGATTTTTAGCTTCATATTTTGACAAATCGCAGTGTTACAAGGATTGACAAATCTTACCAAATTGTTTGTACGTGGTTCCACATGGGTCATCCAAAACAACCGTTTGCGTTGAAGCGATGCACAAATCATGCGCTGCTCTCACTTTGCATACGGGTGTTCTATCTAAAACGTTTGCGATCAAGAGCTGCAGAAATCTTGTTCGGCACATTTTCTCTTGGCTTCCTGGGGAATCTATCGGTTTGCATACGGGTGTTCTAACTAAAACGTTTGCGATGAGTGTTTTATATTTAAAAAGAGAATTAAACTGCGGCTTGGGCGCCATTAATGGAGAGGATGCGAGCAAGGCTGGTGGCCATGGAAGTCAAAGGGCCCGCTTCCCAGTGAGCCTGCGCAGCGTACAGCTCGCACGCTTCCCGGTGAGCCTGCGCACTCAAGGACAGCTTGCACGCCTCTTGGTCAGCCTGCGCACCGGACTACGCTCGCACGCCTCTCGTTCAGTCAAGGTCAAGCAGTTGTCCGCACGGCACCTCCTACAGCCATTAAAACCAAGACACGTGGCGTCACGTGAATGTTTAACAGAATTTTGGATTTACTAGAATTTAAAAACCAGGCATCTCAATGTTTTGCCGGCAATCAACGGTGCCCTGGTGTTTGAAATTCATTCCCATTTCTTGCATGGGACCGAAGCATGCACCCAAGGACACATATTTGATTTTTCAACCAATTTATATGCACTGGAGCATGTGCACGTAGTTCAAATTTTAATTATGCACATAAATGCATTGAAAACTCAGTTAATGCATAAAAATGTCCAAACGAACCCCGAAAAATCACAAAAATACACACAACACTCCTGTTGTTCTATGTTGACACGAGAAAAAAATTGAAAGCAATAAGAGGCAATGGATATCATTTCGTCCACAAAGGTGGGACGTTCCCTACCGAAAACCATCATGCTTGTTGTGAGAAGCTCCGGTGTGTGAGAAGCATATACCCAAACCTGCCCCAAATGGGACAAAATTTGTACCACGGCATGTTGATGCCGCTCCATGATAGCATGCCAAGTTTCATGAATTTCAGACGGGTTTTGGATTTACTAGAATTTAAAAACCAGGCATCTCAATGTTTTGCCGGCAATCAGCGGTGCCCCGGTGTTTGAAATTCATTCCCATTTCTTGCATGGGACCTAAGCATGCACCCAAGGACACATATTTGATTTTTCAACCAATTTATATGCACTGGAGCATGTGCATGTAGTTCAAATTTGAATTATGCACATAAATGCATTGAAAACTCAGTTAATGCATAAAAATGTCCAAACGAACCCCGAAAAATCACAAAAATTCACACAACACTCATGTTGTTCTATGTTGACACGAGAAAAAAATTTGAAAGCAATAAGAGGCAATGGATATCGTCTCGTCCACAAAGCACTACTAGGAAAATGCTTATACATAGAATTTTAGCAGTGGCGCCTGTTTGGGCGCCCATGCTACTGGTATGTACCAATAGCGCCGGCCAAAATGGGCGCTACTGCTAGTGAATAGCAGCAGCACTGGTTGGCGCGGGCCGCCGGGGCCAAAAGGGCAGGCCACTTAGCTGTAGCGTGTGATGTGCGCCGGTGCTACAGCTAGTGGGCTTAGCAGTAGCGCTGGCCCATTACCCGCGCTGGTGTTAAGCCCACTCCCTCCCTCGCCCCCCCCCCCCCGACCTCATCACTCAGCTCACTCACTCAATCCACACTCCTCCCTCAATCCCTCGCGCGCCGCCGTCGTCCCCCGCGCTGGCCCTCCTCCCTGCGTCGGCTGCTCTCGCCCACTCCGGCCCTCCTCCCCGCCGGCCGCCCTCCCCCGCGTCGGCCTCCTCCCCCGCTGGCCGCCCTGGCCCCCGCGCCGGCCGCCCCCTCGCACCGGCCCTCCTCCACCGAGAGGTACATCCTCCTCCCTCCTTCCTCCTCCTCCCTAGTTTCTTTTGAACCCTAGCAAGTTGAAAAATTTAGGTTTTTAATCTTAGTTGTTTAATCATAGGAAAATGTAGTATGAAACCTAGCTAGTTAATCTTAGGATAATGTAGTATGAATCTTAGGATAATGTAGGTTTTTAATCTTAGTTGTTTAATCTTAGGTGTTTAGTCTTAGTTGTTTAATCTTAGGATAATGTAGTATGAATCTTAGGATAATGTAGGTTTTTAATCTTAGTTGTTTAATCTTAGGTGTTTAATCTTAGTTGTTTAATCTTAGGATAATGTAGTATGAACCCTAGCTAGTTAATCTTAGGATAATGTAGTATGAATCTTAGGATAATGTAGTATGAACCCTAGCTAGTTAATCTTAGGATCATATTTTGAACTATCACATTTGTTGTTATTTTTTTAGTAAAAACAATTATTCCTGTTATATGCAAATTTGAAGTGGATATATGTCATATTTTGAACATGTCACAATCTTAGTTGTTTAACCGAGTGGCCTATGTTTTGCCAGAAATGTCGATTCGTTTACGTTCGGGCAAATTTTAGGTGCTCGATATGTCCTGTTTTTAGCAAAGGTCATGCCAAATTTTGCTAAGTGTTTATTAATTTTGTTTTCATAATTAAGCATTTTGTTCTCGACGTCAACGATGCCTATCCCGCATCCTCGTCGTCGACTTGGCGGAGGACTCCTGCTTGTGCCAAGGGGCCATGTCCGGGACTAGGCTCCGCCGGGCTGGTACTGGGTTGTGCTACCTTCTGGTGGGCGCAGCTTAGTGAGGAGCCAGCCCGTCGTCGACCCGGAGCTTCTTTGGTGGCGGTCACGTGGGCCTGCATCGGTGGAGAGGCTTGAGTCCCCCGCGCAGGTGGTACAGCACCGTGTCACGGAGGAGAACGCGCACATCCAGCGCTACATGGTTGCGTTGGCGAATGGCCGGTTCTCCAATACCTGGAAGATTCTTTGGGGGTCTCACCGGAGCTATGATCCGGTGATGGTTCCTTCTCTTTGGGTGTCCACCGCGGCCCATTGAACCTAGAGGAGCTATTATTCGAGATGTATTAGTGATATTATATGATGATCTTTGCTACAAACTACTATCTATGTATTCGGTGATGGATTATTAATTACCTATTAGTTATTTGCTTATTGAATGCAAAATATGAGTGCGGTTTGTGCTACAAACTACTATATATGTATTCGATGATGGATTATATGATGATCTTTGCTACAAACTAGGTTCGATGATGATCTTTGCTACAAACTACTACAAACTACAAATTTTAGGTGTTTTAGTTGTTATATGATGATCTTTGCTACAAACTACTATATATGTATTCGATGATGGATTATTAATTACCTATTAGGAAATGTCTGACGACGAAAGGGAATTCGGTATGTGCGAGTACTGCGAAGATGAGCGCGGTCTGTGCGACAGGCCTCACCTGGTAGAAGGTCGGTGCTTCAGCATCAAGCTCCAAGAGACCTTCGATGTTGAAACGGTACGCAACGACGACAAGTGTTTTTTGTTATTTTTTGCACGACTTCTCTGCTTCTTCAATGTGTAATTTCCGTCTTCTACAATTCGACTAGCTTATCCCATGCCATGCAAGACGCTATGTCTTGGAGAAGATGGGTTTTGAAGATCATGAAAGCATGGAGACAAAGATAATTCAACTACGGACCCATCATGGTTATGATTTTGCTGTAAATCTATACAATTCTGTGAACTCATCCAATTTTGGTTGCCTAAATTGGGAAGCCCTTTGCAAGGCGTATGATTTTCATGAGGGTATGCTTGTCACCTTCGATCTTGGTGATCCTGACATCGACGAAAATAATATGACCATTTGGGTCCTTGTTGACACGCTTCCAGTTCTACCGCTGTGTGAGTTTCTCAAACATATTTATTAAGTAATTTATATTATTTATTTCAAAATATTTGATAGCTTATTTCCATTGACAGCTTATTTTCATTCTTCAAAAAATGTACGAAAAATGGTAGACAGAACCTACTACTACAATGATGAAGCACAATTAACTTATAAGGAGAAAGATGGTCTTATCGCATTTTTTACTAATCTTGAGAATTACAATAGCTATTATCAAACTCCCCCACATTATGGTCAATTACGTGCCACTAGTGCACATGTTGAACTATGGTAACATCAATGGAGATAGCATGGTAAGATCTTCTACTATTACGACATCCGTGCATCTTTTGCATAAATTATTCTAAAACTAAACTACATTTCTATCTACAAAGTTATTACTATGTTTTTGAATAGAAAATCCTAGTGGATTGTGTGCCTCATCTGATGTTGCCGAGAGGTCGCATTGATGTTATGAGCTTACGGCCACCACGGCCAGGTCAGCCGCAGTATCCACATCACTCCTGTCCATACCGGATTTCTAAAATCGAGGAAGCCATGATAATAAATGATTTCAAAAAATGTTTGAACCATCGTAGAGAGCTACTTGGAAGCAACATTGTGCGTAGGCCAAGACTTGGAGACAGGATGATCTCCGTTCTTTATTATGGAGAGTCAATTTTCCTTAATGGAGAGTCAATGCCTATCTTGTTTTATGATATTTTACCTAAGAGAGGGTAGAGTAGGTCCTATGAGAGGAGTAGGTCGTAGCTAGAATCTGTTATTATGTGCTACAATGTGTTAGAGTTGATGATGATGCGGAGGAGTTGTGATTATGACTAGTGACCAACTTGTTATATGATGTCTCATTGACGAACATTGTTTGGTGGTGATGACAAGTGGTAATGAATCTGCTATTTAAACATACTAGTTCATGATGAGTTGTTATTGTATAAAAGATATATCTGTTTAAACATGTACAGCGCCAAAATGCTAAAAAACATAAATTTTAGCAGTGGCGCGGGCCAAAATATTACCAGCAGCGCTCATTTACCAGTAGCGTTGTCCAGTGCCGCGCTACTAGTACCTGAACTTACCAGTAGCGCTGGCCTAAAAAAGCGCTACTGCTACACAATAACTGTAGCGCCGTAGCAGTAGCGCTGGCGCCCGCGCTACTGGTAGCTCAAAAACCAGCGCTACTAGTAAGGTTTTCCCTAGTAGTGAAGGTGAGACGTTCCCTACCGAAAACCGTCATGCTTGTTGTGAGAAGTTCCGGTTTGTGAGAAGCATATACCCAAACCTGCCCCAAATGGGACAAAATTTGTACCACGGCATGTTGATGCCGCTCCATGATAGCATGCCAAGTTTCATGAATTTTAGACGAGTTTTGGATTTACTAGAATTTAAAAACCAGGCATGTCAATATTTTGCCGGCAATCAACGGTGCCCCGGTGTTTGAAATTCATTCCCATTTCGTGCATGGGACCTAAGCATGCACCCAAGGACACATATTTGATTTTTCAACCAATTTATATGCACTAGAGCATGTGCATATAGTTCAAATTTGAATTATGCACATAAAATGCATTAAAAACTCAGTTAATGCATAAAAATGTCCAAACGAACCCCAAAAATCACGAAAAAAAATCATACAACACTCCTGCTGTTCTATGTTGCCAAGAGAAAAAAATTGAAAGCAATAAGAGGAAATGGATATCGTTTCGTCCCCAAAGGTGGGACGTTCCCTACCGAAAACCATCATGCTTGTTGTGAGAAGCTCTGGTTTGTGAGAAGCATATATATACCCAAACCTGCCCCAAATGAGACAAAATTTGTACCATGGCATGTTGATGCCGCTCCATGATAGCATGCCAAGTTTCATGAATTTCAGATGAGTTTTGGATTTACTAGAATTTAAAAACCAGGCATCTCAATGTTTTGCCGGCAATCAACGGTGCGCCGTTATTTGAAATTCAATCCCATTTCTTGCATGAGACCTAAGCATGCACCCAAGGACACATCTTTGATTTTCAACCAATTTATATGCACTGGAGCATGTGCATGTAGTTCAAATTTGAATTATGCACATGAAATGCATTGAAAACTCAGTTAATGCATAAAAATGTCCAAACGAACCCCGAGAAATCACAAAATATCACACAACACCCCTGTTTTTCTATGTTGACATGAGAAAAAAATTGAAGCAATAAGAGGAAATGGATATCGTTTCATCCCCAAAAGTGGGACGTTCCCTACCGAAAACCATCATGCTTGTTGTGAGAAGCTCCGGTTTGGGAGAAGCATATACCCAAACCTACCCCAAATGGGACAAAATTTGTACCACGTCATGTTGATGCCGCTCCATGATAGCATGCCAAGTTTCATGAATTTCAAACAAGTTTTGGATTTACTAGAATTTAAAAACCAGGCATCTCAATGTTTTGCCGGCAATCAAAGGTGCCTCGGTGTTTGAAATTCATTCCCATTTCTTGCATGGGACCTAAGCATGCACCCAAGGACACGGATTTGATTTTTCAACCAATTTATATGCACTTGAGCATGTGCATGTAGTTCAAATTTGAATTATGCACATAAAATGCATTGAAAACTCAGTTAATGCATAAGAATGTCCAAACGAATCCCCAAAAATCACAAAACACTCCTGTTGTTCTATGTTGACACGAGAAAAAAAATTGAAAGCAATAAGAGGCAATGGATATCGTTTCGTCCACAAAGATGGGACGTTCCCTACCGAAAACCATCATGCTTGTTGTGAGAAGGTCCGGTTAGTGAGAAGTGTCGTGGAAGTGTCACGGCAGATGTCCTCATGAAAGGACTTAGTTGTGGAGCCATTACGACGAGGTTAGCTTAAAGGGGTTAAACAAGACAAAGGACACGAGGAGTTTATACTGGTTCGGCCCCTTGCGGTGAAGGTAAAGACCTAGTCCAGTTTGAGGTGGTATTGCTAGGGTTTCGATTACCAGGGAGCAAATACGCTTTTCTTGGCTCTCGATCTGTTGTTTCTTGCCCTAAGCCGCTGCCGGGGCATCCCCTTATATACATGGGTTGACGCCCTGCGGCCTACAGAGTCCCGGCCGGCTCATACAAACGTGTCCGGCTCGGTGACCTATCTTACATGCCTTACAATACAAGTTCACATATACATGGCGGTTTACACTTATGGGACTTAAGCCGCCTTCGGCTTTGGGCCTTTTAACAAGCCTATCTATGAACCGCCATCTTTAATATACTCTTGGGCTTCATTTAGATGAACCACCATAATGGCTGACTCGGCCCCTCCTGGGCGGGTCATATCTGATAGTCATATCCCCAACATTAGGCCCCAGGTTGATTTGAACTTGTTCATGTCAATCTTCAACATTTAGAAAAAATCCTTCTTCATCTTCCTGTGAAATGCTATAACCCGCCATGACATCATCTCCGAAAATTGCGGTAATCCGCCGTGACGTTACCTGTAATCAATACGACGCACGGCCCAAATCTTAATAAATCTTTTTCTTAACCGACCCTTCGAAAATCGCGGCGCCCACGCCGTCACATATCCACTTTTCTGTCTCCTCAATTCCCGCGCATGCCACTTATCCGTTCAGCTTTCCACGGGTTCACTTCTCATTCCCCCCCCCCCCCTTTGCCTTTTCTCCTTCTTCTTCCTCCTCGTGACGCTCCAGTGCGCCCGAGCTCCGCCGCCGTCGACCTTCGTCCCCTTCGTCAACTCCGGCCGCTGCATCACCCTGAACGGACCAAAAACGCCGCGGCACTCCTCTGCTGTCAGCTAGCACCAGTAAGTCCTCCCCTTTCCTCTTCATAGATCTATCTTTTAGGGTTTCTCTGTTCGTCGGTGTTCATCACCGTTTCTTCCCTTTCTCCAGCCTAGATCGCATAGCTTTGATCTGAAAACAACACAGATCTCGCGCAGTAACAGTTTTAGCACCCTTTTTTATATTAGAGCATATCCTCATTGCAGCAGATCTCATCTGGGCACCCCCACTTTTCTGCTGCCGCCACCTTAGGTTTAGAATTTATTTCCTTTTTGTGAATAACTACAAATCTCATCTTATAGCTTCAATCTGCGAAACCTGTTTGTCCCCACACTTAGTAAAATTTTGCCCTTGTCAGATCCTGAATACCAGTACGTGTCATGGAGGCTTACGTGTCCGGCTTATAATTACTCATATATAATTAGTCCTCACTTAAGCCGCCATTCTGAATATATAGTGTAACTGTTAACCTGATTTCACCAACTAACTTAAACCGGCAAAATTTTCCCTCCTTTAGGCTTTCTCCCTTCACAATGCCGCCAAAGACAGACTATACGTGCAATTGGGTTCCCCTCGTCGTCACTGAGGGCTCACTCAAAGATTTTGTCAAAGTCGGGTACTTACCCGCAAAGAGTGTTATGCATTACCGTGCTCCTGAACCAGGCGAAGAAAGACCTCAGCCAAAGGATGGTGAAGTCATTGTATTCACTGATCACATTAACCGGGGCTTCTCACCACCCGGTTCTAAGTTTTTCCGGGATGTTCTGCACTTTTTCCAACTCCATCCTCAAGACATCGGACCCAATTCCGTGTCAAATATCTGCAATTTTCAAGTCTTTTGTGAAGTATACCTTCAAGAGGAGCCCAGTGTTGAACTTTTTAGGGAATACTTCTATTTAAACCGCTAAAATGAGTACATGAACGGACCCAGCTTGGAACTTAGCGGAATCTCAATTCAGCGAAGAAGAGACGCCATCTTCCCTTATGTGATCTTGCCGAGTCACCCCAAAGATTGGAATAAGACATGGTTTTATTGCAAAGATACCTCTTCGGCTGATGAGAATCCATTGCCGGGTTATCGCATTGAGCGCCTGGACCCAAAGCATCTTCTTCCTGAAAAACTTACCGCTGCTGAACGTGCAAAGCTTGCCACCACTATTGCAAAAGTCAAAGCTCTGCTGGCCAATGAATTAACTGACATTGATTTAGTCAGGTGCTCGGTTTCTTGGCGGACCATACCCTTGAGCCACCGCACCAGCTTAATGTGCACTTACACTGGTGGTCTAAAGGATCCACTGCGCCACACCTCTGTGCAATTAACTGACGAGGCAGTTAATGAAATGACTGAGTCCCTTCTGAATGAAGATCCGGAAGATTGTGTTAAAGTGGGTCTAGCCCCTTTCTGCAAGCTTAACCCACCACCAGATGTGAGTCTCTTCATTTTCTTACCTTTACTTCATTATTCAAATACCTTTATTAACTCAACCTTTAATGACCTTTACATGCTAAGTCTGACTTTTGGAAAGAGGAGTATGATCATGAAGCTGCCAAGAAGGCCAGGGCCGTTAAGAAAGCCACCAAGAAAGCCGCCAAGAAGACCACCAAGAAAAATAAGAAACCAAGCGCCTATGATATGCTTAGTCTGGATGATACCTCTGAGTCGGAGGTAGCCCTTGACTCTCTTGGCTTGTTTTTCAATCATCTTATTGACACTGACTATTATCAGGATGACACGGGAGCCAGCCATGCAGTTGAAGAAGAGGTAACTATTATTTCCTCCGGCTCAGAACCTTTGCCAAGACAAAAACTTCGGCAAGTAACCCGGAAAGTAAGGTTTTCACACCCCTTGGCTTATTTAGATCCTCACTTTCTTTTGAAGCAACAGCAACACGAGAGTCGATGTCAGACCCGGAGCAGTGGAGGTGAAGAGTTGTCCTCCGGTTTACCAAACACTCCCGCTCCTCGAAAACGGCGAAACGAGGTTTTTTTTAACTTACTCATTTTACCTGCTGGCGGGTCTTATTTGTCTACCATTTAACTCTCTTGGTCTCAATTGACTAGGAAATTGCCCGCTCTTCCTCTGGCGATTCATCGCAAACTGAGTTGCTAGCTTTTAAAACTACCCCTGGGTAATGGCAATTACTTTTTACTCTGTACCTCTTTATATTCTTATACTTAGACTGATTTATCATAACCCGTACAGTGGACAAGCGAAGCCTAATAAGAAGGCAAAAGCGACCAAGCCAACCGAGGCGCCTACTGTCACTGAACCGGAACAGCAAATCTCTATACCTGGAACTTCTGACAAACAGCTAGAAAAGCCGGCCTCTGATGCTCCACCTGAAATTCCTGACCTCTCCCGTGATCACAGGGATGTCAATCCTGAGCTCACCGAGTCATCCAATCCACTTAAGCCGCCAGAAGAACATGGTGAAGATGTCATAATTACTGGCACCAGCTTCAAAGAACCGGGACATCCAACCGTCTTGGCCAAACACTCCACGAAAGATGAATTCATCGAGAAGTGGAAAATGAAATTTGACATTGCTGATTACTCTCAACTGAACGTCAATGAAGTATTCTCTGGTTATCTCAACCAAGTTCATTCCAGTCGCGACCTTGAAATTGATACGGTGAAGCGGATGCACCAAAAATATGAGGTATGAATTCCGACTTTTAAATAAGTTATGTATATCCTTCCATTCCCCAAGTCTACTGGTTATGATAAGAGTGAATAGGCTGTAGACTTAGAATAATCCATAAGCTTCTGTCATAGAATCCCTCCAAGGCCGGTTTAAAATTAAACCTGATGTTTGAAACAATGTAGCCTTGCATCCGTAGTCCCCAAGGGCCGGTTTAATCAGCATGAATAAGCCGGTCCTACTTACCATTGTCTTAAGAAAAGAGAGCTTATCTGTGTAGCCCCCATGAGTCGGCTGGGACTATGTACAGCACAAGCGGCTCATCATTAAGAAGACACAAGCGATATGCATTAGCCCCCAAGTGCCAAGTAGTCTTGCTTGCAAAGTGCTTGGGACTTTATTCGTAAGAACCGTTTTACTTAAAGAAATTTCTGTGACAGACATTAGCCCCCAAGTGCCAAGTGTTGTTGCTTGAAAAAGACTTGGGACTTATATTCTTGTAATCCTGATATAAATGTGTTGACAACTCTGTGCTTCACACAGGCTGCTACTGCTGAACTGGAGTCACAGCTAAATGACGCAAAGACCCGGCTGGCGACTCAGGAATCTGAGACCCAGAAAGCTGAGCCAAAATTCCAGTTTAGCGTGGCTGAATCGGAAAAGCTGAAGACCAGATTTGAGGCAGAGAAAAGAACTTGGGCTGAAGAAAAGACGGCTTTAACGCAGCAGGCTGAGAAAGCAGAGGCGGCTCTACAAGAGGTGACTACTGAGCTCACCGGCTTAAAACACCGTGTATCTCAGATGGTTTCTGCTATCTTTGGTGAGTCGCCTTGCTAGTCAAAAAAGTGAATCCTTATCGTGATAATATAAACCGCCATTTAACCAATCTGTGATGTATCCAGGTCCCAGGAGCAGCAACTTGAACCAAGACATGCTTGTGAAGCTCAAGGCTATCTACACACTTGTCAAACAGCTGTACACCGGAGCCCAACGTGCATTGGCCGCAATTTCTCCAACGAACCAGGCGCCTACTCTGTTGATAGATGTGTTGAAAAAGCTTTCTGTGATGCCTACCAGGTTTGAGGAGATGAAGCGATCGTCTGCAAGAGCCGGCGCTGTGACGACTTTGAGCTGGGCCAAGGCATGGGTACCAGAGCTTGACCCGTCTGAGGTAGCCACTGGATACCCAAGCTTAAAGGAAGTGGCACTCCGTTTGGTCAAAAGGACTTCTCAGCTTGCGTAAAGGAAATACGTCCAATGGCGACTCTGATTGCCAATGATTCGGATCTTGCGAAGTACCATCCGGCTTATAACCAGGAGAATCAGAAGATGCCGACCTCGTCTTATAGAGTGATGGACTTAATCCCCCCAATATGTAACCACACTTTTGCCCCTAAAGTTGAGCCGTCTGATCTTATAGATGACGAGGCTGAATTTCAAGATTTATCTGACATCAATTGGTCATCACCAAACTTTCAGACGGCGGAGGAGGATGAAGAACCGGAAAGGGATGAACCAGAGGCCTCCAATCAGCAAGGCCAAGAAGATTGAACCGCCTGGCGGTTTATATATTTGATCCTTGAAAAACTTGATCTCATTCGGCTCATGGAGCCATGTAAAAGGGTAGTGAAAACTTGAATCTGTCGTGCCATCGTGCATGTTTCTGTTTTTTGCGCAACACCGCTGGTCCGTTGGTTTAAAAAACCATCACTTTATGCTTATAATAGCATTGATTGATGTAGATCTGGTTTATCATTACCCTGCACACAAAGAAAGCACAAGTGCCCTGGCGGCTTACCGCCGGGCGGGTCATGATACCCAATTGAAGCCACTGGGGACAAATAGTCCATAACCAGGGCTGGTCTAACCATAATGTTTAACATAAAATATCATACTTGTGGCTTTATGCTTAGACTGCCGGTTGAGCAACCTTATGCAGTTAGAGGCGGTAGAGCTGTAACTGTAAACATAAGAGTATGATACTCTGGCGACTTAGAGTCTTCCATCCTGGCGGGTTATAGAGACCCAAAAGATGCTTCAAATATGAGCCATAAGTAGTGCAGCTGGGCCCGACTTGTAAAAAAACAGAAGGCAAATAAAAAATCATTAAATAAGAAATCAAAAGAATATCAAGGCCTTTGTAGGCTGCCAAGCCAAAGTGTCTTCTTCAATGAAACTAGCCTGAGCCACTAGATTGTTCGTGCATTCCGTGAGCCTGACTCACAGTACCCAATCGACATTTGAACCCAGATAAAGTCAGGTCTGGCTCAAAGACTTATCAGGAGTACGCGGGGTCAGAGTAACAACATACATCACGGGCCGATTTATCCAAGTTTCAAGGAAGGCGGCTTATGAAGCCTGGATCGATCCTGAGTATCTGTAAGCCGTTCTCTCACATGACAAGCCGCCGTTTGAACCTTAACAAGCTCAGATCTTGGTCGAATACACTCTAAAGATTGATCGTTAAGAGTTCGACGGGTCAATCGGGATTACCCGATGGAGTTGAAGCAGCTGGTATACAGGTAGGATGACCCGGAAAGGTTATGTTCTCTTTGGTCGAATAGCCTATGTTTGAACAAACCTGGTCAAGAGGGTAGTAACGCTATGTTCTCTTTGGTCAAATACGCCTATGTTTGAACAGGAAGCCCCCAAGTGACATACTGACAAGTCGTGCTCATCAGGGACCTATGTTTGAGCTGTGTTGTGCATCCAACTCTCGTTGGTCCCTGAAGTTTGGGCGTCAAGCCTCTTAAATGAATATGATGATAAAGACTCAGCTTCGAGGAAGTGAAATGACAGAGGCCCTGAATTATCTGGGATGTCGGCTTTATTATACTGCTTATAATATATACATCATGTAACTATGTATAGAGCCGGTGGCTCAAGTATAGTAGGGCCGAAGATGAGCAATATTCCATGGCCGATGGGTCTCCTCCTCCGACTTACGTGAATCCTTGTGTTCTCGAACGCCGATAAGATAGTATGACCCGTTATGCAGATTCTTGCTGACCACAAAAGGTCCTTCCCAGGGCGGCGAGAGCTTATGCATATCTCTTTGATCCTGGATGAGCCGGAGCACTAAGTCGCCTTCTTGAAAGGTTCTGATTTTGACCCGGCGGCTGTGATAACGACGTAGATCTTGCTGATAAATCGCCGAATGAGCCGCCGCGAGGTCACGCTCCTCATCTAACAGGTCAAGCGCCTCTTGACGTGCCTTTTCCTTGTCAGCTTCAACGTAAGCCGCCACCCGGGGTGAATCGTGATGGATGTCACTAGGGAGAACCGCCTCTGCTCCATAAACCATGAAGAAAGGTGTGTAACCCGTTGATCTGTTGGGGGTTGTATTGATACTCCATAACACTGAGGGTAACTCCTCTACCCAACAACCCAACGTTATTTGCAAAGGAACCATAAGCCGGGGCTTGATACCTCGCAAAATCTCTTGGTTAGCCCATTCCGCTTGACCATTGACTGACGGTGAGCCACAGAGGAGACGTCAAACCGAATATGCTCCCGTTGACAGAACTCTCTCATAGCACCTTTAGAGAGATTAGTGCCATTATCTGTTATAATGCTGTGTGGAAAGCCAAAACGGAAGATCACCTTCTTGATGAATTGAACCGTCGTTGCCGCATCACACTTACTGACCAGCTCTGCTTCAACCCACTTAGTGAACTTATCAACCACCACCAAAAGGTGGGTCTTTTTATCCTTGGACCTCTTGAAAGGCCCAACCATATCAAGCCCCCAAGTCGCAACTGGCCAAGTAATTGGAATCATCCTCAATTCTTGAGCCGGCACATGAGCTCGTCGTGAAAACTTTTGACAACCATCGCATTTGCTTACCAAATCCTCAGCATCAGCATGAGTCGTCAACCAATAGAACCCATGACGAAAAGCCTTGGCGACAAGAGATTTAGAGCCGGCATGATGACCACAATCTCCTTCGTGAATCTCTCGTAGAATCCCACAGCCTTCTTCAGGAGAGACGCAACGCTGAAACGCCCCTGTGACGCTGCGATGGTGCAACTCCCCATTGGCAATTGTCATTGACTTAGACTGTCGGGTTATCTGTCTGGCCAAAATCTCATCCTCTGGCAACTCACCCCGGGTCATGTAAGCCAAATATGGAATTGTCCAATCAGGAATAGCATGAAGAGCCGCCACCAATTGTGCTTCCGGGTCAGGGACAGCAAGATCTTCCTCTGTAGGTAATTTGACAGAAGGGCTAAGCAAAATATCCAGGAACGTGTTAGGTGGCACCGGCTTACGCTGAGACCCTAGCTAGCCGGCTTAAAGTATCAGCCGCCTCATTCTTCCTGCGATCAATATGCTCAACTTGATAACCTTTGAAATGACCCGCAATAGCATCAACCTCTCGACGATAAGCCTCCATGAGTGGATCCTTAGAATCCCAGGTGCCAGAGACTTGTTGAGCTACTAGATCTGAATCGCCAAAACACCTCACCCGGCTTAAATTCATCTCTTTAGCCATCCGAAGACCATGGAGTAAGGCCTCATACTCTGCTGCATTGTTAGTACACGGGAACATTAGCCGGAGAACATAAGAAAATTTACCACCTCGTGGGGAAGTCAAGACAACTCCAGCCCCTGAGCCCTCCAATTGCTTGGATCCATCAAAGTGAATAGTCCAATATGTGTTATCCGGCTTTTCCTCAGGTGCCTGCAACTTTGTCCAATCATTGATGAAATCCACAAGTGCTTGGGACTTGATGGCCGTACGAGGCACATACTTTAAACCATGGGGTCCAAGCTCAATGGCCCATTTAGTGACCCGGCCTGTGGCTTCTCTGTTTTGGATGATATCTCCTAAGGGAGCAGAGCTAACCACGGTAATGGGGTGACCCTGAAAATATTGCTTGAGCTTCCGGCTTGCCATGAAAACCCCATACACAAGCTTCTGCCAGTGTGGATATCTCTGCTTGGACTCAATAAGCACCTCACTGATGTAGTAAACCGGCCGTTGAACCGGATATTCCTTGCCTGCCTCCTTCCTTTCCACCACAATAGCCACACTGACGGCTCGGCTATTGGCAGCCACATATAACAATAGAGGCTCTTTATCAATAGGGGAAGCAAGAACCCGCGGCTCAGCCAGCTGCTTCTTAAGCGCCTCAAACGCCTCATTAGCCGCATCACTCCAGACAAAATGATCTGTCTTCTTCATCATCTGATACAAAGGAATAGCCTTCTCTCCCAACCGGCTTATAAACCGGCTTAAAGCTGCAATGCGACCCGCCAGGCGCTGAACATCATTAACACAAGCCGGCTTAGCCAAAGAAGTAATAGCTTTGATCTTCTCTGGGTTAGCTTCAATGCCTCTGTTAGAAACCAGGAAACCCAAGAGCTTGCCTGCTGGCACACCAAAGACACACTTGGCTGGGTTAAGCATCATCTTGTAGACCCGGAGATTGTCAAACGTCTCCTTCAAATCATCAATCAAGGTCTCCTTCTTCCTGGACTTCACCACAATGTCATCTACTTAAGCGTGAACATTGCGCCCAATCTGATTGTGTAGGCAATTTTGCACACACCGCTGGTAAGTCGCCTGGGCACTCTTGAGCCCAAAAGGCATAGACACATAGCAGAAGGCTCCAAATGGAGTAATGAAAGCCGTCTTCTCCTGGTCCTTAACTGCCATCTTGATCTGATGATAACCAGAATAAGCATCCAAAAAACTCAAACGCTCACAACCCGTCGTAGCATCAATGATTTGATCAATACAGGGGAGAGCAAATAGATCAGCCGGATAAGCCTTATTTAAGTCCATTTAATCCACACACATGCGCCAAGTGCCATTCTTCTTAAGCACCAGCACTGGGTTAGCCAACCACTCAGGATGAAAACCTTCAACGATAAACCCGGCCGCCAAGAGCCGGGCCACCTCTTCACCAATGGCTTCCGCCTCTCCTCGTTAAAATGATGGAGGAATTGCCTAACCGGCTTAAACTTCGGATCAATATTAATAGTGTGCTCAGCGAGTTCCCTCGGTACACCTGGCATGTCTGAAGGCTTCCATGCAAAGATGTCCCGGTTCTCACGGATGAACTCGATGAGCGCGCTTTCCTATTTCGGATCCAGATTAGCACTGATGCTGAACTGCTTAGATGAGTCGCCAGGGACGAAGTCAACCAATTTAGTGTCATCGCCGACTTAAATTTCAATGAAGGATCATGCTCTGTGGTTGGCTTTTTCAAGGACGTCATGTCTGCCGGGTCAACATTATCCTTGTAAAATTTCAGCTCCTCTGTTGCACAAACTGATTCAGCATAAGCCGCATCACCTTCCTCACACTCCAAGGACACCTTGCGACTCCCATGCAATATGATGGTGCCCTTATAACCAGGCATCTTAAGCTACAAGTAAACATAACAAGGCCTTGCCATGAACTTAGCATAAGCCAGCCGCCCAAACAGAGCATGATAAGGGCTCTTGATCTTGACCACTTCAAAGGTTAAAGTCTCAGACCTAGAGTCATGCTCATCTCCAAAAGCAACTTCCAAAGATATCTTACCCACTGGATAGGTTGACTTACCCGGCACCACGCCATGGAAAACAGTGTTTGACGGCTTAAGATTTTTATCAGTCAGTCCCATGCGACGGAAGGTCTCGTAATAAAGTATGTTAATGCTGCTGCCTCCATCCACGAGTACTTTAGTAAATTTATAGCCCCCAACCTGAGGCGCCACCACCAGAGCCAGGTGACCCGGATTATCAACCCGGGGCGGATGATCCTCACGACTCCACACAATAGGCTGCTCTGACCACCGTAAATAACGTGGCACTGCCGGCTCAACAGCGTTGACTGCCCTCTTATGAAGCTTCTGATCCCGCTTACATAAGCTAGTGGTGAAAACGTGGTACTATCCACTATTCAGCTGCTTCGGGTTGCTCTGATAACCAGACTGCTGCTGCTGATTTCCCTGATTGTTCTGCTGGTTGTAGCTACCCTGGTTACCGTGGCCTTGAAACCCGGAATTTGAACCGCCGCCTCCATGACCCGGACCATGGGAGCCGGACCCTGAACCGCTGTTCGGGCCACGGTTGTGTTGGATGGACTCCCTAAAGCTTCTCATTATATTGTAATCTTTCCATAGATGAGTAGCCGACTTCTAATCCGTTCCGTGCTTTGGACATTGTTGATTCAATATTGCATCAAGGTCAAACCTTGTCCCTTGAGCCGGCGGTCCCTTACGACGCTGGTTATAATTGCGCACACCGGTGTTAGCCACAAAATCATCAGCCTTGCCCTTACCGTTGCCGCCCTGATTGGTAGGATTATACTGTTGTCCCTTCATGCCGCTACTCTTCTTTCCCTTTCCCGATCTTTCATCCTCAGAGTCGGGGTCCTTGGTACCATCAGAGTCGGCATACTTAACAGAGCTGCCATAAGCTCCCCCATGTCGTCACAATGATGCTTAAGCCGCCCAAGCTTCTACTTGAGTGGAACAAAACGGCAATTTTTCTCCCACATTAGAAAAGCTGAGCCGACGTTGATGTTATCTGAGGAATGTATGATAGTCGAGACCCGGCGCACCCAGCTGGTCATTGACTCGCCCTCAGCTTGAACACAAGAAACCAAATCCACTATCGACATAGGCTGCTTGCATGTATCTTTGAAATTCTGGATGAACCGGGCTTTCAGCTCTGCCCATGACCCGATGGAGTTAGCCGGCATCCCCTTCAACCCGGTACGAGCCGTCCCTTCCAGCATCATGGTGAAGTACTTAGCGTATGCAGCCTCACTAACATCCAGCATCTCCATAGCCATCTCACAACTCTCCACCCAAGCCTCAGGGGGCTGATCTGCTGTGTAATTGGGCACCTTGCGAGGGCCTTTGAAGTCCTTGGGAAAACGTTCGTTCCGTAGAGCCGTCGTTAGACACGACACACCGAAAGCTCTAGAAGTTACACTCGCCTCAACTGAAACCATCGGGTAAACCGGTGCGTGTTGGTGAGCCGCCAGCTCGGCCTCCCGGCGCATTCTGCCCTGGTCCACCAAATCCTGTGCATTGGCCCCATTGCGCGTTGGGTTATGTCCATGAGGCTGATTACGGCGCTCCTTAGTACTCGAGACTGCTAGCGAGTCAATGTGCCTACTGTAACTCCGGCTTGGACAAGGGCTCGAGTGAATCCGGTCACGACTATAGGAATAAGCCTGCTGCTATACCAAAGCCGTTTGAAGAAGCTCCCTGGCCCTTCTGGTTTCAATCGCCGTCGGTGTCTCGCCCTCGACCGGCAGAGCCGCCAATCGCGTTGCTGCCGCAATCATGTTGTCTAGAGGGGTGGAGTAATGACCCGGTGGCGTCACTACATGCTGAGACTGGATGTTATTCATATGCGGAGAACCTGCTATGCGCGGCTGACCCATCGCCCCACCCCCAGGCGCCTCAAGCGTCTAATTTATCACCGGCGGGTTACCAGCCCCCGCTCCGGGTGTGTTGAAGAGGTTCCTTGATTCATAAATCGAGGGCAGACGACTCTGGCGTTTTCTCCTCAAGACTTCGTTTGAAGCGTTCTGATCCACCATAAGTCGGTACGAATTTGCTTGAATCCGTTGTGCCTGGGCGTTTAAGACGGCCCGCTCTGCAGCCATCCTAGTGTTTTCCGCTGCCAATTCCGCCTTAGCTTGCGCTATCTCATCACGCAACTTAGCCACATCCACCTTATCCTGCTCCTGGTTGTCTGCGGTTACCTCCACTCCCATCAGAGTCGCCAGATCATCCAACAAATCTATTAAAACTTGAGCCGGCGGGCGAGCTGACCCGCCAACACCAGCCGCTATTACCGCCACCGCACTGGAAGTCATGGCCGGGGCGGCTGTTGAACCGAGAACCGGCTGGGTGCCAGCCATGAAGATCTCCACTCTGTTCGGTGGCTCGTGGGGGTCTGGAATACTGTCGCCATCGGAACAGCCCCCAAGCCGTCCGTCTTGCAGTTGATACATCGAATCGGTTTCGCCCGTGGACGACTCTCCATCAGAGTAGATGGCCGTCTCACCGCCAGACACAGAGCCTTTAAACTCAGCCCCATGGATACATCCAACAAAAGCATGCTTCATGGCGGGTTTAACCCGGGCGAGTCGTGCACGCTGAGCCGTCTCGATGATGTCGGTGTAGATGTTCGGCTCAGGGCCCGGCTCGCCGATCTTGCCGATGAAGACATGGATTCCGCTGAAGGGGACTCGGTACCCGTACTCGATTGAGCCGGCGTCGGGGCCCCAGCCTGCGTCGTCGATGTAGAGCTTGCCGCGACGACTCTTGGTCATCCGGCCCACAGCGTATCCCTTGATCCCTTTGAAGCTGCCCTTCAAGAACTCAAAACCACCGTGCGCTGGCCCCACGGTGGGCGCCAACTGTCGTGGAAGTGTCACGGCAGATGTCCTCATGAAAGTACTTAGTTGTGGAGCTATTACGACGAGGTTAGCTTAAAGGGGTTAAACAGGACAAAGGACACGAAGAGTTTATACTGGTTTGGCCCCTTGCGGTGAAGGTAAAGGCCTAGTCCAGTTTGAGGTGGTATTGCTAGGGTTTAGATTACCAGGGAGCAAATACGCTTTTCCTGGCTCTCGATCTGTTGTTCCTTGCCCTAAGCCGCTGTCGGGTCGTCCCCTTATATACATGGGTTGACGCCCTGCGGCCTATAGAGTCCCGGCCGGCTCATACAAACGTGTCCGGCTCGGTGACCTATCTTACATGCCTTACAATACAAGTTCACATATACATGGCAGTTTACACTTATGGGCCTTAAGCCGCCTTCGGGTTTGGGCCTTTTAACAAGCCTATTTACGAACCGCCATCTTTAATATACTCTTGGGCTTCATTTAGATGAACCGCCATAATGGATGACCCGGCCCCTCCTGGGCGGGTCATATCTGATAGTCATATCCCCAACAAGAAGCATATACCCAAACCTGCCCCAAATGGGACAAAATTTGTACCACGACATGTTGATGCCGCTCCATGATAGCATGCCAAGTTTCATGAATTTCATACGAGTTCTGGATTTACTAGAATTTAAAAACCAAGCATCTCAATGTTTTGCTGGCAATCAACGGTGCCCCGGTGTTTGAAATTCATTCCCATTTCTTGCATGGGACCTAAGCATGCACCCAAGGACACAGATTTGATTTTTCGACCAATTTATATGCACTGGAGCATGTGCATGTAGTTCAAATTTGAATTATGCACATAAAATGCATTGAAAACTCAGTTAATGCATAAAAATGTCCAAACGAACCCCGCAAAATCACAAAAAATCACACAACACTCCTGTTGTTCTATGTTGACACGAGAAAAAAAATTGAAAGCAATAAGAGGCAATGTGTCGTGGTTTTGTCACGGCAGATGTCCTAGAGAAAGGACTTAGTCGTGGAGCCATCGCTACGGGTTAGCTTAAAGGGGTTAAAGCGGACAAGGGACGCAAGAGAGTTTTATACTAGGTCGGCCCCTTACGATGAAGGTAAAAGCCTACGTCTAGTTGTGATGGAATTGATGCGGTTTCGATGACCAGGGAGCGAATACGCTTTGCCTGGGTCTCCAGTTGTTGTCTGTTGTCCCTGAACCGCCGTCGGGTCGTCCCCTTATATACATGGGTTGACGCCCGCCGGTTTACAGAATCCCGAGGCCGGCTCATAATCGTGTCCGGCTCGGTCTCTACTACCTCTATCTTACAACACAAGTTTACATATCAATGCCGGTTTGTGTCTACAGGCCTTAAACCGGCTTTGGGCCCTGGGCCTTCATGAGGCGTCACCGTCTGTCTTCATGGGCTTCAGATATAGATGAACTACTTATGGGGTTAACCCGGCCTCTCCTGGCCGGTTTACACCCAGTGGTAATATCCCCAACATTAGGCCCCAGATTGATTTGAACTGGTTCATGTCAATCCTCAATACTTCAGAAAATTTCTTCTTCAACATCTTCATACAATCTTGTAAACCGCCGTGACATCATCTTCTAGGATCATGGTAAACCGCCGTGACGTCACCTGTCATTAACGGGCCTCCGACAATCGAGGCGACAGCTGCGCCTCATATCCAAAAATTCGGCTCCTCGATTTTCGCTCCTGTCGGTTATCTCCCTTATAAATAGGGCCAGGGGGTCTTTCCATTTTCCCCCTCGTGCCTCTTCGCGTCATCGTCATCCTCGCGACGCCCGAGCCTTCGACCTCAGCCGCCGTCGTCAACCTTCGACTGCTGCACCAACCTTGGCCGATGCATCGACCTGAACGTACCAGAGCTCCTCCGCGCGCTGCCGCTGCTCGACAGCCTCCGTAAGTCTCCCCTTTCTCTTACCATAGATCTGCACTTAGGGTTTCTGTCGTTCGTCGGTGTTCTTCGCCGCCCTTCTTTATCCTTACTTATATCCATGGATTAGATCCAAAAACCACATAGATCTTGCGCGGTAGTAGTTTTAGCACCTGTTTGATATCCAACTCATCTCGTTTAAGTAGAAAATCCCATCTGAACCTTCATCAACTGCTTCCGTACCAATATTTAGGTCTGAATATATTTTCATTTTCTGACATGCGGTAGATCCAAAATTACGATGCCAACTTGTGAAACCTGTTTTTCCCTTCACTTATACATCTTTAATACCAGATTGGGCGGTTTAACTTCACATACAAAATGATGACCCAGTAGATACCATTAGTCCCCTGTTGAACCGCCAATGCTTTCATCATTGTACTGTTTCCATTGTCAGACTCCGGTTTACGAATAACCAATTCCGGTTTATCAATATGCTTGTATCCTTATACTGCTGTATAGTTGTCCACTGTAAATCTTAAACCGGCAATAATCATGTTTCAGACTTCCATTGCCATGGCCAAGCAAGTGTATGAATGCAATTGGGCTCCTTCTCGAGTAACCGAGGAACAATTAAACAATCTTGTTAAAACGGGCGCTTTAGCCAAGAAAGATGTCATCCACTGGAGGGTCCCTGGCCCGGAAAATCCTCCTACACCCAAGGACGGAGAGGTAGTCGTGTTTGCTGATCATCTCGGACGAGGTTTTAGCCCTCCCGGTTCAAAAAATTTCCGGGATGTACTGGCCAATTTTCAGCTGCGCCCTCAAGACATCGGTCCCAATTCTGTGACCAACATCTGCCACTTCCAAGTCTTTTGTGAGGTTTATCTGCAAGAGGAACCTTCAGTCGAACTGTTTAGGGATTTCTTTCACTTAAACCGTCGCACAGAGTTCTCAGACGGACCCAATACGGAGCTGGGCGGAATGGCGGTTCAGAAAAGGAAGGAAGTCACCTTCCCTCACCCCAAACTCCACAGTCACCCCAAAGAGTGGAACCAGACTTGGTTTTACTGCATTGATACATCTCCATCTGATGAAAATCCTTTGCCGGGTTACCGCCCTGAACGTCTTAGCAACACACATCCTTTTCCTCAGAGGTTGACAGCAAGAGAAAGGGCCAACTATGCTCCCCAATTATCAAAGCTTAGAGCCTTCATGGCGAACGGTTTAACAGGAGTTGATCTTGCTCGTTGCTGGATAAGCTGGAGTATTCTGCCCTTAAGCCGGCGCCCCGGTTTGATGTGTGAGTACACGGGGAGTTTGAAGGATGCTCAGCGGCACATTGACATTCAGCTTACAGATGCAGAAGTCACTGAAGCTGTAAAGAAGATACTGAACGAACCGGAGGCTGTCTGTGCCCAAACCGGACTACTCCCTTTCTGCACCTTCAACAAACCGCCAGCTGTAAGAATCATATAATCTTTTTATCTGAAGTTGCTTCTGTCCAAATATTCTCTGAAAGTGTGATTATTTTCTGACAGGGTGATGATCCGTTCTGGAACAAGAAACCATCCCAAGACAAACCGGCGAAGCCGCAAGATAAACCGGTCAAGCCGGTTCGTCCAAAGACCAAGGTTGTTAAAAAACCTGCCAAGAGAAGGACCACTGCATCCTCCGATCCACCAGCTGATGACGATGTGGGTAACCCGGAACCAGAGGTAGAACTTGACTCTCTTGGTTCATTTTTCGTACATCTCATTGACAATGATTATTATCAGGACGACGCTGAAGGCAGTCATGCTGAGGACGTAGAGGTAACTATTCTTTCCTCCGATTCAGATCCTCTGCCAACATCAAAAATCCGTCAAGCAAACCGGAAAGTAAAATTTTCTCACCCTCTTGCTTACTTGGACCCAAACTTTCTTTTGAAGACGCAGCAGCACGAAGCTCGCCGTACAACCCGGCACAGTGGCCAGGTAGTTACCTCCGCCGGTTTACCGAACAGTCCGGTTCGGAAACGCCGATCAGAGGTCTCTTATCCCATTGATACTTCATGCCCAAAAGCAGGTTGTTTCCGCCAGCCTCTTAACCCGTCTGATTCAAATTATCAGGGTACTTCTCACTCATCCTCTGGCGAGTCATCGGCCACGCAGCTTCCACCTCTCAAAACAGTTCCTGGGTGAGCTATGCACGTGTCTTTATTCTTGATGTGTTATCTTTACATACTGTACTGATCCTTATGTCTTATCTTTTCTCAGCGCCAAGCCAAGACCCAGCAAGAAGGCTCGGTTAAGCAAACCGGCTGATGATAATGTAGCTGCTGAACCGGAGACAACTCCAAATCCGGAAGAAACCGACGCTGACGACATGCTTAACGATCCGCCGCCTCAAGACCATGACTTCCTTGCTGAACAAGTGCAAGTTGACATTACAAGCCATGCAGACCGGCCAACCAGCCCTGTCCAAACTGATGACAAACCGGCGAGTCCGGTTAAGGATACTGACAAACCGCCAACTCCAGCGAAGGCTGCTGATGATCAAGATGATGACGTTATGATTACTGGCACTGGCCACACCACTCCTGGCAACCCTGTCGCTTTGTCAAAGCATACTGCCAAGGACGAGCTCTCTGCTATCGGCAAAGGCAAATGGAATGCCGATTTATCAAGCTACGCCAATCTCAATGCTCAAGACATTCACTCTGGCTTCTTGAACCGTCTGTATACCAGCCGTGACTATGAAGCTAGTTTGGTAAACTTGATGAAGGAGCGATATGAGGTAACTACTATTTTTCTCTTTTGTCCAATTGCAGTTTATCAACTCCTAGTAGCCCCCAAGTGACGGTTTATGATACCAATCTAAACCGGGACTTTTGTGATAACTTAACTTTGCATATTTAGCCTCCAGGGACCGGATTACCTTTTTAAGATGAACCGGTTCCTTAAAATTTGCCATACTGCTCTTTCACCGGTATAGCCCCCAAGGGCCGGGTTAACTTTATAAAGATGAACCGGGACTGTAGAAGAATTCCCATACCAACAGTTTTTGAGCAAACACACATTAGCCCCCAAGTGCCAAGATTAATACTTGTATTGTGCTTGGGACTTGTAGAAATTTCTGATAAGGAGCAAATATGCATTAGCCCCCAAGTATCAAGGGGATAACTTGTTATGTGCTTGGTACTTCAAATATGTACTGTCAACTCATTGTGTATCTGTCTCTTTATAGGCTGAACTGAGCAAGAAGGAAAGCCAAACCGCTGATCTGCAAGAGAACATCAAGTCCCAACAGGCCGAAACTTCAAAAGCAAAAGATGAGCTGACGAGCGCTTTAGCCGCTATGGAAAAGCTAAAGGAGAGCTTTGCCAAGGAGCGGGCGGATTGGAACACAGAGAAATCCGCTTTGCGGAAAAGAGCTGAAGACGCAGAAGCAGCTCTCAAACCGGTGGTAGACGAGCTGACTGGTGTAAAGCGGCAAGTACATGCGATGACCGCTGCTGTGTTTGGTAAGCATCTTTTCCTTAATACTTTCAACATATCTTCCCATGCGTTGCCGGTTTACTGATGTTTGCAATGATGCAGGAACTCGCATTAGTCATCTGGGCTCTGATGTTCAGAAGAAGCTGAAGGCTGCCTACACGCTGATAGAACAACTGTATACCGGCGCTCAACGAATTATCTGCACCGCTTCTCACAATAAGCCGCCCCCGACGTTAATCAAGGATACCTTAGACAGGCTATCTATGCTGCCTGCCCGGGTAGAAGAGCTAAAGAGGTCTGCTGCAAGGGCTGGCGCTCTGACCGCTCTAACCCGGGCAAAGGCGTGGGTGCCTGATCTTGATCCGGTGGACGTGGCTAAAGGCTTCCCAAGCTTAAAAGAAGACGGATCAGAATTTGGCCAGGAGGATCTCCGCGCCATAAACCGGGAAGTACGTCCACTGGCTTGTCAATTGGCTGAAGAAGTTGATCTCTCACACTATCAGGCAAGTTATGATGATAAGAACAGACGGGTTGCGGCGCCAGTTCCAGAAGCGCAAAATCTGATCCCTCCAATCCGTAAGCACACTTATGCCCCTGATATTGAACCGTCAACCCTTATAAGCGACGAAGCTGTGTTCCAAGCTTTAACTGGATCGACTGGACAACTGTTGACTTCCAGCCGCTGGGTAGAGACGAAGAAGATGAACCGGTGCAAGATGATCCGCAGCCGTCAGGTCAAGCTGATAAGCAATCATAATCCGGGGGCCGGTTTAGTCTTCCACTTGCTGCAATGCTTATTGAGAAACAATTATCCCTTTGGGCACTGAAACGCCTTGTAATAGGCTAGTTAAAACACTTGGTCTGTTATGCCTTCGTGCATATTTATCTGCGACTGATGCATGTTAATCCGCCATGCTTAAGATATGATGTTCATAATCCATAGCTATTTATTCAAGCTGTTCCTGCAGATAAGAAGTTAAAAGCGCCCTGGCGGTTTACCACCGGGCGGGTCATGATACCCAAATATATATATGACCAAGGTTTATAACCAAGGTTGTAAAAGATAACCAAATATGGAAATACATGATACCTGTTACCTTTAGGCATAGTGTTGGCTGACCAACCTTGTAATGAGGGTAATAACCCTAATCCGGAGTAAAAGTAACTCCTGTTATATGATGCCGGTTTACAATAAAACCGTTCCGGGTTGTGATAAACACCGGTTTACTCCATACTGGTGACTATGAGTCAAAACCAGACCGGGCTGATAGTCTCCGGATTATAACTTGATCATGTACTGACAACTTGTAGTTGACAGTCTAACCGGGTTGATAAACACCGGTTTGAAAACGTCACAAATCTTATGAAAACAAAGAAAACTCAGCAAAAGGCAAATAAAAACCGTTGTAGTCGAGGCTTTTCACGGGCTGCCAGGCCCCAAATTTGATCAAGAGGTGTAGCTATGGTTCGGGTTCGACCAAGCCCCCAAGTGATGCTGTGGCATTACGCCGATCAAGAGGTGTAGCTATGGTTCGGGTTCGACCAAGCCCCCAAGTGATGCTGTGGCATTGCGCCGATCAAGAGGTGTAGCTATGGTTCGGATACGACCAAGCCCCCAAGTGATGCTGTGGCATTACGCCGATCAAGAGGTGTAGCTATGGTTCGGGTTCGACCAAGCCCCCAAGTGATGCTGTGGCATTGCGCCGATCAAGAGGTGTAGCTATGGTTCGGATACGACCAAGCCCCCAAGTGATCTAATATCAAGCTTTGAGAAGCTAAATCAAGGGGTAAACCGGACGCCGCTTTGTAAGCTCCATGTAACCACACATGATGTAAGAAAACAACTGATACCCCGCTTTAGCGGAGGTTCCGGTTTATTATATTGATCATAATATATACAATGTCATAATATGTACATAAGCAGAGCCTGTAGCTCAAGTATAGTAGGGCCGAAGATGAGCAATATTCCACGGCCGGTTGGTCTCCTCCTCCGATTTACGTGAGTCTTTGCGCTCTCGAACATCGATTAGGTAGTATGACCCGTTGTGCAGATTCTTGCTGACCACAAAAGGTCCTTCCCAAGGGGGGGATAGCTTGTGCATATCCGTCTGATCCTGGATGAGTCGAAGCACCAAATCTCCTTCTTGAAAGGTTCTGGTTCTAACCCGGCGGCTATGATAACGACGCAGATCTTGCTGATAAATCGCCGAACGGGCTGCCGCCATGTCACGCTCCTCATCTAACAGGTCAAGAGCTTCCTGCCGTGCCTTCTCGTTGTCAGCTTCAACGTATGCCGCTACACGAGGTGAGTCATGACGGATGTCACTAGGAAGAACCGCTTCCGCTCCATAAACCATGAAGAACGGTGTATATCCTGTCGATCTGTTGGGTGTGGTATTGATGCTCCATAACACTGAAGGTAGCTCCTCAACCCAACAACCCGGCGTCCGTTGCAAAGGAACCATAAGCCGGGGTTTGATGCCTCTCAAGATCTCTTGATTGGCCCTCTCCGCTTGACCATTGGACTGGGGGTGAGCCACTGATGACACGTCAAGCCGGATGTGCTCACGTTGACAGAACTCCTTCATGGCACCCTTTGACAGATTGGTACCATTGTCTGTTATAATGCTGTGTGGAAAGCCAAACCGGAAGATCACCTTTTTGATGAATTGAACCGCCGTGGCTGCGTCACACTTACTAACTGGCTCTGCCTCCACCCACTTTGTGAACTTATCAACCGCCACCAAAAGGTGGGTCTTCTTGTCCTTGGACCTCTTGAAAGGCCCAACCATATCCAGCCCCCAAGTTGCAAACGGCCAGGTGATTGGAATCATCCTCAATTCTTGAGCCGGTACATGAGCGCGCCTTGAGAATTTCTGACAGCCATCACATCTTTTGACCAAGTCCTCGGCATCAGCATGAGCTGTCAACCAATAGAAACCGTGACGAAACGCCTTGGCCACCAAAGATTTTGAACCGGCGTGGTGACCACAATCTCCTTCATGGATCTCACGCAAAATTTCACGGCCTTCCTCAGGAGACACACAGCGTTGAAACGCCCCTGTTACACTGCAATGATGTAACTCTCCATTGATAATAGTCATGGACTTGGACCGCCGGGTTATCTGCCTGGCCAAAGTTTCATCCTCTGGTAACTCGCCCCGGTTTATATACGCCAGATATGGAACCGTCCAATCCGGGATAACATGAAGAGCCGCCACCAACTGGGCCTCCGGATCAGGAACAGCCAAATCCTCTTCACCAGGGAGCTTGACGGACGGATTATGCAAAACATCCAGGAAGACATTAGGTGGAACCGGTTTACGTTGGGAACCCAGGCGGCTTAAAGCGTCCGCCGCTTCATTCTTCCGCCGGTCCACGTGATCCACCTGATAACCTTTAAAGTGACCTGCAACAATATCCACCTCACGACGATATGCTGCCATTAGTGGGTCCTTGGAATCCCAAGTGCCGGACACTTGTTGAGCCACCAGATCCGAGTCACCGAAGCACTTAACTCGGCTTAGGTTCATCTCCTTAGCCATCCGAAGACCATGGAGTAAAGCCTCATATTCAGCTGCATTGTTAGTGCAAGGGAACATTAAACGGAGAACATAACAAAACTTATCACCTCGTGGGGAAGTTAATACGACTCCAGCCCCCGAGCCCTCCAATTGCCTGGACCCATCAAAATGAATAGTCCAATAAGTGTGATCCGGCTTCTCCTCTGGCGCTTGTAATTCTGTCCAATCATTGATGAAATCCACAAGTGCCTGAGATTTGATCGCCGTTCGGGGTATGTATTTCAACCCGTGAGGCCCGAGCTCGATAGCCCACTTAGCAATCCGACCAGTTGCTTCCCTGTTCTGGATTATATCCCCCAAAGGAGCAGAGCTGACCACCGTGATGGGATGACCTTGGAAATACTGCTTAAGCTTCCGGCTTGCCATGAAAACCCCATACACCAATTTTTGCCAATGCGGGTACCTCTGCTTGGACTCAATAAGTACCTCACTGATATAGTAAACCGGCCGCTGAACCGGATATTCCTTTCCTGCCTCCTTGTGCTCCACCACAATAGCCACACTAACAGCCCGAGCATTAGCTGCCACATATAGCAACAATGGTTCTTTGTCCACTGGAGCAGCGAGAATCGGCGGGTTAGCCAGCTGCCGCTTTAAGTCCTCAAATGCTTCATTAGCAGCGTCACTCCAGACGAAGTTATCCGTTTTCTTCAGCATCTGATATAAAGGGATGGCCTTCTCGCCAAGGCGACTGACAAACCGGCTCAATGCGGCAATCCGGCCTGCCAGGCGTTGAACATCATTGATACACTTCGGTTTAGCCAAGGAGGTGATGGCTTTGATTTTTTCCGGATTAGCTTCAATGCCCCTGTTAGACACCAAAAAGCCCAAGAGCTTGCCTGCAGGTACACCAAAGACACACTTGGCCGGATTAAGCATCATTTTATAAACCCGCAGGTTATCAAAGGTTTCCTTCAAGTCATCAATCAATGTCTCCTTCTTCCTTGATTTTACCACAATATCATCCACATAGGCGTGAACATTGCGGCCGATCTGTTTGTGCAGACAATTCTGCACACACCTTTGATAAGTCGCCTGGGCACTCTTGAGCCCAAAGGGCATGGACACATAGCAGAAGGCTCCAAAGGGAGTTATGAAGGCTGTCTTCTCCTGGTCCTTAACTGCCATTTTGATCTGATGATAACCAGAATATGCATCCAAAAAACTTAAACGCTCACAACCCGCCGTAGCATCAATAATTTGATCAATACGGGGAAGGGCAAAAGGATCTGCTGGACAAGCTTTGTTGAGATCTGTGTAGTCCACACACATACGCCAAGTGCCATTCTTCTTGAGGACCAGCACCGGATTAGCCAACCACTCAGGATGGAATACTTCAACAATAAATCCAGCCGCCAAGAGCCTGGCTACTTCTTCTCCAATAGCTTTGCGTCTTTCTTCATTGAACCGGCGGAGAAACTGCTTGACCGGTTTATACTTGGGATCAACATTGAGAGTGTGCTCAGCGAGTTCTCTCGGTACACCTGGCATGTCAGAAGGCTTCCATGCAAAGATGTCCCGATTCTCACGGATGAACTCGATGAGCGCGCTTTCCTATTTCGGATCCAAGTTAGCGCTGATGCTGAACTGCTTGGATGAATCGCCAGGCACGAAGTCAACAAGCTTAGTTTCATCAGCCGATTTAAACTTCAGGGCCGGATCATGCTCTGTAGTTGGTTTCTTCAACGAAGTCATATCTGCCGGATCAACATTGTCCTTGTAAAACTTCAACTCTTCTGTTGCACAAACCGACTCAGCATAAGCCGCATCACCTTCTTCACACTCCAGAGCAATCTTGCGGCTCCCATGCACGGTTATAGTTCCCTTGTGACCCGGCATCTTGAGCTGCAGATAGACATAACAAGGCCGTGCCATAAACTTAGCATAAGCTGGCCGTCCAAATAGGGCATGATACGGGCTTCTGATTTTCACTACTTCAAAGGTCAAGGTCTCTGATCTTGAATCATGCTCATCTCCAAAAGCCACCTCCAGAGCTATCTTACCAACAGGATATGCCGACTTACCAGGCACCACACCATGGAACACCGTATTGGACGGTTTAAGATTTTTATCTGTTAACCCCATGCGACGGAAAGTTTCATAATAAAGGATATTGATACTACTCCCTCCATCCATGAGTACCTTAGTGAACTTATAACCTCCCACCTGAGGTGCCACCACCAGAGCCAGATGACCCGGATTGTCAACCCGGGGCGGATGATCTTCTCTACTCCACACAATTGGCTGCTCGGACCAGCGCAAATAACGGGGCACCGCCGGTTCAACGGCATTCACCGCCCTTTTATGAAGCTTCTGATCACGCTTGTCCAAGCTAGTGGTGAAGACATGATACTGTCCGCTATTCAACTGCTTCGGGTTGCTCTGGTAACCCGACTGCTGCTGCTGCTGTTGATTGCCCTGATGATTATAGCCGCCTTGGTTACCCTGATTACCTTGATTGTTATGTCCACCCTGATTACCGTGGAAGCCTGAACCGGAATTTCCTCCACCATAACCCGGCCCATGAGACCCGGGGCCCGAACCGCCTCCTGGTCCATGATCATACCGGAAAGAATCAGAATTTTTGAACTCTTGCATGATGTAACAATCTTTCCAGAGGTGCGTGGACGGTTCCTCCTTCGTCCCATGCTTTGGACAGGGCTGATTCAACAGATAAGACAAACGGTCCGGATTAGGACTTGGCCTTCCACCGCGCTGGGGCGGTTTACCCTTACGCCGCTGGCCCTTGTCCTGTGTATTAGTGTTAGCCACAAAGTCTAAACCGTGGTCCGCTTTACGCTTGCCGCCGTTTCCATGGCCCGCCGGGTTGTGGTGCTGCCCCTTGGCGTTGCCGCTCTTCTTTCCCTTCCCTGTCTTATCATCGTCAGACTCGGGATCCTTGGTACTATCAGAGTCGGCATACTTCACCAGTGCAGCCATGAGGGTTCCCATGTCATTACAATGACGTTTGAGCCGTCCCAACTTCAACTTCAGGGGTTCAAACCGGCAATTGCCTTCCAATGTTAAAACTGCGGTGTCGGCGTTGATGCGGTCTGATGAATGCAAAATCTCCGAAACCCGGCGCACCCAATGGGTTGTTGACTCTCCTTCCTCCTGGACACAGGCAGCTAAGTCCACAATCGACATGGGCTGCTTGCATGTATCCTTGAAATTCTGAATAAACCGGGCTCTCAACTCGGCCCATGACCTGATAGAATTAGCCGGTAAGCTCTTTAGCCAAGTGCGGGCCGTCCCTTCTAGCATCATGGTGAAGTACTTCGCACATGCCGCATCATCCACGTCCAGCATCTCCATGGCCATCTCATAGCTTTCGACCCATGTTTCAGGGGATAAATCGGCGGTGTAATTCGGCACCTTACGCGGGCCCTTGAAATCCTTGGGCAGGCGCACATTGCGTAACGCTGGGACAAGACATGGCACTCCCAAAGAACTAGAGGTAACTCCTGGTTCCACCGATGTGGTTGGACGAACCGGAGTAAGCTGACGGGCTTCATGCTGCGCCGCTAACTCGGCCTCTCTGCGTGCCCGAGCCCGGTCCACCACCTCCTGAGCATCACCAGCACCACCCGCCGGGTTATTGCCACGGGGCGGATCACGGTTCCGCGCATTGCTTGACACTGCCGGTTCATCCATACGCCTGCTATAACTCCGGCTTGGACGGGGAGTGGAATGAATCCGATCGCGACTATATGAATAAGCCTCCTGTTGAATCAAGGCTGTCTGAAGAAGCTCCTTAACCCGACGCGTCTCGATCGCCGCTGGAGAATCGCCTTCGATCGGGATGGCCGCCAGCCGTGAAGCGGCAGCGACAATGTTGTCCATCGGGTTAGAATAGTGACCCGGTGGCGTGGGGACATGCGGTGCCACAATGTTGTTCTGACGAGGCGGATCCACCAAACGTGGCTGAACCGGTGCCCCTGCTCCAGGTGCCTCCGCCCGGTTTACCACCGGCGGATTACTGGTCCCTGCTCCTGGGGTGTTAAAGAGATTTCTAGCGTCATAAACCGGCGGCAGGCGAGATCGGTGCCTCCTCTTCAGGACTTCGTTCGACGCACTCTGATCCAGCATAATCCGGTAAGCTTGTGCATCCAAAGCGGCCCGCTCCGCGGCTATCCTGGTATCCTCAGCTGCTAAGTCGGCTTTGGCCTGGGTGATCTGATCTTTCACTTTCGCGATTTCCGCATTGTGTGCATCCTGATCCGCCGGGTTAACCTCCGCCATCAGCGTTGCCAACGCGTCAAACAAATCAGATAGAACCTGAGCTGGCGGTCGCACAGGGCCTCCTGCCCCGGCCGCTGCCGCCGCTGCTGATCCGGAAATCATCGCCGCTGCGGTCGAAGAGTGGAGCGCCGGTTGCGTGCCGGCCATGAAGATCGCAACCCGGTTTGGCAGATCAAAGGGGTCCGGAATACTGTCGCCATCGGAACAGCCCCCAATCCGGCCATCTTGTAACTGATATAACGACTCGGTCTCTCCGGTCGATGACTCGTCGCCGGAATAAACGACGGTCTCACCACCAGATTCCGATCTATCCTCAGATTCCCCTCCATGGATAACTCCCACGAAGGCACGCTTCATGACAGGCTTGACCCGGGCAGATCTCGCACGCTGAGCCGTTTCGACGAGGTCGGTGCAGATGTCCGGCTCAGGGCCCGGTTCGCCGATCTTGCCAATGAAAACGTGTATGCCACCAAAGGGGACCCGGTACCCGTACTCGATTGAGCCGGCCTCGGGGCCCCAGCCTGCATCGTCGATGTAGAGCTTGCCGCGATGACTCTTGGTCATCCGGCCCACAGCATAACCCTTGAGTCCTTCGAAGTTGCCCTCCAAGAACTCGAAACCATTGTGCGATAGCCCCACGGTGGGCGCCAACTGTCGTGGTTTTGTCACGGCAGATGTCCTAGAGAAAGGACTTAGTCGTGGAGCCATCGCTACGGGTTAGCTTAAAGGGGTTAAAGCAGACAAGGGATGCAAGAGAGTTTTATACTAGTTCGGCCCCTTACGATGAAGGTAAAAGCCTACGTCTAGTTGTGATGGAATTGATGGGGTTTCGATGACCAGGGAGCGAATACGCTTTGCCTGGGTCTCCAGTTGTTGTCTGTTGTCCCTGAACCGCCGCCGGGTCGTCCCCTTATATACATGGGTTGACGCCCGCCGGTTTACAAAATCCCGAGGCCGGCTCATAATCGTCTCCGGCTCGGTCTCTGCTACCTCTATCTTACAACACAAGTTTACATATCAATGCCGGTTTGTGTCTACAGGCCTTAAACCGGCTTTGGGCCCTGGGCCTTCATGAGGCGTCACCGTCTATCTTCATGGGCTTCAGATACAGATGAACTACTTATGGGGTTAACCCGGCCACTCCTGGCCGGTTTACACCCAATGGTAATATCCCCAACACAATGGATATCGTTTCGTCCCCAAAGGTGGGACGTTCCCTACCGAAAACCATCATGCTTGTTGTGAGAAGCTCCAGTTTGTGAGAAGCATATACCCAAACCTGCCCCAAATGGGACAAAATTTGTACCACGGCATGTTGATGCCGCTCCATGATAGCATGTCAAGTTTCATGAATTTCAGACGAGTTTTGGATTTACTAGAATTTAAAAACCAGGCATCTCAATGTTTTGCCGGCAATCAACGGTGCCCTGGTGTTTGAAATTCATTCCCATTTCTTGCATGGGACCTAAGCATGCACCCAAGGACACAGATTTGATTTTTCAACCAATTTATATGCACTGGAGCATGTGCATGTAGTTCAAATTTGAATTGTTCACCTGAAATGGCTAGAAAACAATTTAATGTATAAAATGTTCAAACAAACCTGAATAATTCCAATTCTTTTACGACACACATATAGTTGCATGTTCACTCCAGATAAAAGGTCTAGCAATTAAAATACCGCCCATTGCCGCTGTGACCCCATTATGTAATTCAAATCAAGATGAAAAATCAAGTAGATCGCGCACAGTTTATTATCACCAACCGTGTGAGATGTAGTACAAAATATCTTGGAGCACCGTCAGTGTATAGTACGCCTATGGTTTACGCGAGAAGGTGCGTCGGCTACAGTCCACAGCCGGTGTCTCAAGCACACTAGCTCGCTCCCCAAATATCATTTCACTGTTCAATCTTCGCCGGTAAAAGATGGGCACGTGGACCCGCGTCGTGAGGGCAACTTCGATGGCCCACTCCAGCGAGAGCGCGGCCGCAGCTGCCATGCGCATGCTAAAAAGGTGCATGAGCGCGGACGCAATTTTCGACCGGGCGGCAAAGGCAGCCCAAACGGTCGATGTTGCTTCTCAGGTGGCGGCAGCAACATCTGCCTCGGGGATAGCAACTGGCGAGAGCGGCACAGCAGCTGTCCATTCCGCAGCGGCGGCCTTAGCCCTGATGGAGGCCGCCCACGACCATGTCGAGGCCGCCCACGCCCAGCTCCTGGCGGTCACCGCACAAATCGAACGAAGCTTCTCCGACAACGGTCGGCAACCCACGGCCGAAGAGCTGGCAATCGCCGAGAGTGTTCGAGCAGCCGTCCGTTCCTCCGCCGCATAACTTGCGACGACGGAGCCCGTCCAAGCCCAGTTCGCGTCCGCCCATGCCCAGCTCGTGGCGGCCTTTTCCAAAGAGATGGCGGACATGGATGGCAGGATGCTTGCTGAGTATGGTGCGATGGATGCCATGGAGCCCCTTCCCCAGGAGACCGCCGGGCGCGAGCTGGACATGGAGGCGGCGGCGGAGATCGACGAGCACAAGACATAGTAGTACTCTTTATTTTGTTTAATTAAGAGCGCCAGTCTTTAATTTGTTAGAGTAATGTTTAGGTCAGCTAGCTCTGTTTAATTGTTGAACTTTCTCGATTAAGAAGTGTGGGTGTGTTGTAGTCTCCTTTGTGTACCCAAATTATGCAATGACGTGGATGACCACTGTAACCATGGAAATTCGAACCAAAACTTTTGACGTTCAAACTCATCACATACGTGTTAAGCTATCTGAATTGTTTGTGATGTCCACATATCGTACACAGTTCTGAATAAGGGATCGTGTCTGATGACACTTTGCGCGCCAGTTTTTTGGCTGAAGCGATTCCAAATTTTCGGCTTCTGCAGAAATATCTACCTCCCCGCCCCCTCCCCCTTACCAAAAGCCACATTTCCCCTCTTTCCACCTTCCTTTCCTAGTTGAAACCTTCACTCCTTGCTTGCAGCGCCGCCGCCTCCTCGCCGGCGACCCTCCTTCACGCTGCTCGGCCTCCTCTATCCAGGCAGGTAATCCACACCTGACCCCCATCCTCCTCCTTCCACATCCCACATTCCCCGACCGCCGGCGCGAGCGCGACACCTTCCACCCAAATCACCGACCCCTCCACCAAATAAGCGCCGGCCTAAGCCATGGTGCACGCAGTATAGCCAGGACCTCAAGGAGCATTTGGCAGTGGAGAAGCAAATCGCGGCCGCACGCGCGGATGAGGTCGCGATGGCTGCCATTCGTGACGACCCGCAGATCTTGGAGGAGCACCTTGCCAATTGCTAGCTACGCCGGTTAAGCATGCTCGGTTTACCCGTTGCGTGTGCTGCTCCTGCCTTTCCTTCACAAAATCTAGTGAATTGTGCTATCTAATTTCACCATGTAATCTATTGCTCCAGTGTATATGTTCTATATGTCGTGCAGTGTGGTGCTCACTTATTAACTGTTTTGTTAATTAGTTGTTGTCTTCAATTAATTGTTTGGTTCAATTCTGCAAATGTGATGTTCAATTCTTCATGCTGCAATTTTGTATTGTCTTCCGTGTGAGAAATAAATCGAATTTATCTTTACAAAATTGTGGGTGCATTCTGTTATTGTATACCATGTGAGGAATAAATTGAATTTGGATGTAGTAAATACATGAGAAACAAATACAATTGCTACAATTGGCTGTAGTTAACTGTTTGGTTAACTCTCTGATCTTCTATTAGGAGTATGTTATATTGTGCAATATGGTGCTCAGTTAATGTTTGGTTCATTTGTTGTGGTGTTTAGTTAACTGCTTGGTTCAATGTTATATTGTGCAATGTGGTGCTCAGTTAATGTTTGGTTCATTTGTTGTGGTGTTTAGTTAACTGCTTGGTTCAATTCTGCAATGCGATGTCCAATTGTCGTGGGTAGAATTTTGTATTGTTGTGCATGTGAGGAATAAATCGAATTTGGCTGCACTTAATACATGAGAAACATATACAAGTGCTATATTTCCTAGTTCTTAATCATGCTTGGTTTGGGTAAATGGGTTTTCCATGTGGCTTCAATTAATCTGATGAATCTGCAATGTGCTTATTTTTCATCAACATATTTTACTGATAGCATGAGAACCCTTACTTAACCTGATGACTAACTACATTATATGTGTTGCAGGGAAACAATGGGAAGCATTGATGTTTACAATCGTGGTTAGCACGTGCATGGTCCGTTGTCTAATAGCACATTATTGTGCAATTGCAGGAACCATTCTAATATTTTGGTTTTTAACAATTTGGTCTTGCACATGTAGGTCCTACTGTCAGAGGTTTTGACCCACTGTTCGACCCTTTTTGCATATGCAGAAATTTAAATGAGTTGTCCATGAATATCAATCAAATCAAGAAACTCAAAAAGATTGTTAGGATAAAGAAATTAGCGACAAAAAATAACAAGATCTTTGTCTGCACAATGAAGAAGATATCAGTTCACTACAAGATGGTACTAACTATTATACCTTGCCTTTTTTTATTCCTTTGCCCCATTTACAATATAGAGAAGATATTTATGCACATCCTTGTTTTCAGGCCTTTCCAAAGCAGTTCACTGATGATTACCTCTCAAACCACCTCTATGGTCAGGAGGCGAGGAAGGTTTTCATACAACACCCACGGTTCAATATTGAAGTGTTCCTGAAGAGGACGAAGGATAGACGATCAATCATCCACAGGAACTGGCCTAAAGTTGCAAAGACCTTCAACATGAATGAAGGCTCAATATTCGCCTTCCGCTTCAGCAGTTTTCCAGATGAGATGCATCTGTCTATATACCGTCTATGATGCTAATTTCGAAAGGTTCTACATGTTGCATGTGGAACTTGCTGTTGGTGCAGTTGTGTAATGGGGTAGCTGAGTGCTGAAGCTATATCATGTTGTACTTTGATGTATTTCAATTATGAAATTCTGCTTCCTTAATATGGAAATGAAATATATTGTGTGCTTAATATGAATGCCAATTAGATTAATAAATGGATTATTAATAATAGGGCAATTAGCCTGCTAATGGCGAATTAGCCTGCTAATTGGGTTTTGATATTGCAAACGGTTGTTGAAAAAATACCGTGGGTGATGACCTCAGGCAACGCACACAGTTTCTAGGAATAAACCGTGTTGGATCAATGAACAATCACACACGACTTTCTCTCGAAAACTGTTTGCGTTAGGCCACCTTGTGCAAACGTTTACCACATAAAAATTGTGTGTCCTGGACAGCCTTTGCCACACAGTTTCTTCTACGGACCGTGTGTGATACATTCAATAACGCAAACGATTTAACGGGAAAAATTGTGTGTGATGTACCTGTGAACGGAAACATTTTCCTTGGAGCGACTGTGTGGGATGTGCATACGAACGGAAATGTTTAGCGGGGACTGACTGTACTGTGTGGGATGTACTTGCGACCGGAAAAAATTTCGCATATAATTGTATTTTTTTAGCTCTACTATACGTATTTCCGCATTTGAGTGCTCGCCGGTCGCACACGACCTCATTTTGCCGAACGTGTGTGCCAGGAGGGCATATCCCCAATGGTTTCTGGGTCGTGTGGGAAGGACCCCCTTATCGCCCATACTCACTTGGCGACGGTTCCAAATGCCGTCGCGGAAAGGGGTAAAAACCGTTTGTTTAGAACCGACGCGCACCAGTGATCCAAGTTCGTGCAACGCTCAATTTTCTCTTACACTAAAAGATCTCACATATTTAGAAGCAATTTATATTGCCTTTTTGCACCGATGACAACTTACTTGAGGGATCTTGTTCAATCCCTAGGTAGGTATGGTGGACACTTGAAAAAAGATTTTGGTTTAAGGGTTTTTGGATGCACAAGTAGTATCTCTACTTAGTGCGGAATTTTTGGCTAGCAAAGATAGGGGCAAGCATCACATGTTAAAGGATCTATGACAATATGACTTCTGTGTGAATATAAACATACATAAACCATTACGTTGTCTTCCTTGCCCAACGTCAACAATTTTGGCATATAATATTTTGACGAGGGCTCACAATCACAAAAGATTTCTAGGATGGTATATTTATAAGTGAATCTTACCTTCCCTTATTAATTCTTGCATGAGTTGCATCACTGACTAATGCTAGGTTTGTTAATCTCTAATGAAATTTTCTTACTTATACTTTTCCCTATGTGGTGCTATCACCTACCATAGGATTAGTATATGATCTTATTGATTTATTTCCTTTCTTTTGTTTGCTTTCATTCTCTTTTTCTTTACTTTATTTGCAACATGAAAGTAAACAAAGTAAAAACTCGAACTAACTTTATTATATAACTTGCACACGATGACAATAATGCATTACTAAGAAAACTCTCAAAGAAGAAAAGTTCGAACTAAACTTTATTCATCTAAGCAAAAGATTGAATTAAGATAAACAAAAGCAAAAGGATAGTGGGATGATACCATACCGGGGCACCTCCCCCAAGCTTGGCGGAAGCCAAGGGGAGCGCCCATACCCGATACTCAGTTCTCCTTTGGTGGTGAAGAAGGTGGTGGTGGTGATGAAGCGATCCTGTCCTTAAGGGTCAAGAGATCCTACAGCCGACGGATGACGCTCCGGAGATAGGTGATATGCTCTTGATGCAGAATATTTTCGCGAGTGAGATACTTATTTTGTATGCTAACTATTTCAAAGACACGAAAAGCTTCAATCTCAGCAGGAGTAAGGTGAGTAAGATAGGGTTTAAGGATATCTTGCTCCTCCTCCTCGGCCAACAGTGCTTGTGTTGCCACTGGGGATGGATCTATGGTAGCTTCCTTGCCCTTGTCTCCCTTGATAGCGTCTGTGGGCTCCTCCCTCTTCGTCTCGATCCTCATCAGCCAAGCATCTTCTTCCATGTGGTTGGAGGAGCAGGAACACATGATGCCAAGCTTGACAGATCTGACGAGAAACAGCAAGAAAAGAGAACAGAAGATTTTCTCTGCGATATGGTGGTTAACAGGTTCGGGAAGTATATATAGATTTTATATCTTGAAGGACAAGCACATGGAAGTAAAACGGAGTACGGGAGGTGTCCCAGGTGGGCACAACCCACCTGTGCGGGCCAGTCAAGCCTGGCGTGCCCAGGTGTCTTGTGCCCACCAAGGGCTGCTTCCTGGAAGTTTCTTTATTCCCAAAATTCTAAAATATTCCAAAACTAACAAAAAATATTTTTGCGGATTTTTCGGAGTCCGTTTACTTACCGTATCACGTACCTCCTTATTTTGACGATTCTGGAGTGTTCCGGAAGGACTCTTTTATGTGTTCTTCCGGTGTCAAAGTTTGGACAATATTGCTTTCAACATTAATAGGTGTACCTGAGATATAATGCTTTAGACAACCTTCGGGTTAGTGCCTTCAAAATTATTTATTTTGATGGCTCCAGACCGGTAAACCTCCTCGATGACATAGGGGCCTTCCCATTTGGAGAGGAGTTTGCCTGCAAAGAATCTAAAACGAGAGTTGTACAAAAGAACATATTCTCCGACTTTAAACTCACGTTTTTGAATTCTTTTGTCATGCCATCTTTTAACGTTTTCTTTGAATAACTTTGCATTTCCATAAGCTTGGGTTCTCCATTCATCTAGTGAGCTTATATCAAATAACCTCTTTTCACCAGCAAGTTTGAAATCATAGTTGAGTCCTTTAACTGCCCAGTATACTTTATGTTCTAACTCAAGAGGCAAATGACAAGCTTTTTCATAAACCATTTTATAAGGAGACATACCCATAGGATTTTTATAAGCTGTTCTATAAGCCCAAAGTGCATCATCTAATTTCTTAGACCAATTCTTCCTGGACCTATTGACAGTCTTTCGCAAAATTAATTTTATTTCTCTATTGCTAAGTTCAACTTGACCACTAGACTGAGGATGATAGGGTGATGCAATTATGTGGTTAACATCATACTTAGCAAGCATCTTACGGAAAGCACCATGAATAAAGTGTGAACCACCATTAGTCATTAAATATCTAGGGACTCCAAACCTTGGGAAAATAACTTCCTTAAGCATTTTAATAGAGGTGTTGTGATCAGCACTACTGGTTGGAATAGCTTCTACCCATTTAGTAACGTAATCAACAGCAACCAAAATATGTGTATACCCATTAGAGGAAGGAAAAGGTCCCATGTAATCAAATCCCCAAACATCAAATGGTTCAACAGCGAGTGAATAATTCATAGGCATTTCTTGAAGAGAGTAGGCCAATAAAATCCAGATTGCAATACCTTGTGGGCAGTTCTATCTCCAGCATGATGCCCTCGATAGGGTTCGGAGTGACATTTCCGTAGGATTTGTCCCTGTTCATGCTCAGGTACACAACGTGTAATAATACCATCTACTCCTTCTTTATAAAGATGTCGGTCATCCCAAAAGTAATGTCTTAAATCATAGAAGATTTTTTCTTTTGTTGGTAAGTAAAGCTAGGTGGTAAATATTTAGCAACAATGTAATTAGCATAGTCAGCATACCAAGGAGTACTATTAGCAACATTTATTGCAGCTAACTGCTCATCAGGAAAACTATCATCAATAGGAAGTGGGTCATCAAGCACATTTTCAAGCCTAGACAAGTTATTGGCTACGGGGTTCTCAGCTCCTTTTCTATCAATAATATGCAAATCAAATTCTTGTAACAAGAGAACCCAACGAATAAGTCTAGGTTTAGCATCTTTCTTTTCCATAAGATATTTAATAGCAGCATGGTCTGTGTGAACAGTTACTTTACATTGGAATCAATAATATAAGGTCTAAATTTATCACAAGCAAACACCACTGCTAAAAATTCTTTTTCAGTAGTAGCATAATTTCTTTGAGCACTGTCTAGAGTTTTACTAGCATAATGAATAACATTCAATTTCTTATCAACTCTTTGTCCTAGAACAGCACCAACAGCATAATCACTAGCATCACATATAATTTCAAAAGGCAAGTTCCAATCAGGTGGTTGAACTATAGGTGCAGTAATCAAAGCTTTCTTGAGTGTTTCAAAGGCTTCCAGACAACAATCATCATCAAAAACAAAAGGAATATCCTTTTGCAAAAGATTAGTAAGAGACCTAGAAATTTTAGAGAAGTCTTTGATAAATCTCCTATAGAAACCAGCATGACCTAGGAAACTACGAATACCTTTAATGTCCTTAGGATATGGCATTTTCTCAATTGCATCAACCTTAGCTTGGTCCACTTCAATACCTTTTTCAGAAATTTTATGACCCAAGACAATGCCTTCATTGACCATAAAGTGGCACTTCTCCCAATTCAAGACAAGATTTGTTCGTTCACATCTCTGCAAAACTTGATCAAGATTGCTTAAACAATCATCAAAAGACTTCCCATAAGCAGAAAAGTCGTCCATGAAAACCTCAACAATCTTTTCACAAAAGTCAGAGATATAGCCATCATGCATCTTTGAAAGGTAGCAGGTGCATTACATAAACCAAAAGGCATACGTCTATAAGCATATGTTCCAAAAGGACAAGTAAAAGTGGTCTTTTCTTGATCAGGTTGAGAAACAGGTATTTGTGAGAAGCCAAAATATCCATCAAGGAAGCAAAAGTGTGTGTGCTTAGATAATCTTTCAAGCATTTGATCAATAAAAGGCAAAGGGTAATGATCTTTTCTAGTAGCTTTATTTAGTTTTCTGAAATCAATTACCATTCTATAGCCTGTAACAATTCTTTGTGGGATAAGTTCATTCTTATCATTAGGGACAACAGTTATACCTCCCTTCTTAGGGACACAATGAATAGGACTTACCCATCTACTATCAGCTATAGGATAGATTATACCTGCTTCCAGAAGTTTTAATCTTTCCGTTCTTACCACCTCTTTCATCTTCAGATTTAACCGACGTTGGTGATCAACAATTGGTTTAGCATCAGTTTCATATTAATTTTGTGCTGACATAGAGTGGGACTAATGCCCTTTAAATCATCAAGAGTATATCCAATAGAAGCTCGGTGCTTCCTTAACTTTCAATAATCTTTCTTCTTCATGTTCTGAAAGGTTAGCACTGATAATAACAGGATACATCTTATTTTCATCAAGATAAGCATATTTCAGAGTGTCTGGCAATTGTTTTAATTCAAACACAGGATCACCTTTAGGTGGAGGAGGACCTCCTAGAGTTTCAATAGGCAAATTGTGTTTAAGTAGAGGACATTGTTCAAACAAAATATTATCTATTTCATTTCTTTCATGCATATGTAAATCATTTTCATGCTCTAGCAAGTATTGTTCTAAAGGATCAGTAGGTGGTACAGCAATAGAAGTAAGACCAATTAATTCATCCTGCAAGGTTTCATGATGATTTCTACTAAACTTGGAAAAAATAAACTCATGAGACTCATCACCAAAGCTAACACCCACAGTTTGTTTCTGGCAATCTATCTTAGCATTAACTGTGTTCAAGAAAGGTCTACCAAAGATAATGGGACAGAAGTCATCTTGTGGGGAACCAAGAACAAGAAAATCAGTAGGGTATTTTACTTTCCCACACAAGACTTCAACATCTCTAATAATCCCACAAGGTGATATGGTGTCTCTATTTGCAAGTTTAATAGTAACATCTATGTCTTCTAACTCTGTAGGTGCTATGTCTTTCCTAATTTCTTGATACAAAGTGTAAGGAATAGCACTCACACTAGCACCCATGTCACATAAACCATGATAACAGTGATCTCCTATTTTAACTGAAATGACAGGCAGGCCAACAACTGGTCTATTTTTATCCCTTTTTTTGGGTTTGGCAATTCTAGCAGCTTCTGCACAGAAGTAGATAACATGCCCATCCACGTCTTCTTCTACGAGATATTTAACCATAGCAATATTAGGTTCAACTCTAATTTGTTCATCAGGTTTAGGTCTTCTAACATAGCTTTCGTTAACCACAGTTGAAACTTTAGCATGTTCCTTTATCCTAACAGGAAAAGGGGGTTTCTCAATATAGGCGGTAGGAACAGCTGGATCAACATGATAGAGTATGGTTTCTTCTTTAACCGGTACCGGTTTTTTAATTTCATCCAAAATAGGTGTGTGATATTTAAACCACTTCTCTTTAGGGAGTTCAACATGAGTAGAAAATGATTCACAAAAGGAGGCTACTATCTCAGAGTCAAGTCCATATTTAGTGCTAAACTTTTGAAAAGCATCCGTATCCATAAAAGATTTAACACAATCATACTTAAGTTTTATATCTGACTCTTTACCTTCGTCGAGTTCCCAATCTCAGAGTTGTGTTTAATTCTTTCCAAAAGATCCCACCAGAATTCAATAGTTTTCTTCATAAAAGAACCAGCACAGGAAGTATCCAGCATGGTTTGATCATTACGAGAAAGCCGAGTATAAAAATTCTGAATAATAATTTCTCTTGAGAGCTCATGATTGGGGCATGAATGTAAAATTGACTTGAGCCTCCCCCAAGCTAGAGCGATACTTTCTCCTTCACGGGGCCAAAAATTATATATATAATTCCGATCATGGTGAACTAGATGCATAGGATAAAATTTCTGGTGGAACTCCAATTTTAAACAATTCCAATTCCATGATCCAATATCATCGCTTAGCCTATACCATGCCAATGCTTTTCCCTTCAAAGATAGAGGGAAAACCTTTTTCATCACCTCATCTCTGGGTAAACCTGCAAGCTTGAAGAGTCCACAAATTTGTTCCACATATATCAAGTGCATATCAGGATGTTCGGTTCCATCTCTTACATAAGGATTAGCTAGCAGTTGTTCTATCATGCCCGAAGGAATTTCATATTCAATATTTTCAGTAGGTGCAGTAGGTTGAGGGGCAATTCATTGTGGTTCCGGACGAGGTGAAGATACCCCGAACAAACCCCTCAAAGGATTGTTTTCCATAGTAGCAAGTGACAATAAATTTCAGCGCACTATATAAATGTTTCCTTACCAAATTCCACTTACCAAAGGCGCTTCACTCCCCGGCAACGGCGCCAGAAAATAGCCTTGATGACCCACAAGTATAGGGGATCAATTGTAGCTCTTTTCGATAAGTAAGAGTGTCAAACCCAACGAGGAGCAAAAGGAAATGACAAGTAGTTTTAGTAAGGTAATGTCTGTGATACATCTCCAACGTATCTATAATTTTTTATTGTTCCATGTTGTTTTATTATCAATCTTGGATGTTTTATAATCATTTTATAGTCATTTCATATCATTTTTTGGTACTAACCTATTGACATAGTGCCAAGTGTTAGTTGTTGTTTTTCCCATGTTTTTTACATCGCAGGAAATCAATATCAAACGAAGTCCAAATGCCACGAAACTCCACGATGATTTTTTATGGGCCAGAAGCAAGGCAATGGGCCCTGGTTGCACCTGGGGGGTGCCCCGAGGGGGGCACAACCCACTAGAGCGCGCCAGGAGGCCCAGGCGTGCCCTGGTGGGTTGTGGCCACCTCGGGTGCCCCCGGACCGCCTCTTTGCTCTATAAATACCCCAATATTCCAGAAACCCTAAAGGCGTCGACGAAATATTCATCCAGTCACCGCAGAGTCCAGAACCACCAGATCCAATCTAGACACCATCACGGAGGGGTTCACCACATCCATTGGTGCCTCTCCGATGATGCGTGAGTAGTTCTTTGTAGACCTTCGGGTCCGTAGTTAGTAGCTAGATAGCTTTATCTCTCTCGCTGAATTCTCAATACAATGGTCTCTTGGAGATCCATATGATGTAACTCTTTTGCGGTGTGTTTGTTGGGATCTGATGAACTTCAAGTTTAAGATCAGTTATATCTTTTTATATCCATGAAAGTTATTTGAGTTTATTTGATCTCTTATATGCATGATCTCTTACAACCTCGTATTTCTTCTCCGACATTTGGGTTTTGTTTGGCCAACTTGATCTATTTATCTTGCAATGGGAAGAGGTGCCAGGTAGTGGGTTCGATCTTAAGGTGCTTGATCCCACTGACAGAAAGGGAACCGACACGTATGTATCGTTGCTACTAAGGATAAAAAGACGAGATCTATATCTACCGCCGTATAGATAAACGGATCTTGTCTACATCATGTCATCGTTCTTATTGCATTACTCCGTTTTTCCATGAACTTAATACACTAGATGCATGCTGGATAGCGGTCGATGTGTGGAGTAATAGTAGTAGATGCAGAAAGGAGTCGGTCTACTAATCTTGGACGTGATGCCTATGTAATGATCATTGCCTGGATATCATCATAATTATTTGAAGTTCTATCAATTTCCCAACAGTAATTTGTTTACCCACCGTTTGCTATTTTCTCGAGAGAAGCCACTAGTGAAACCTACGGCCCCCGGGTCTTCTTTCTCATATATTTGCCTTGCGATCTACTTTTCCTTTACATTTTTATTCAGATCTATTAAACCAAAAAATACAAAAATACCTTGCTGAGTTTTATCTTTATTTATTTTATTTGGCGTTCGATCTATCAATCTACTACAATTTACCTCACATCCGCTTGCCTATCTTGAGGCGTCGTACCCCGGAAGGGATTGACAACCCCTTTAACACGTCGGGTTGCGAGGTGTTGTTGTTTGTGTGCAGGTGCTGTTTACATTTTGTTGCTTGGTTCTCCTACTGGTTCGATACCTTGGTTTCATAACTGAGGAAAATAGTTACCTTCGTTGTGCTACATCATCCCTCCCTCTCCGGGGAAATACCGACGTAGTTCCAGCTACCATCAAGGAAGAATTTATGGCGCCGTTACCGGGGAGCATTTTCAACATAACCAGGTTCCTAATCACAAATCTCATCTCCTTGAAATTTACATTATTTGCCATTTGCCTCTCGTTTTCCTCTCCCCCACTTCACAAAATTTTGCCATTTTATTCGCCTTTCTTTTTTCCGTTCGCGGTTTTCTTGCCGGATCTGTTTTTGTGTGTGAGATCTTGTTTGCCGTTATGGATAATTCCTCCTCTATTGCTTGCACTCCCGAGAATGAGGTTCTCAACTTTAAACAAAGGGGAGGAGAAAGTTTAAAAGATGCTTGGTATAGAATTTGCAATGCTCATAATAGATCTATCCATAAGCAATCTACCGTTGTGCTTCTGCGTTGTTTTTATGTTGGCATCAACACTTGGTATAGATTCGTCCTTGATACGATTACCGGTGGGAATTTCTTAATGAGCCCTCCTTTTGATGCTCTTAATGCTATGGTAAATTTAGTGGGCTCACCACCTCTTATGGTTAATGAAACAATTTTGACTCTTGAGCATGTTATGGAAAGATTAGATGCTATTGAAAAGAAAATGCTCAGCAAAGATCATATGGAAATTATCATAAAAAGATGCATAATTTTGCTACTAATCTTGGGTCAAAAGCAGGCGATATTTTTAAGTTGTTAAAAGAGAGGGGTACTTTAATCCATGAAAGAATAGAAGAAAGTCCGTCTCGGATTGATAAAATGGAAGAAATCTTTAGTAACCTAAGCACGGCTTTCACTACCACTAAAATTATTGAGGAAACTCCCTTAAAGAGTAGGAGATCCAAAAACAAGGGTGCAACTTCTAGTGATAAGGGAGATCTTAAGATGATTAGTATCCACCCTGATTTTGTTGAAGTGATAAGAGATCCTTTTTGCAAGAATTAAATCTTTGAATTTATTCCTAGGAGTGTTGTTATTGAAAATCTTTATGCTAAATCTTTGAGGGATTCTAAGTGTTTGATTGAAGAGTTGGACAAAGATGACAAAACTTAGATCCTTGCCTTACGCCTAGCTAAGAGCGTAAAACTATAGCGCTTGTTGGGAGGAACCCAATGAATAAAATTTATTTTTTCTGTTTACTTTCTGTTCTTGAGTGTTTACACAATTATGCTACTGTTATGATTGCACTTTTTGTGTTTTAATTAGTGTTTGTGCCAAGTAAAGCCTTTAGGATCTTCTTGGGTGATAGTTGTTTGATCTTGCTGAAAAAGACAGAAAATTTGTGCTCACGAAAATAATTTTCATAAATCACAGAAAAGATATTTTGCTCTGATTATTTTTGCAGAAGATTCATATACAAATTACCCTGGTTGTCCTAATTTGGTTGAATTTTTGGAGTTCCAGAAGTATTCACTAAAGTCAGATTACTACAGACTGTTCTGTTTTGACAGATTCTGTTTTCTTTGTGTTGTGTGCTTATTTTGATGGCTCTATGGTTTTCTTTGATGAGTTTTTGCCATAGAAAAGTTGTAATACAGTAGATATAATACAAAAACAAAATATGAATTGGTTTGATACAGCACTTATAGTAGTGGTTTGCTTTCTTAGACTAACGGATCTCACAAAGGTTTTGTTGAGTTTTGTGTGATTGAAGTTTTCAAGTTTTGGGTTATCTTACGATGGATGAAGGAAGGATGCAAGAGCCTAAGCTTGGAGATGCCCCGGCATCCCAAGATATTATCCAAGAATGAGGAACCAACTAAGCTTGGGGATGCCCCCGAGTGGCATCCCCGCTTTCTTCCAACAACTATCGGTATTTTACTCAAGGCTATATTTTTATTTGTCACATGATATATGTTTTGCTTGGAGCGTCTTGTATGATATGAGTCTTTGCTTGTTTTATTTTGTGTTTTAAGTCATCAATCCTTGCTGGACACACTTATTTGAGAGAGCCAAAATTATGTCATGACTTGTTAGAATTGCTCTCTATGCTTCACTTAAATCTTTTATGAGCTAGGACTTGCTCTAGTGCTTTACTTATATCTTTTTGAGCACGGTGTGCTTTGTTATTTTTGAAGAAATTCTCTCTTGCTTAACTTAAATTATTTTTAGAGAAAGAAAATTTGTTATGCTCATGATCTTCATTTATATTTGTTTGAGCTTATGAAAAGCAACACATAAAAGTTAGTCCCAAAGTGATAGATATCCAAGAAGGATAAAGAAAAAGAAAATGTCATGAAGATCATTCGACAAAATAAACTTGATTCTTAGTAATAGTTTTGAGATATGATGATGTGATATGTGAGTTATGTTGATGAGTAATTGTGCTTTAGTAGGAATATTGGTGTTAAGGTTTGTGATTCCCTATGCATGCACGAAAATCAATAATCATGCAATGAAAATTATATCCTACTCATGGTGCATTATTCGGTGTTAATTATGCTTAATGCTTGCTTATGAGATTATTCGTTTCTTCGTTGGTCGCTTCTCAATCTTTTTGCTAGCCTTCATTTTGCACTAAGTATGACCTCTACTTGTGCATCCAAAATCCTTTAAACCAGTTTTGCCACGTGAGTCCACTATATCTACCTATATGCGGTATTCTTTTGCCGTTCTAAGCAAATTTGCATGTGCCATCTCTAATTTTCAAAAAAAACTTCTCTTTTGTGTGTTTGTTTCGCTCACAGAACGGTAACGGGTGGCTCATATTTTCCATGCTAGATGTGTTATTCTCATGATGAGTGTTTATTCACTTGTCATTGCACGAGAGTAAGGCAAAGGTTTTAGGGATGCCCAGTCTCGAAATGCAAAAATGAATTTACTTTATGTTGTCAAATAATAAATTCCTTGGAAAGTGTTAGTATGGAGGGCACCCGTGGATACGGCTAGCCATGGAAAGTGAAAGAATGGTGGAAAAAGGAATAAACTTTATTTTCTGTTTGGGAACCGCGTATGGCATATCTAGCAAGGAAAGTGTTCGTAGCTCTGAGTCGTTTTCGTTGGTGGGATGGATACACCTCCCACAATGTTTTTATCTCTAATTATTTTCACTTTGAGCTCTGGCACCTCTACAAATCCCTACTTCCCTCTGCGAAGGGCCTTCACTACAAAAAAATACACTTCCGTGATGATACGTGTTTGTCACAGTAGGTCATGTTTTTTGTCATGCATGTACATCCATGACGATTTTATGACAGAATCAAGATGTCATACCTGTGCTGTCGTAGAAGTGTTCCATGACATTAACAAAAATATCATCACGAAAGTGTCCACTTCCATGACGATAAATCGCGCGTCATAGAAGTTCTTTCGTCAAGGGTGACTGACATGTGGCATCCAGCGTAACGGCTCGCCCTTACGCTATCGGGTCCGATTTTGGATCCGATAACCCGTTAACAGCCCCGACCAATGGGGATTTTCCACGTGTAAAATCATCATTGGCTGGAGGAAACACGTGTCGGCTCACCGTTGGGACAGATGTCATCCACTCATTGGACCGAAGGCGCCTATGATACATCGACACGTGGCACGGCCCAGCAGAGGCCCATTCCTGTGAAAAGGCCGGCCCGTTTGACTTGGTCAAAAGGTAGCGGGCCGGCCCACGGAAAGCCTGTTAACGGCCTATTCGCATATACCCCATTTACAGCCCGCTAACCCAAGGCTCGTTACGACCTATCCGAACTAGGCCCAGTAGCGTCATCTGGGCCATCCAATATGATTCCAGCCGGTTTTAACTTCCGGCCCATGTATAGCCCATGAAGTCTTTCAGCCCACATGAGGCCCTTTGTAACTCTTGGCCCATTAACGGCCCGTGGTGAAACTGGCCTGTAATGAACAGTGTATCACTTTATACCCATTAATGGCCCATTATTCCATTGGGCCATTTCCAGCCCATGTTATCTTTCGGCCTTCTCAGGGCCCATTTACTCTTGGGCTCATTTCCAGCATTCATTTACTTACGGCCCGTTACTGTCATTTTCTGCTTGTGGGCCAAATTCGGCCCGTGGTTACAGTCGGCCCGTTTGTGGCCCATTAATACGTTGGGCCGTTTTCATAGCGTCATCAAATACGGCCGATTAATGACGGCCCGTTATGGTCGGCCCATGAATGGACGATTCCAACTCTAGCCCGTTTACGGCCATAATGCAGTCTGTTATTGGCGCATGTTTGGCCAATCGATCATACGGCCCGTAGAAGGCCCATTGTGTCTATGGCCCGTAGAAGGCCCATTGTTTCTACGCCCCATAGAAGGCCCATTGTTTCTACGGCCCGTAGAAGGCCCATTGTTTCTACGGCCCCTAGAAGGCCCATTGTTTCTACGGCCCGTAGGAGGCCCACGGTAACTACAGTAAATATGTAGCCCATGGTTATTGTGGCCTAGTTTTAAAAAATAGGTTATTGCGGCCACTAGCAAACCGCGGAAAAAGAACTGCACTAACTACAAGCAAACAAATAAACAAGACAATAAGGAAATAAATAAGCAATCAACTTACGCTAGCCTATTACACATATTACATCCACTGGGCATCAAAGTTCGCCACCAGTGCAAATATAGGGAACAAAGCAGCATATTACATACACTGGCCATCAAAATTGGCCACCAGTGCAAATAAACGCGGCAGCAAAACAAGTCGATAACTGAAACAACTTCAGAAGAGCTCAAGAAATGTTATCCCGGGTATCCACCATGCTCGCAATAAGCTTAGCAAGCTTATTAGCTTTGACCTGTTTTGCGCTAAAATCCTCCAACGCTTCCTGTTGCACCAGAAAGTATGCGTCTGAATGCTCCAGGGACTTCCGCAGTCCTTCCGCTTCTTGTCGCAGCACAGTTGATCGATGTCTTTCAGCTTGTAGTTGAGACTCAAGAAACCGAACTGATTCAGACAGTGAGTTTGAATAGCTTGTGCAAGCGGTAGTGGCCAGTAACTCGAACACTAAACCAAGACGGGACTTTGGGGTTGCCTCACTGTCTTCAAGATAGTTTTCCTTAGCTGTTTTATCAGCTTTGTTGGAGACCAACAAGGATGTCTCACGACCCTGAACCTTATCTGCATTACTTCCTTTATCATTGCTTAATAAGGCACTCTTCCCCAATATTCTGTCAGCATTCTAAAAGAAGAAACAAGCAGACACATAACAAGTTTAGCATGTACTAGTATATGAAACTCATTTCGGTGAACCAGTTCATTAGTAAGATGGACAAGATTAAACTACCAAGTCTTCTATTTCCAAGTAGTACATTATAAAAGCATCAAACAAACATATATCTATGTCCTATGGTCACTGCATTGTCTTGCCAAATCAAAATAGAGACACGGTTCAAATCATATCAGTTCAAGAGAAAGCGGCACTGAAAGAATACAAAGCGTGGGAAACTACACGGCACAACAAGATTTCAGATGGGTACCACGGGTCTACATGTAAAACAACACTATTGGCCCTGTTATGATGCTAGTAATGTGCATGATATGAGAAGTCAACTGTATACACAATTGAAATTGAAATCAACAGAGCTATTTATAAGAGGAAACCTGTTAAAGAAACATGCGTAAACATAACTGTTGTGCCATTGGAGTTTCCATTGGATCGTTCAATTTAAAAATAAGTTTGTATGAGTAAATACAGTGATACAAGAGCAAAGCAGTATGCACGATAGCAATGGAATCTTAAATGAGAACAGTTGTTCTTCAGGTTTAAGCACTTGTTCTACATGAACAGAGTACAGTAAGACGCAAGCATATAGTACTTAAAATAAAATGAGCTCATAGACCTTACCACATTCTTGGTTCGGGACCAGTAAAGAACAAGGCGTTCCCAGTCATCGTCCAGTAAATGTGTCTCAGGAGAACGTAAGGGAATTTGATGGGTTTCTTTGCCAATGAAGTACGTTTTCTTCAGGTAGTTCCGATACTGCCACCAAGCATTCTTGAAGATAGCAGAGGTATTAGCACAGGTTACCTCATCCTGAGTTTCCAAATCGGTCCTTCTCTATAGAGAAAAATGGGAAAATTTGCTATATTATAACCATCATGGAGGTAGAATGTATGGGACAAAGCAAAGTAATTGCCATGAATAACATTACTTACACATAACTCCTGGACAAACACCTATAACTGGCATTTTCCTTCATCTTCAGTATAATATTTCCATGATGGGAAGATACGCACATAGGATTTAACAACATCAAATGCGATAGATGCTAAACTATGAATGGATGGTTGTGCTTCCTCCATAGGAATAGGTGTACTAACTGGTGGAGTTGGGGTTCGCCGTGGTAGTATTGGCGCTTTGGGCACTGGAGCTGCCTTACTAACTGCTCTTGTTTGGGAGCTCTGTGGTGGAGATGGTGCTGTGTCAACAGGAACTGGGTTACTATCTGCTGGGGTTGGGGTTAGATTGGGTGAAGCTGGTTCTCTGTCCATCGTAGTAGGGGTAAAATCTGTGAGAGTCTGGGTTATGTGTGGTAGGGCTGGTTCTCGTGCATGTACAACCGAGGTGCTATCTCCACCAAGAGGTACCACTGTTTTATTTCAAGATCGTGTTTTTACTCCGCTAGATACTGCCATCACCCGCTCCAATTCAAATGGCTGATAAACAGGAAACATAGTTGAATGTACAGACATTGTATGAGAGACAGATGCAATAGATAGTGTGGAAAAAAGAGGGCATTAAAGAGTTGACATGTATATTGTTAACTAAAACGGATAGCATGACATAATTTCACATATATGATGTCTATCTAAACTGGATAGCATAGCATAACATAATTCAAAGATATGATGACTAACTAAACAGGATCGCATGACATAATTCACATACATGTTACCTAAGTAACCAGGATCGCATGATTTAATTCACATATATGCTAAGCAGAGGGCATTCGCATATATGATGTCTGAACTAAGAACATGGTGTTGAATATTGTGTATATGATGTCTAAACTATGCAATGCAAGACACCATATGCATGATATGAGCAGTAGAACCGTGCCAAGTTAGAGCATACACCTCGGTGGGGGAATAGGACTGGTCATCTGTCTCTAAATCCATCTCTGAGGAGCTATCGGGACCCAGCAAGAGATCTGCTTCGACAGGTAGCATTGTCTGCTCTGAAGGCCTTGTTTTCACTCTAGATTTTTCCATCGCCCACTCAAATGGCTGATTCACAGGAAGAGTAGTTTAATGTACAAACATAGTCGACAAATGGAAATTTAATGAAGAAAAGGATGGGCTAGATATCATTCAAATATACGATGCCTAGTTAAAAAGGATGGCATTGCACATTTCACATATATTATGGTTGGCTAAAAGACATGAGACTGCATAATTCCCATATATGATATTGAAACTAAACAGGTGGCATTACAGAACATGTCTAAACTAAGCAGATGACATATATGATGTCGAAAGTAGGCACTGCAAGGCAACATATGCATGATATGACTAACATCATCATGCCAAGTTAGAGCAAACACCTTGGGGGGTAAATAGGAGTGGTCAGCTGCGTCTGAATCCGCCTCTCAATAGATATCTTCCTCTGGATTACAATCTAGAGAGGGGGGTTTGCCATCGTTAATCTCAAGTGGGATTCTAATAGCATCTCCAATAGATGATGTAAAATGCATTACCAAAAAGTGATGGATGTAAAATTTACATCACCAAAAACCACCTGGCTACAACAGATGAGGTAAAAACTGTTGACTCTGAACTTAACTGTCGAAGCTGAAATTTACTGTGGAATCTGAATGTTACTGTCGAAACTGAACGCAAAGGTAGCAGAGAAGCACTTCACATGGGATAGTTTAGGGAGGGCCTGCAGTTCATCTTCAACCTGCACCCCCTGAGCCGGCAGCCACCACCGGCCGAACCCCGCGCCACCTCACCACCCCGAAACAACTCCCCACCGCTGGTCCGCCGCCGCCCCGGCCAGCCCTCTAGCCCCCCCCCCCGCGTGCCAAGCTTTTTCTCCGGCGATCCCCACGCCACCGCCCCACCACCGCGAACCACCCCCGCGCCCCCCACCGCCAGCGAGCACTACCCCCACCCAGAACCCTAAGATAGATAGTGGGGTACCTCTCCGGCGAGCCCCCCTCCCTGCTGCGGGTGGTTCTTCCTTAACTCCGGTGAGCCCCCCCCCACCCCCTGAAAATCGACTGACCCAGAAGTTGATTCAGTCGACTGAAGTGTAGCTAAATCGGAGCAGAGCAGCAGCACGAGCGAGGGGGAGAGCAGCAGCAGCAGCACGAGCGAGCGAGCGAGAGCCGGAGCAGCATCAGCTGGGCGAGCGAGCGAGAGATGGAGCAGCAGCAGCTGGGCAAATGAGCGAGAGCCGGAGCAGCAGCAGCGTGAGCGAGCGAGCAAGAGCCAAAGCAGCAGCAGCAGATCCGGCTGGTATGGACACCGCCGCCGAAGGGGCCTCGCACTGGGGGAGCCGCCGTGGAGATGCCGCCCGCGGCACCGGCTTCGAGGTAGCCGCTCCATGGGGGTGCGGGATGGAGCACCGTCGGCGCCGGGAGGTCGGGTTAAGGAGAAGGTGTGATGTGATGAGTGTACAACCTCTTTGGTGGTGCCGAGTCGGCCTCAACTTCGTCCGAGGAGTCGGTGAGGATGTCGCGGTTCCGGTGGAGCAGGTTAAGTCGGCGCTGTGGGGATGGAGCAGCCGTGATAGATGAGGCGATCGTCGGAGCAGCTCCTTGGAGGTGGAGGACGGAGCGGCTGAACTGGCGGGACGACGAGATGGACAATGAATCCTCATCCGGGGAGGTGGATGAGGGACGTCAAGCTATTGCGGTGGACGACGTCGTCAGGGAAGAGGCTCCGGCTGGGCAGCGGTGAGGTGGCGGACGGAGAAGGGTGGGGTTTCACGGCTGGAGCGGAGAGGTTATGGCGGCCTGGGATTTCGAATGGCGAAAAGGAGGCGGTGGAAGAGGGAACCATGACTTAGGGACGCGCTTGTCCAAAATGTAGGGTGTGTTACAAAAGTACCCCCACCGATTTGAACTAGCAGCCCTTTCGGCTCAGGGTTAGAAGGGGGATTTCGCATGTCGGAATTTGGCAGCTGGAGGGAGTTTTCGCGCGCATTGTAATTTCGGGATAGCAAGGCGCAGGTTGTGAAGGGGCCAGTTTTGGGAGCACGATATCATAATTTTTGGGATATAACAAGGCGCGGGTTGAATTTTAGGGACAAGTCTAACGTTTAATATTGTACTTGTACGTACCAAACCAACTCACACTTCCCTCAACGAAAAAAAATGAAAAAAATAAAAACTATTCACACCACACAAAGAGAGAGTCTTGTCCCGTTTTACTATACAAATGCTATTCAAAGCTACACAAAGAGAGAGTATGAATCCATGTTATGTCCAATTAAATTTTTTCGCTGGCTGTATAATGCATGTAACCTACTCATACAACATTTTAGTGCATTCCAAATGTTTATACTACCGCTGCAATTCGAACTGAATTTGAATTCGTTTCTCTATTTCAATAAGAATCTACAATCATGATTGTTGCCAACTTCAACCATCATTCGTGTATTACCTTAACAACACACCACATGATTACTATAGAGATAGATATGAACTATGTGTTCTATATGAACTCGAATTCAATTTTTTGAATACACTTGATGTTGATTCCAAATAATAGTACATTTGATGTACTAACTATATATTCATAATCTAAACCATGTTCCATACGTACAGCGTGTTTATCCATCTCCCGGATGGTAGAGGCCATCCACTTGCCTCCTGCTCCGGATCCGGACATTTTCGGAAGACCTTTGTGGGCGGAGAAGACGAGCGCTCGGGCGTTGGAGCTCGAGCGAAGGGGAATAGATCGGGAAGAAGAAAGCGTGGGTGCAAAAGGGAGTCCTTATCCCCTTATAAAGGCAGCAGGGATTCTGCGCCTCCCCACTTGCCTGGTCAGCTCGCTTACTCCCTAAGCACCATGATTGATGGCGCGGTTGGGTTATCCACACCCGTATTGATGAGAATCCCGTGATAAGCGGACACGATCTCTGCTTCGACAAGACGTGCCAAGAAAACCACCTCGCAATATGTGCAGTAGCTGGTTGAGAAAAACGGTTCGAATAATGACCGGGCCATGGCGTGATGTCACGTTATGAAAAGTTGTCAGCAGATTAGATTTGTGGAAATATTATACTCTCTACGGTGGTATGTGGAATTTGCTTTGCAGAGCCGGACACTATCCTTGTGTTCAAAATCTTCTATGGAGTATTCGGAGGAAGAACCCGCTTGCAATGCCGAAGACAATATGCGCGTCGGACTCATCGTCATTAAAGCCTGGTTCAGGGGCTACTAAGGGAGTCCTGGATTAGGGGGTCCTCGGACAGCCGGACTATATGCTTTGGCCGGACTGTTGGACTATGAAGATACAAGATTGAAGACTTCGTCCCGTGTCTGGATGGGACTCTCCTTTGCGTGGAAGGCAAGCTTGGCGATTCGGATATGTACATCTCCTCCTTTGTAACCGACTCTGTGTAACCCTAGCCCCCTCCGGTGTCTATATAAACCGGAGGGTTTAGTCTGTAGGACAAGAACAATCATCATCATAGGCTAGCTTCTAGGGTTTAGCCTCTACGATCTCGTGGTAGATCAACTCTTGTAATACTCATATCATCAAGATCAATCAAGCAGGAAGTAGGGTATTACCTCCATCGACAGGGCCCGAACCTGGCTAAACATTGTGTCCCCCGCCTCCTGTTACCATCCGCCTTAGACGCACAGTTAGGGACCCCCTACCCGAGATCCGCCGGTTTTGACATGGACAGGTAGCATTCCACATCAAAAATTCTATTTTTATCATTTACCTACTCGAGGACGAGCAGGAATTAAGCTTGGGGATGCTTGATACGTCTCCAATGTATCTATAATTTTTTATTGTTCCATGCTATTATATATTCTGTTTTGGATGATTAATGGGCTTTATTATACACTTTTATATTATTTTTGGGACTAACCTATTAACCGGAGGCCCAGCCCAAATTGCTGTTTTTTGCCTATTTTGGTGTTTCGCAGAAAAAGAATATCAAACGGAGTCCAAACGGATGAAACCTTTGGGAACGTGATTTTCGGAACAAACGTGATCCAGAGGACTTGGAGTGGACGTCAAGCAACTAACGAGGAAGCCACGAGGCAGGGGGCGCGCCTACCCCCCTGGGCACGCCCTCCACCCTCGTGGGCCCTTCGTGGCTCCACCGACCTACTTCTTCCTCCTATATATACCTACGTACCCCCAAACCATCAGCAGAGGAGCAAAAACCCTATTTCCACTGCCGGAACCTTCTGTACCTGTGAGATCCCATCTTGGGGCCTTTTCCGACGCTCCGCCGGAGGGGGCATTGATCACGGAGGGCTTCTATATCAACACCATAGCCTCTCCGATGATGTGTGAGTAGTTTACCTCAGACCTTCGGGTCCATAGTTATTAGCTAGATGGATTCTTCTCTCTCTTTGGATCTCAATACAAAGTTCTCCTCGATTTCTTGGAGATCTATTCGATGTAATCTTCTTTTGCGGTGTGTTTGTCGAGATCCGATGAATTGTGGGTTTATGATCAAAATTATCTATGAACAATATTTGAATCTTCTCTGAATTCTTTTATGTATGATTGGTTATCTTTGCAAGTCTCTTCGAATTATCAGTTTGGTTTGGCCTACTAGATTGATCTTTCTTGCAATGGGAGAAGTGCTTAGCTTTGGGTTCAATCTTCCGGTGGTCGATCCCAGTGACAGTAGGGGAAACAACACGTATTGTATTGTTGCCATCGAGGATAAAAAGATGGGGTTTATATCATATTGCATGAGTTTGTCCCTCTACATCATGTCATCTTGCTTAAAGCGTTACTCCGTTCTTATGAACTTAATACTCTAGATGCATGCTGGATAGCGGTCGATGTGTGGAGTAATAGTAGTAGATGCAGGCAGGAGTCGGTCTACTTGTCCCGGACGTGATGCCTATACATGATCATACCTAGATATTCTCATAACTATGCTCAATTCTATCAATTGCCCGACAGTAATTTGTTTACCCACCGTAATACTTATGCTCTTGAGAGAAGCCACTAGTGAAACCTATGGCCCCCGGGTCTATTCTCTATCATATTAATCTACCGTTATTTCTATTACCATTTATTTCGCTTTCTTTACTTTTAGTCTTTATCATAAAAATACCAAAAACATTATCTTATCATCTCTATCAGATCTCACTTTTGCATGTGGCCGTGAAGGGATTGACAACCCCTTTATCGCGTTGGTTGCAAGGTTCTTATTTGTTTGTGTAGGTACGAGGGAATTGAGCGTGGTCTCCTACTGGATTGATACCTTGGTTCTCAAAAACTGAGGGAAATACTTACGCTACTTTACTTCATCACCCTTTCCTCTTCAAGGGAAAACCAACGCAGTGCTCAAGAGGTAGCAAGAAGGATTTCTGGCGCCGTTGCCGGGGAGTCTAAGCACATGTCAAGACATACCAAGTACCCATCACAAACTCTTTTCCCTCGCATTACATTATTTGCCATTTGCCTCTCGTTTTCCTCTCCCCCACTTCACCCTTGCCGTTTTCTTTGCCCCTCTTCCGTTCGATCTTGTGTTACCATGTGCCTTCTTTTTGCTTGCATCTTTGCTTGCTAAGAGTTTATGGATCCCCATCCACTTGCTAATCTTTTTAAGAGATCCAATTATGATGAACCAATTGCTAGTGAGTTTTGTGCACTAGATTATCTTTATGAGGTTTTGCTTGAAATTCGTGAATCTGAAAATTGTGATGAAGAAAATTATGAAGAGATTCACGATAGCTCCTTGAATAAAAAGCATTATTGCAATGATTTTACTATAAATTATCTTGATGTCAATTGTGCCAATAATAGGCAAGGCCCTAAGATTGGGGATGCTAGTTCTGCTATGTCTACTACTTGTTGCAATGATCATGATTGGGGTGATTCTTCTTATGATCTTGAAAAATAATTTAAGCCCCATGATGAATATGAGATTGATAATTTGTAATAATATTGAAAGTAGTTTTGGAAGAGTGTTAACTTTGCATGCATGTGGATCGTGTTGAAAATATTTTATGTGATAGCTATTTTGTTGAATTTGCTTATGATCCCACATGTAATTATTATGAGAGAGGAAAATATGGTTGTAGAAATTTTCATGTTACTAAGTTACCTCTCTTCATGTTGAGATTGCTATCGTCTCTTTCTTCTTCCTTGCATATGCTAGCCTTTGCTTGCCTTGATAATTTGTTTGCTTATAAGATGCCAATGAATAGGAAGTATGTTAGACTTAGATGTGCTTATCACGTGTTCTATGATGCTCTCTTTGTGCTTTAATTCCTATCTTTTATGTGAGCATCATCGAAATCTCAATGCCTAGCTAGGGGCGTTAAACGATAGCGCTTGTTGGGAGGCAACCCAATTTTATTTTTGTTTCTTTCTTTTTGGTTCTGTTTAGTAATAAATAATTCATCTAGCCTCTGGTTAGATTCGTTTTTGTGTTTTAATTAGTGTTTGTGCCAAGTGAAACCTATAGGATCTTCTTGGGTGATAGTTATTTGATCTTGCTGAAAATTCCAGAAACTTTCTGTTCACGAAAACAATTGTATAAAATCACCAGAACGTGACAAAATACTGATTCCAATTGTAGTAGATCAATAAACAAATTATCTAGGTCTTCCTATTTTGGTAGAATTTTCTGAGTTCCAGAAGTTTGCGTTAGATACAGATTACTACAGACTGTTCTGTTTTTGACAGATTCTGTTTTTCGTGTGTTGTTTGCTTATTTTGATGAATCTATGGCTAGTAAAAGAGTTTATAAACCATAGAGAAGTTGGAATACAGTAGGTTTAACACCAATATAAATAAAGAATGAGTTCATTACAGTACCTTGAAGTGGTGTTTTGCTTTCTTTCGCTAACGGAGCTCACGAGATTTTCTGTTAAGTTTTGTGTTGTGAAGTTTTCAAGTTTTGGGTAAAGATTTGATGGATTATGGAACAAGGATTGTCAAGAGCCTAAGATTGGGGATGCCCAAGGCACCCAAGCTAAAATTCAAGGGCAACCAAAAGCCTAAGCTTGGGGATGCCCCGGAAGGCATCCCCTCTTTCGTCTTCGTCTATCGGTAACTTTACTTGGAGCTATATTTTTATTCACCACATGATATGTGTTTTGCTTGGAGCGTCTTGTATGATTTGAGTCTTTGCTTTTTAGTTTACCACAATCATCCTTGCTGTACACACCTTTTGAGAGAGACACACATGATTCGGAATTTGTTAGAATACTCTATGTGCTTCACTTATATTTTTTGAGCTATATAGTTTTTGCTCTAGTGCTTCACTTATATCTTTTAGAGCACGGTGGTGGTTATATTTTATAGAAATTATTGATCTCTCATGCTTCACTTATATTATTTTGAGAGTCTTAAACAGCATGGTAATTTGCTTAAATTATGAAATTAGTCCTGATATGATAGGCATCCAAGATGAGCATAATAAAAACTTCCATATTGAGTGCATTGAATACTAGGAGAAGTTTGATACTTGATGATTGTTTTGAGATATGGAGATAGTGATATTAAAGTCATGCTAGTTGAGTAGTTGTGAATTTGAGAAATACTTGTGTTGAAGTTTGAAAGTCCCGTAGCATGCACGTATGGTAAACGTTGTGTGACAAATTTGAAACATGAGGTGTTCTTTGATTGTCATCCTTATGAGTGGCGGTCGGGGACGAGCGATGGTCTTTTCCTACCAATCTATCCCCCTAGGAGCATGCGCGTAGTGCTTGGTTTTTGATGACTTGTAGATTTTTTCAAGAAGTATGTGAGTTCTTTATGACTAATGTTGAGTCCATGGATTATACGCACTCTCAACCTTCCATCATTCCTAGCCTCTTCGGTATCGTGCATTGCCCTTTCTCACCTTGAGAGTTGGTGCAAACTTTGCCGGTGAATCCAAACCCCGTGATATGATATGCTCTATCACACATAAACCTCCGTATATCTTCCTCAAAACAGCCACCATACCTACCTATCATGGCATTTCCATAGCCATTTCGAGATATATTGCCATGCAACTTTCCACCGTTCCATTTATTATGACACGCTTCATCCTTTTTATATTGCTTTAAATGATCATGTAGTTGACATCGTATTTTGGCAAAGCCACCATGCATAATTTTTCATACATGTCACTCTTGATTCATTGCATATCCCGGACACCGCCGGAGGCATTCATATAGTCATATTTTGTTCTAGTATCGAGTTGTAATCATTGAGTTGTAAATAAATAGAACTGTGATGATCATCATCCATAGAGCATTGTCCCAAAAAAAAGAAGAAATGCCAAATAAAAAAAGGAAGGCCCAAAAAAAGGCAATGCTACTATCCTTTTCCACACTTGTGCTTCAAAGTAGCACCGTGATCTTTATGATAGAAAGTCTCTTGTTTTGTCACTTTCATATACTAGTGGGAATTTTTCATTATAGAACTTGGCTTGTATATTCCCACGATGGGCTTCCTCAAATGCCCTAGGTCTTCGTGAGCAAGCAAGTTGGATGCACACCCACTTAGTTTCTTTTGTTGAGCTTTCATACATTTATAGCTCTAGTGCATCCGTTGCATGGCAATTCCTACTCCTTGAATTGACATCAATTGATGGGCATCTCCCTAGCCCGTTGATTAGCCGTGTCAATGTGAGACTTTCTCTTTTTTTTTGTCTTCTCCACACAACCCCCATCATTATATTCTATTCCACCCATAGTGTTATACCCATGGCTCACGCTCATGTATTGCGTGAAAGTTGAAAAAAGTTTGAGATTAGTAAAGTATGAAACAATTGCTTGGCTTCTCATCGGGGTTGTGCATGATGAGAGCATTCTTGTGTGACGAAAATGGAGCATGACCAAACTATATGATTTTGTAGGGATGAACTTTCTTTGGCCATGTTATTTTGAGAAGACATAATTGCTTAGTTAGTATGCTTGAAGTATTATTATTTTTATGTCAATATTAAACTTTTATCTTGAATCTTCCGGATCTGAACATTCATGCCACAATAAAGAAAATTACATTGAGAAATATGCTAGGTAGTGAGGGAGTCCTGGATTAGGGGGTCCTCGGACAGCCGGACTATATGCTTTGGCCGGACTGTTGGACTATGAAGATACAAGATTGAAGACTTCGTCTCATGTCCGGATGGGACTCTCCTTTGTGTGGAAGGCAAGCTTGGCGATTCGGATATGTAGATCTCCTCCTTTGGAACCGACTCTGTGTAACCCTAGCCCCCTCCGGTGTCTATATAAACTGGAGGGTTTAATCCGTAGGACAAGAACAATCATAATCATAGGCTAGCTTCTAGGGTTTAGCCTCTACGATCTCGTGGTAGATCAACTCTTGTAATACTCATATCATCAAGATCAATCAAGCAGGAAGTAGGGTATTACCTCCATCAAGAGGGCCCAAACCTGGGTAAACATTGTGTCCCCCGCCTCCTGTTACCATCCGCCTTAGACGCACAGTTCGGGACCCCCTACCCAAGATCCGCCGGTTTTGACACCGACATTGGTGCTTTCATTGAGAGTTCCACTGTGCCATCGCCATAAGGCTTGATGGCTCCTTCGATCATCGGCAACGATGCGATCCAGGGTGAGGTTTTTCCCCCTGGACAGATCTTCGTATTCGGCGGCTTCGCACTGCGGGCCAACTCGCTTGGCCATCTGGAGCAGATCGAGAGCTACGCCCCTGGCTGTCAGGTCAGGTTTGGAAACTTAAGCTATACTGCCGACATCCGCGGAGACTTGATCTTCGACGGATTCGAACCCGTGTCAGGTGCGCCGCACAGTCACGACGAGCATGACTTAGCTCTGTCGCCGGACAGTGTTCGGGAGATCACACCTGTGGCAACTCCGGCCCTCGATCCAGAGCAGATTACGCCATCCGAGATTGGGTGGATGGACCCCGCCACGGAGGCCGCACACTCAGCGGCGATAGAGCTGAATACTGACTTCACCTCCTATGAGACCTGTGTTGCCGGACCCTCGGATCCGTCCCCGGCCACGGGCTCCGAACCGCTTGCGTCCGTGCCTATCAAATCTGATTGGGCACCGATCATGGAGTTCACCTCCGCGGATATCTTTCAACACTCGCCCTTGGGTGACGTGCTAAACTCATTGAGGTCTCTCTCCTTATCAGGAGGCCCTTGGCCGAACTATGTCCGGCTTGAGTGGGAAGCGGACGACGAAGAAATTCGTTCCCCACCTACCACCCACTTAATAGCCACTGTCGACGATTTAACCGACATGCTTGATTTCGGCTCCGAAGACATCGATGGTATGGACGACGATGCAGGAGAAGAACAGGAACCACCGCCCACAGGGCGCTGGACTGCCACCTCATCATATGATATATACATGGTGGACACCCACAAAGAAAGCGATGGCGATAAGGCAACGGAGGATAATCCCCTCGAGAAGCAATCTAAGCATCGGCGTCAACGGCGCCGCTCTAAGCACCGCCATAGCAAAAGCAGTGATACCGGCACAAGAGACAATAACGCTGAGGATAGTGCCGAAGACAAAGACAATCCCCTCCAGCCAGGATTCGAGCGGGAGGATTGGCAAGCTAGCCCTAAGAAACAAGCAACAGACGGAGAATCAGAGGATGACAATTACATGCCTCTCTCCGAAGACGAGGTGAGCCTCGGCGACGAAGAATTTATCGTGCCTGAGGATCCCGTCGAACAGGAGCGCTTCAAGTGCCGACTTATAGCCACAGCAAATAGCCTGAAGAAAAAACAACAACAGCTTCAAGCTGACCAAGATCTGCTAGCGGATAGATGGACTGAGGTCCTGGCGGCCGAGGAATACGAACTCGAGCGCCCAACCAAAAGTTACCCAAAGCGCAGGCTGCTACCCCAACTCGAGGAGGAAGCATTAAAGCCTACGCTCCCAGTGCATGATGCGGTTGACCGGCCACCTCGTGGCCGAGACAAAGCGACATATCAGCCCAAAGTCCAGCCCGCACCCTGTCGCCAGTCAAACAAAAACACCAAGGCCCAGGGCAACACGCAGGACCTGCGAGACGTATTGAAAAACAAAACAGGACATAAAAGATCGATCTACGGATCACGGGGGCGCGCCCCAACGTGTGACGACGACCATCACGCCGGATACACTAAAAGCAAATCCGGCCGGGCCGAACACAGTAGACAAGACTCGTATGAACTGCGTCATGATATAGCCAGGCACAGAGGCGCCGCACACCCCCTATGCTTCACCGATGAAGTAATGTATCATGAATTTCCAGAAGGGTTTAAACCCGTGAGCATTGAATCATACGATGGTACTACAGACCCCGCGGTATGGATAGAGGATTTCTTCCTCCATGTTCACATGACCCGCGGGGATGATCTACACGCCATTAAGTATCTCCCGCTAAAACTCAAAGGGTCGGCTCGGCATTGGCTGAATAGCTTGCCGGCAAACTTCATCGGAAGTTGGGAGGACCTGGCAGACGCATTCCTGGACAACTTCCAGGGCACTTATGTGCGACCACCGGATGCTGATGATTTAAGTCACATAACACAACAGCCCGGAGAGTCAGCCAGGAAATTCTGGACTCGGTTCCTAACTAAAAAGAACCAAATTGTCGACTGTCCGGATGCCGAAGCCCTAGCGGCCTTTAAACATAACATCCGTGACGAGTGGCTCGCCCGACATCTCGGCCAAGAGAAGCCAAAATCCATGGCAGCCCTCACGACACTCATGACCCGCTTTTGCGCGGGCGAAGATAGCTGGTTGGCCCGCAGCAACAACACAGCAAGCAACCCTGGCACATCAGAGGCCAGAGATAGCAATGGCAAAACCCGACGCAACAAACACAAGCGTCGCAAAAATGGTGAAAACACCGAAGATACGGCAGTCAATGCCGGATTTAGTGGCTCTAAGCCCGGTCAGCGGAAGGGGCCACTCAAAAATGACAATTTGGGTCCTTCCAGTCTGGACCGCATACTCGATCGCCCATGCCAAATCCATGGCACCACAGGAACACCAGCCAATCATACCAACAGAGAATGCTGGGTCTTTAAACAAGCCGGCAGGTCAGGTGCCAAAAACAAAGATAAGGAGTCTCAAAGCGATGACGGCGACAAGAAGCCCAGATCACCGAATACAGGAGGGCAAAAGAAATTTCCCCCGCAAACCCAAATAGTGAACGTGGTACACGGCACCAACACTCCCAACCCGGACCGAATGCGCACCCTTAGGGATGTCGACTTAATGGAACCAGTCGTCCCACAATATAAACTAGGGCCGATCACCTTCAACCGCACGGATCGTCCGGTTAACACCATTCAGGGCAATCCAGCCGCACTAGTCCTCGACCCAATAATTGACGGGTTCTACCTCACACGAGGCCTTATGAACGGAGGCAACAGTCTAAACCTGCTTTACCAGGACACAGTGCGCAAGATGGGCATCGATCATTCGGTGATCAAGCCCACTAAAGCCACCTTCAGAGGTATTCTACCAGGTGTGGAAGCCAGCTGTACAGGCTCCATCGCCCTTGAGGTAGTCTTCAGATCACCAGACAATTACCGTGCCGAAGAGCTAATCTTCGACATCGTCCCCTTTCGCAGTGATTATCAGGCACTGCTTGGACGAACCGCGTTTGCTCGGTTCAACGCGGTGTCGCATTACGCCTACCGTAAACTCAAGATGCCCGGTCCGCGCGGCGTCATCACGGTTAATGGCAAGGCCGAACTTTCTCTCGGTACCAAGGAGTATACCGCTGCTTTAACAACAGAAGCAACGAGTGGCACCTTTCAATCGAACCTCGAGTCGAAGGCCAGGCTCTCGGACACCGCCAAAGGACTCCAAACTACTTCGCGACAGGATAGCCCGGCTCGTCCGGAGCTCAATTAAACACTCCGGCGAAGGCCATGACAGGCCGCATACTGCGGCTCAACCGCTCTCCGGCACACAAACATTTCTTACATTTCCTTTGCAGGTTCACCTTTGCACCGACCAGGACTGGCGATATGGAAGCAGCTCGAACGCGAAAGGGAATCCTTAGATATTCCCCGCAATGACCATCCGACTACACTCCGGATCCGCACACAGCTTCTTCCCCCCTGGTCTCAGCAGGTTCCATAGTCATACCTCTTTTTATCACATTACCTGTACTCATACGCATCGACGTACTACTCAAATACAATATGTGGATTTATATGACGCTTATCTGTTGTTATTTCTTATTGAAATTCCTTTTTTTCAGGTGGCATTCGTACACCGCGATATGCCTTAAATATGCCAGGGGCTTCGTTTTACTCATAATACGGCAATAAAGTCCAAACACCTTCATGGAAGTTCGGCACCCTAAATTTATAGCATTATATGCATCAGCTCCGAATCATGTCTTGGGTCAAATGTTGGGTTTGCCCGGCTCCCATGTTTTGCTGCCTTACGTTCCGCTATATCGGCTAAGGCGGCACTGGGAGAACTACTGCGATTGTGTCCCGGTTCTTCCGGACGAGCACCTCAGTAGAGAAACCCGAAAACTGACTGTCATGATACGGCGAGAGCTGGTCAGCTGTTCGAGAGGTTGTAAAATCTTTAAGGATTTCTCCCGCATAATGCCATAACCAAATGCAGTGTGCGATGGATCGGTTTTTCCTCCGATCAGGCGCTCATAGAGCCCCTCGTGCTGTCTTCCGAACACCAGGGGCTACGCCTACCTTTCCTAAAGCTCCTATGGCTAAGTGAGAGTGATAAAGCCCTATAGTCTGATTGCCTGGTTCATTGTGCTGAACACCTCCTTCGAAGGACCCAAAACTGGGATAAAGAGTGATCAGGTTTATCCCGAACACCCCCGTACTCCTTACGTGGGGGCAGAAGCCGACGACTGGCCAACTCTCATGATTAATATATAGAACGGCCGCGCAGGAGGATAAACTTTTATAACAAGCAATAAATAATAGAAGTGACCTTGTTTAACATTACAGCGGACAACATGATTGTATTCATGGAAACATAATGTCCTTGGTGCATTGCTCCGTCGCAAGGCAGGATCCTTTCAAGACACTTTCATAATATAATTCGGGCTTGCGGTGCTCCTTACCCTCTGGCGGTCCCTCAGTCATCAACTTTTCGGCATCCATCTTCCCCCAGTGCACTTTCGCGCGGGCGAAGGTCATTCGTGCACCCTCTATGCAGACCGACCGCTTGACGACGTCAAGTCGAGGGCAGGCACTCACAAGCCGCTTCACGAGCCCGAAGTAGCTGCTTGGAATCGGCTCGGTGGGCCATAGCCGGATAATCAAATCCTTCATGGCTAGTTCGGCCGCCCTATGCAGTTCGATCAGCTGTTTCAGTTGATCGGCAAAAGGCACCGGATAATTCGGTGCCAGATACTGTGACCAGAAGAGCTTATCCGCAGTGTTCCTTTCTTCGGCTCGGTAGAATTGGGCGGCATCTGATATGCTGCGGGGCAGTTCCGCAAATACCCCTGGAGAAATCCGAACTCAAAACTAGAAACATGATTTTCTCTTTAAATACTTGCTTTACATGAAAAAAAGCCTTACCCGCCGCGATCTTCCTCGCCTCCTGGATCTCCTGCAGGGCGCCTTTGGTTTCCCCCCAGGCATCGCGCGCGGCCTGATGAGCCCTGGTGAGTTCGGATTCTTTCTCTGTTAAACTCTGCTCCAAGGTCTCGCATTTCTTCACAGCCTCTTGAAGCTCTTGCATCGCTTCAATAACCCTGGCCTCGTGCTTCTCACGAAGAGCCTGCTCTGCGGCTGCCTTTTCCTCGGCCTCGGCAACAGCCTTCCTCAGAGCCTCGACTTCGGTCATCGCCCCTGGCGCAAATCATGAAACATATTTTGTCATACTCGAAATTCGTTCGCACTGAACGCGAACAGGGCTTGCGCATACCTTGTTTATCTTCCAAGTGCCTTTTCAACTGGCCAAGTTCTTCTCTGGCCCGCTCCAGACTTTGATTCAGTCCGGAGACCTCCGCAGTATGAAAGGCAGCAGCCGCTGCAGACGCCTGTTTATACAAGAAGACAGATAGATGTCATCAAGTGAGTCTTCCCTACGAACATAAATTTGATCCTCTGTCCGGTTCTTTCTTTCACCGAACAGTGTATCAGGGGCTACTATCCATACTATGACACTCTTCGAAATCTCATAAAACATACCTCAAAGCCTCTTATAAGGCTGACACGGGCTTCATTCATCCACTCTCAGCAGACTGAATCTTCTCAATCACCGCACCCATAAGGGCACAGTGTCATCGACGATGGAGGCGCTCTTCAGCGCCGCCAACAAAGCATCCGGCACCTCTGGTTGGACAGAGGTCGCCGGTGGAACAGGCACGCCCCCTCCAGCCGAGGGAGGCCGCTTGCCTGATTCTGAAGCCGTATTGATCTCCGGGATTGTGTCCGGCGGGGGGCCGAATTCAGGATAGCCCCCGCCATCGACTTCCATGGGAATCTTCTCCCCCATGTCTCCGGCCCCTGAAGTTCGACCTCCAGGCGCCGCCTTCACGATGTTTCCCCCCCCCCCTCCTTGGCCGGGGTCCTTCTGGGACGAAGCCTCGGTGTCATTCACATATTTGGGGGAAGGGGCCTTCGGGGGCGTCCCGCTCTCCATAGCATCCGAGATCAACAAATCCTCTGATGAGGATTGTTCGGTGCGGGACCTTGCCGGACTACAAAAATATGGCTCGGGTTAAAATATTATGCCATGATGAGTCTGGACGCATAAATGTGTTCAGATTTCATATACTCACGAGTTCACCAGGGGCTGGGCCCTGGGATCCCACGCCGGGCTGTTGTCGGCGGCGGCAGTGGACCCTTCTGGAAGTGGAGTTTTTCCCCTTTTAGGCGACTCGGCCTCCAAGTGTATGGAGGCCGTCCTCTTCTTTCTTCCCCCCGCTGGGGATTCGTCTTCCTCCTCCTCCTCATCCTCTTCGGAGGCAGAATGGGCGTTGGAGCCTTTGCATATTGTGTCCGAAGTGCCGCGGCGACGAAGGCCACCCCGGGTCTTTTTGGCCTCCTTCCCGGCCTTCTTCTTCGGCACCTTGTAAGGCGCCGGGACCAGCATCTTCGTCAGAAGTGGGACGGCCGGTTCATCGGGTAGTGGGGCCGAACAGTGGATCCGCTCCGCCTTCTTCGTCCAACCCTAGGAGAGTTGTGGAAAACACATTAAGCATTTCCCTTGGGTTATGCGGATAAAACGTATAATGACTTACCGAGCTTGCAGGGCGGGACAGTTGGTACCCGCGGTCCTCGGCTGAGTCCGGCCATGATTTGCCGGACTTGAAAAGCACCTTCCAGATGTCTTTGTGCGAGGAGCCAAAGAGCTCTCGCAGGGTCTGGTGCTTGGCCGGATCGAATTCCCATAGATTGCAAGTCCGGTGTTGACAAGGCAGGATCCGGCGAACTAACATCACCTGGACTACATTGACAAGTTCGATGTTCTTGTCTTCCATATCTTTAACGCGCGTCTGGAGCACCGACAGTTCGTCGGACGAAGACCAGTTCAGGCCCTTCTTGGGCCAGGACGTAAGCCGCAGAGGGGCTCCGGATCGGAACTCGGGAGCAGCGGCCCATTCCGTGCCGCGCGGCTCAGTGATGTAAAACCACTGCTGTTGCCACTCTTTGACGGAATCATTAAAAGTACCTGTTGGCCATGTGACGTTGGGCATCTTGCTCACCATAGCGCCCCCGCACTCGGCGTGCTCGCCGCTCACTACCTTGGGCTTCACATTAAAGATCTTCAGCCATAAGCCGAAGTGTGGCGAGATGCGGAGAAAAGCCTCGCACACGACGATGAATGTTGAGATATTGAGGAAGGAATTGGGGGATAGATCATGAAAATCAATCCCGTAATAACACATGATGCCGCGAACGAACGGGTGGAGGGGAAACCCTAGCCCGCGGACAAAATGAGGGAGGAATACAACCCTCTCGTGGGTTCCGGAGTAGGGACGATCTGTCCCGCCGTCGGGAGACGGTGGCTGATTTTCTTGGCCAGATACCCAGCCTCCCGAAGCTTTTTGATATCCTTCTCCCGGACGGTAGAGGCCATCCACTTGCCTCCTGCTCCGGATCCGGACATTTTCGGAAGGCCTTTGTGGGCGGAGAAGACGAACGCTCAGGGTGGAGCTCGAGCGAAGGGGAATGGATCGGGAAGAAGAAAGCGTGGGTGCGAAAGGGAGTCCTTATCCCTTTATAAAGGCAGCATGGATTCTGCGCCTCCCCACTTGCCTGGTAAACTCGCTTATTCCCCAAGCGCCGTGATTGATGGCGCAGTTGGGTTACCCACACCTGTATTATGAGAATCCCGTGATAAGGGGACACGATCTCTGCTTCGACAAGACGTGCCAAGAAAATCGCCTCGCAATATGTGCAGTAGCTGGTTGAGAAAAACGGTTCGAATAATGACCGGGCCGTGGCGTGATGTCACGCTATGAAATTTGTCAGCAGATTAGATTTGTGGGATATTGTACTCTCTACGGTGGTATGTGGAATTTGTTTTGCAGAGCCGGACACGATCCTTGTGTTCAAAATCTTCTATGGAGTATTCGGAGGAGGAACCCGCCTTGCAATGCCGAAGACAATCTGCGCGCCGGACTCATCGTCATTGAAGCCTGGTTCAGGGGCTACTGAGGGAGTCCTGGATTAGGGGGTCCTCGGACAGCCGGACTATATACTTTGGCCGGACTGTTGGTGAAGATACTAGATTGAAGACTTCATCCCGTGTCCGGATGGGACTCTCCTTTGCGTGGAAGGCAAGCTTGGCAATTCGGATATGTAGATCTCCTCCCTTGTAACCGACTCTGTGTAACCCTAGCCCCCTCCGGTGTCTATATAAACCGGAGGGTTTAGTCTGTAGGACAAGAACAATCATAATCATAGGCTAGCTTCTAGGGTTTAGCCTCTACGATCTCGTGGTAGATCAACTCTTGTAATACTCATATCATCAAGATCAATCAAGCAGGAAGTAGGGTATTACCTCCATCGAGAGGGCCCGAACCTGGCTAAACATTGTGTCCCCCGCCTCCTATTACCATCCGCCTTAGACACACAGTTTGGGACCCCCTACCCGAGATCCGCCGGTTTTGACACCGACAGGTAGCATTCCACATCAAAAATTCTATTTTTATCATTTACCTACTCGAGGACGAGCAGGAATTAAGCTTGGGGATGCTTGATACGTCTCCAACGTATCTATAATTTTTTATTGTTCCATGCTATTATATATTCTGTTTTGGATGATTAATGGGCTTTACTATACACTTTTATATTATTTTTGGGACTAACCTATTAACCGGAGGCCCAGCCCAAATTGTTGTTTTTTGCCTATTTCAGTGTTTCGCAGAAAAAGAATATCAAACGGAGTCCAAACGGAATGAAACCTTCGGGAACGTGATTTTCGGAACAAACGTGATCCAGAGGACTTGGAGTGGACGTCAAGCAACCAACGAGGAAGCCACGAGGCAGGGGGCGCGCCCTCCACCCTCGTGGGCCCCTCGTGGCTCCACCGACCTACTTCTTCCTCCTATATATACCTACGTACCCCCAAACCATCAGCAGAGGAGCTAAAACCCTATTTCCACCGCCGCAACCTTTTGTACCCGTGAGATCCCATCTTGGGGCCTTTTCCGGCGCTCCGCCGGAGGGGGCATTGATCACGGAGGGCTTCTACATCAACACCATAGCCTCTCCGATGATGTGTGAATAGTTTACCTCAGACCTTCGGGTCCATAGTTATTAGCTAGATGGCTTCTTCTCTCTCTTTGGATCTCAATACAAAGTTCTCCTCGATTCTCTTGGAGATCTATTCGATGTAATCTTCTTTTGCGGTGTGTTTGTCAAGATCCGATGAATTGTTGGTTTATGATCAAGATTACCTATGAACAATATTTGAATCTTCTCTTAATTATTTTATGTATGATTGGTTATCTTTGCAAGTCTCTTTGAATTATCAGTTTGGTTTGGCCTACTAGATTGATCTTTCTTGCAATGCGAGAAGTGCTTAGCTTTGGGTTCAATCTTCCGGTGCTCGATCCCAGTGACAGTAGGGGAAACGACACGTATTGTATTGTTGCCATCGAGGATAAAAAGATGGGGTTTATATCATATTGCATGAGTTTGTCCCTCTACATCATGTCACCTTGCTTAAAGCGTTACTCCGTTCTTATGAACTTAATACTCTAGATGCATGCTGGATAGCGGTCGATGTGTGGAGTAATAGTAGTAGATGCAGGCAGGAGTCGGTCTACTTGTCACGGACGTGATGCCTATACATGATCATACCTAGATATTCTCATAACTATGCTCAATTCTATCAATTGCTCGACAGTAATTTGTTTACCCACCGTAATACTTATGCTCTTGAGAGAAGCCACTAGTGAAACCTATGGCCCCCGGGTCTATTCTCTATCATATTAATCTACCGTTATTTCTATTACCATTTATTTCGCTTTCTTTACTTTTAGTCTTTATCATAAAAATACCAAAAACGTTATCTTATCATCTCTATCAGGTCTCACTTTTGCATGTGGCCGTGAAGGGATTGACAACCCCTTTATCGCGTTGGTTGCAAGGTTCTTATTTGTTTGTGTAGGTACGAGGGACTCGAGCGTGGTCTCCTACTGGATTGATACCTTGGTTCTCAAAAACTGAGGGAAATACTTACGCTACTTTACTGCATCACCCTTTCCTCTTCAAGGGAAAACCAACGCAGTGCTCAAGAGGTAGCATTCACCCACGGTGTGTGTAGGCCCCCCAGCTCCTTGTTTATGGCACACATCGATCGATATGCCTCTCTAGCTAGGTGTGCCTACCACAAACACAAGCTTCCCCTCTTCTCTTCTCACCGTCCATGCCTCACTCCCACCACTCTTTTCATCGATCTCGTACTCGCACACTCCTTCCCCCTCGATATAGTATGCCTCTCGCACCACCTCTTATATGCATCCCTCTCTCTCTATCCCTCTCCCCTGGCCTTATTTGCTTCTAACACATACATGCATGTATACCGATCGATCTCCCTACATATACCTAGGTCGACTTTAACTATTTTCCCCCACCCATCAATCGACATACCTCACAAGTTATGTCTCTCCTTTCTCTGACAGAGGACGATTGATCTTCCTTTGTAGTTATGTCTGCTTACCACAGCCATATCGTCCCCCCTCATCATTCATGCATGCCTCCTGACCCGTCTCTCACACGCACGCGCACAGACAGGCAGCCATCCCCTCTCTTATTGATATTGCAGGCGTGCCCTCCATTTGTCTAGCAAGCCTCTCCCTCGATTTGTTAGAAGCAACTCCACTAACACCCCCTCCAACACTCTAACTATGTCTCTATCCCAACCTTATTCCTCTCCTACACATATGCATGGATGCCGATCGATCTCCCTTAATACATAAGGTAGGCCTTGTTGGGGATCGTAGTAGAAATTTAAAATTTTCTACGCATCACCACGATCAATCTATGGAGTCATCTAGCAACGAGAGAGAGGAGTGCATCTACATACCCTTGTAGATCGCGAGCGGAAGCGTTCAAGAGAACGGGGTTGATGGAGTCGTACTCGTCATGATCCAAATCACCGATGACCGAGCGCCGAACGGACGGCACCTCCGCGTTCAACACATGTATGGAGCAGCGACGTCTCCTCCTTCTTGATCCAGCAAGGGGGAAGGAGAGGTTGATGGAGATCCAGCAGCACGACGGCGTGGTGGTGGAAGTAGCGGGATTTCGACAGGGCTTCGCCAAGCACTGCGAGAGGGAGAGGTGACACGGGAGGGAGAGGGAGGCGCCAGGGGCTGTGGTGCTGCTGCCCTCCCTCCCCCCCCCCCACTATATATAGGGCACCTGGGGGGGCGCCGGCCCTGGGAGATGCAATCTCCAGGGGGGCGGCGGCCAAGGGGGTGGCTTCCCCCCCAAGCCAAGTGGGGGGCGCCCCCACCCCTAGGGTTTCCAACCCTAGGCGCAGGGGAGGCCCAAGGGGGGCGCACCAGCCCACCAGGGGCTGGTTCCCCTCCCACTTCAGCCCATGGGGCCCTCCGGGATAGGTGGCCCCACCCGGTGGACCCCCGGGACCCTTCCGGTGGTCCCGGTACAATACCGGTGACCCCCGAAACTTTCCCGGTGGCCGAAACTGTACTTCCTATATATAATTCTTCACCTCCGGACCATTCCGGAACTCCTCAGGACGTCCGGGATCTCATCCGGGACTCCGAACAACTTTCGGATTTCCGCATACTAATATCTCTACAACCCTAGCGTCACCGAACCTTAAGTGTGTAGACCCTACGGGTTGGGGAGACATGCAGACATGACCGAGACGACTCTCCGGTCAATAACCAACAGCGGGATCTGGATACCCATGTTGGCTCCCACATGTTCCATGATGATCTCATCGGATGAACCACGATGTCGAGGATTCAATCAATCCCGTATACAATTCCCTTTGTCAATCGGTACGTTACTTGCCCGAGATTCGATCGTCGGTATCCCAATACCTTGTTCAATCTCGTTACCGGCAAGTCACTTTACTCGTACCGTAATGCATGATCCCGTGACCAACCACTTGGTCACTTTGAGCTCATTATGATGATGCATTACCGAGTGGGCCCAGAGATACCTCTCCGTCATACGGAGTGACAAATCCCAGTCTCGATCCGTGTCAACCCAACAGACACTTTCAGAGATACCTGTAGTGTACCTTTATGGTCACCCAGTTACGTTGTGACGTTTGGTACACCCAAATCACTCCTACGGCATCCGGGAGTTACACGATCTCATGGTCTAAGGAAAAGATACTTGACATTGTAAAAGCTCTAGCAAACGAACTACACGATCTTTGTGCTATGCTTAGGATTGGGTCTTGTCCATCACATCATTCTCCTAATGATGTGATCCCGTTATCAATGACATCCAATCTCCATAGTCAGGAAACCATGACTATCTGTTGATCAACGAGCTAGTCAACTAGAGGCTTACTAGGGACATGTTGTGGTCTATGTGTTCACACATGGATTACGATTTCCGGATAACACAATTATAGCATGAACAATAGACAATTATCATGAACAAGGAAATATAATAATAAAAAATTTATTATTGCCTCTAGGGCATATCTCCAACAGTATCCCACTTGCACTAGAGTCAATAATCTAGTTACATTGTGATGAATCGAACACCCATAGAGTTCTGGTGTTGATCATGTTTTGCTCTAGGGAGAGGTTTAGTCAACGGATCTGCTACATTCAGGTCCGTATGTACTTTACAAATATCTATGTCTCCATTTTGAACATTTTCACGAATGGAGTTGAAGCGGCGCTTGATATGCCTGGTCTTCCTGTGAAACCTGGGCTCCTTGGCAAGGGCAATAGCTCCAGTGTTGTCACAGAAGAGAGTCATCGGGCCCGACGCATTGGGAATCACCCCTAGGTCGGTAATGAACTCCTTTATCCAGATTGCTTCTTGTGCTGCCTCTGAGGCCGCCATGTATTCCGCTTCACATGTAGATCCCGCCACCACGCTTTGCTTGCAACTGCACCAGCTGACCGCCCCACCATTCAAAATATACACGTATCCGTTTTGTGACTTAGAGTCATCCAGATCTGTGTCGAAGCTAGCATCGACGTAACCCTTTACGACGAGCTCTTCGTCACCTCCATAAATGAGAAACATATCCTTAGTCCTTTTCAGGTACTTCAGGATGTTCTTGACCGCTGTCCAGTGTTCCATGCCGGGATTACTTTGGTACCTTCCTACCAAACTTACGGCAAGGTTTACATCAGGTCTGGTACACAGCATGGCATACATAATAGACCCTATGGCCGAGGCATAGGGGATGACACTCATCTTTTCTCTATCTTCTGCCGTGGTCGGGCATTGAGCCGTGCTCAATTGCACACCTTGCAATACAGGCAAGAACCCCTTCTTGGACTGATCCATATTGAACTTCTTCAATATCTTGTCAAGGTACGTACTTTGTGAAAGACCAATGAGGCGTCTTGATCTATCTCTATAGATCTTGATGCCTAATATATAAGCAGCTTCTCCAAGGTCCTTCATTGAAAAACACTTATTCAAGTAGGCCTTTATACTTTCCAAGAATTCTATATCACTTCCCATCAATAGTATGTCATCCACATATAATATGAGAAATGCTACAGAGCTCCCACTCACTTTCTTGTAAACACAGGCTTCTCCATAAGTCTGTGTAAACCCAAACGCTTTGATCATCTCATCAAAGCGAATGTTCCAACTCCGAGATGCTTGCACCAGCCCATAGATTGAGCGCTGGAGCTTGCAAACTTTGTCAGCATTCTTAGGATCGACAAAACCTTCCGGCTGCATCATATACAATTCTTCCTTAAGAAAGCCGTTAAGGAATGCCGTTTTGACGTCCATTTGCCATATCTCATAATCATATAATGTGGCAATTGCTAACATGATTCGGACGGACTTCAGCTCGCTACGGGTGAGAAAGTCTCATCATAGTCAACCCCTTGAACTTGTCGATAACCCTTAGCGACGAGTCGAGCCTTATAGATGGTCACATTACCATCCGCGTCTGTCTTCTTCTTAAAGATCCATTTATTTTCTATGGCTCGCCGATCATCGGGCAAGTCAGTCAAAGTCCATACTTCGTTTTCATACATGGATCCTATCTCGGATTTCATGGCTTCTAGCCATTTGTCGGAATCTGGGTCCGCCATTGCTTCTTCATAGTTCGAAGGTTCACCGTTGTCTAACAACATGATTTCCAGGACAGGGTTGTCGTACCACTCTAGTGCGGAACGTGTCCTTGTGGACCTACGAAGTTCCGCAGTAACTTGATCTGAAGCTTCATGATCATCATCATTAACTTCCTCCCCAGTCGGTGTAGGCACCACAGGAACATCTTCCCGCGCTGCGCTACTTTCCGGTTCGGAAGGGGTGACTATCACCTCATCAAGTTCCACTTTCCTCCCACTTATTTCTTTCGAGAGAAACTCTTTCTCCAGAAAGGACCCGTTCTTGGCAACAAAGATCTTGCCTTCGGATCTGAGGTAGAAGGTATACCCAATGGTTTCCTTAGGGTATCCTATGAAGACGCATTTTTCCGATTTGGGTTCGAGCTTTTCAGGTTGAAGTTTCTCGACATAAGCATCGCATCCCCAAACTTTTAGAAACGACAGCTTAGGTTTCTTCCCAAACCATAATTCATACGGTGTCGTCTCAACGGGTTTCGACGGAGCCCTATTTAAAGTGAATGCGGCAGACTCTAAAGCATAGCCCCAAAATGAGAGTGGTAGATCGGTAAGAGACATCATAGATCGCACCATATCCAATAGAGTGCGATTACGACGTTCGGACACACCATTTTGCTGAGGTGTTCCAGGCGGCGTGAGTTGTGAAACTATTCCACATTTCCTTAAGTGTGTGCCAAATTCGTGACTCAAATATTCCCCTCCACGATCTGATCGTAAGAACTTTATTTTCCTGTCACGTTGATTCTCAACCTCACTCTGAAATTCCTTGAACTTTTCAAAGGTCTCAGACTTGTGTTTCATTAGGTAGACATACCCATATCTACTGAAGTCATCAGTGAGAGTGAGAACATAACGATAGCCACCGCGAGCCTCAACACTCATTGGACCGCACACATCGGTATGTATGATTTCCAATAAGTTGGTTGCTCGCTCCATTGTTCCGGAGAACGGAGTCTTGGTCATCTTACCCATGAGGCATGGTTCGCACGTGTCAAATGATTCGTAATCAAGAGACTCCAAAAGTCCATCAGCATGGATCTTCTTCATGCGCTTGACACCAATGTGACCAAGGCGGCAATGCCACAAGTATGTGGGACTATCTTTATCAACTTTACATCTTTTGCTATTCACACTATGAATATGTGTAACATCACGTTCGAGATTCATTAAGAATAAACCATTGACCAGCGGGGCATGACCATAAAACATATCTCTCATATAAATAGAACAACCATTATTCTCGGATTTAAATGAGTAGCCATCTCGCATTAAACAAGATCCTGATACAATTTTCATGCTCAAAGCTGGCACTAAATAACAATTATTGAGGTTTAAAACTAATCCCATAGGTAAATGTAGAGGTAGCGTGCCGACGGCGATCACATCGACCTTGGAACCATTCCCGACGCGCATCGTCACCTCGTCCTTCGCCAGTCTCCGCTTATTCCGCAGCTCTTGTTTTGAGTTACAAATATGAGCAACCGCACCGGTATCAAATACCCAGGAGCTACTACGAGTACTGGTAAGGTACACATCAATTACATGTATATCACATATACCTTTAGTGTTGCCGGCCTTCTTGTCCGCTAAGTACTTGGGGCAGTTCCGCTTCCAGTGACCACTTCCCTTGCAATAAAAGCACTCAGTCTCAGGCTTGGGTCCATTCTTTGGCTTCTTCCCGGCAACTGGCTTACCGGGCGCGGCAACTCCCTTGCCGTCCTTCTTGAAGTTCTTCTTACCCTTGCCTTTCTTGAACTTAGTGGCTTTATTCACCATCAAAACTTGATGTTCCTTTTTGATCTCCACCTCCGCTGATTTCAGCATTGAATATACCTCAGGAATGGTCTTTTCCATCCCCTGCATATTGAAGTTCATCACAAAGCTCTTGTAGCTCGGTGGAAGCGACTGAAGGATTCTGTCAATGACTGCGTCATCCGGGAGATTGACTCCCAGCTGAGACAAGCGGTTGTGTAACCCAGACATTTTGAGTATGTGCTCACTGACAGAACTATTTTCCTCCATCTTACAACTGAAGAACTTGTCGGAGACTTCATATCTCTCGACCCGGGCATGAGCTTGGAAAACCATTTTCAGCTCTTCGAACATCTCATATGCTCCGTGTTGCTCAAAACGCTTTTGGAGCCCCGGTTCTAAGCTGTAAAGCATGCCGCACTGAACGAGGGAGTAATCATCAGCACGCTGCTGCCAAGCGTTCATAACGTCTTGGTTCTCTGGGATGGGTGCTTCACCTAGCGGTGCTTCTAGGACATAATCTTTCTTGGCAGCTATGAGGATGATCCTCAGGTTCCGGACCCAGTCTGTATAGTTGCTGCCATCATCTTTCAGCTTGGTTTTCTCTAGGAACGCGTTGAAGTTGAGGGCAACGTGGGCCATTTGATCTACAAGACATATTGTAAAGATTTTAGACTAAGTTCATGCTAATTAAGTTCATCTAATCAAATTATTCAATGAACTCCCACTCAGATAGATATCCCTCCAGTCATCTAAGTGAAACATGATCCGAGTCAACTAGGCCGTGTCCGATCATCACGTGAAACGGACTAGTCAACATCGGTGAACATCTTCATGTTGATCGTATCTTCTATACGACTCATGCTCGACCTTTCGGTCTTCCGTGTTCCGAGGCCATGTCTGTACATGCTAGGCTCGTCAAGTCAACCTAAGTGTATCGCGTGTGTAAATCTGGCTTACACCCGTTGTATTCGAACGTTAGAATCTATCACACCCGATCATCACGTGTTGCTTCGAAACAACGAACCGTCGCAACGGTGCACAGTTAGGGGGAACACTTTCTTGAAATTATTGCGAGGGGTCATCTTATTTAAGCTACCGTCGTTCTAAGAAAATAAGATGTAAAACATGATAAACATCACATGCAATCAAATAGTGACATGATATGGCCAATATCATTTTGCTCCTTTTGATCTCCATCTTCGGGGCGCCATGATCATCTTCGTCACCGGCATGACACCATGATCTCCATCATCGTGTCTTCATGAAGTTGTCACGCCAACGATCACTTCTACTTCTATGGCTAACGTGTTTAGCAATAAAGTAAAGTAATTTACATGGCGTTATTCAATGACACGCAGGTCATACAAAAATATAAAGACAACTCCTATGGCTCCTGCTGGTTGTCATACTCATCGACATGCAAGTCGTGATTCCTATTACAAGAACATGATCAATCTCATACATCACATATATTTCATTCATCACATCCTTTTGGCCATATCACATCACAAGGCATATGCTGCAAAAACAAGTTAGACGTCCTCTAATTGTTGTTGCAAGTTTTTACGTGGCTGCTATAGGTTTCTAAGCAAGAACGTTTCTTACCTACGCCAAAACCACAACGTGATATGCCAATTTCTATTTACCCTTCATAAGGACCCTTTTCATCGAATCCGTTCCGACTAAAGTGGGAGAGACAGACACCCGCTAGCCACCTTATGCAGTAGTGCATGTCAGTCGGTGGAACCTGTCTCATGTAAGCGTACGTGTAAGGTCGGTCCGGGCCGCTTCATCCCACGATGCCGCCGAAACAAGATAAGACTAGTGGTGGCAAGAAAATTGACAACATCTACGCCCACAACAAGTTTGTATTCTACTCGTGCATAGAAACTACGCATAGACCTAGCTCATGATGCCACTGTTGGGGATCATAGCAGAAATTTAAAATTTTCTACGCATCACCAAGATCAATCTATGGAGTCATCTAGCAACGAGAGAGAGGAGTGCATCTACATACCCTTGTAGATCGCGAGCGGAAGCGTTCAAGAGAACGGGGTTGATGGAGTCGTACTCGTCGTGATCCAAATCACCGATGACCGAGCGCCGAACGGACGGCACCTCCGCGTTCAACACACGTACGGAGCAGCGACGTCTCCTCCTTCTTGATCCAGCAAGGGGGAAGGAGAGGTTGATGGAGATCCAGCAGCACAACGGCGTGGTGGTGGAAGTAGCGGGATTCCGACAGGGCTTCGCCAAGCACTGCGAGAGGGAGAGGGAGGCGCCAGGGGCTGTGGTGCTGCTTCCCTCCCCCCCCCCCCCCACTATATATAGGGCACCTGGGGGGCGCCAGCCCTGGGAGATGCAATCTCCAGGGGGCGGCGGCCAAGGGGGTGGCTTGCCCCCCAAGCCAAGTGGGGGGCGCCCCCACCCCTAGGGTTTCCAACCCTAGGCGCAGGGGAGGCCCAAGGGGGGGCGCACCAGCCCACCAGGGGCTAGTTCCCCTCCCACTTCAGCCCATGGGGCCCTCCGGGATAGGTGGCCCCACCCGGTGGACCCCCGGGACCCTTCCGGTGGTCTCGGTACAATACCGGTGACCCCCGAAACTTTCCCGGTGGCCGAAACTGGACTTCCTATATATAATTCTTCACCTCCGGACCATTCCAGAACTCCTCGTGACGTTCGGGATCTCATCCGGGACTCCGAACAACTTTCGGATTTCCGCATACTAATATCTCTACAACCCTAGCGTCACCGAACCTTAAGTGTGTAGACCCTACGGGTTCGGGAGACATGCAGACATGACCGAGACGACTCTCCGGTCAATAACCAACAGCGGGATCTGGATACCCATGTTGGCTCCCACATGTTCCACGATGATCTCATCGGATGAACCACGATGTCGAGGATTCAATCAATCCTGTATACAATTCCCTTTGTCAATCGGTACGTTACTTGCCCGAGATTCGATCGTCGGTATCCCAATACCTTGTTCAATCTCGTTACCGGCAAGTCACTTTACTCGTACCGTAATGCATGATCCCGTGACCAACCACTTGGTCACTTTGAGCTCACTATGATGATGCATTACCGAGTGGGCCCAGAGATACCTCTCCGTCATACGGAGTGACAAATCCCAGTCTCGATCCGTGTCAACCCAACAGACACTTTCAGAGATACCTGTAGTGTACCTTTATGGTCACCCAGTTACGTTGTGACGTTTGGTACACCCAAAGCACTCCTACGGCATCCGGGAGTTACATGATCTCATGGTCTAAGGAAAAGATACTTGACATTGTAAAATCTCTATCAAACGAACTACACGATCTTTGTGCTATGCTTAGGATTGGGTCTTGTCCATCACATCATTCTCCTAATGATGTGATCCCGTTATCAATGACATCCAATGTCCATAGTCAGGAAACCATGACTATCCGTTGATCAACGAGCTAGTCAACTAGAGGCTTACTAGGGACATGTTGTGGTCTATGTGTTCACACATGGATTACGATTTCCGGATAACACAATTATAGCATGAACAATAAACAATTATCATGAACAAGGAAATATAATAATAACCATTTTATTATTGCCTCTAGGGCATATCTCCAACAGGCCTCTCTCCTCCTCCACACATATACCAGCCATAGTACCTCTATAGTTAATAAGCCCCCCCCCCACCACACACCGATAGTCGAGCGTTGTAGGTAGGTATCTATGCCACAGAGACAAACTGCACCTATCCCCTCTCACGTTCTAGTAGACCAGCCACCCTATATCTTTGACGTGGGCACACACAAATTCGATGGCACTCTTTATCGATCACGCACACACACACATCATCATCCCTCTCTTCGATTCTATGGATACCTCAAGCCGATGATACCTCCAATCTCTTCTCGTGATCGCCCCCTCTATATATATGATATATCCAGGACTCTATTTTCACACACATTGCATATGTTACATTTTTTGATTGACACCCCCCCCAAAAAAAACACTCATGAACCCACACACTATATCTCTCTATGTTTGTATATCTCACACACAACCCCACGTAGGTGGTGTATGTACACGAAGAGAATAGGTGCACGTACTCATGCTTCCTGCCCAGCCACACCCGCGCGGGTACACGGTGGAGCTCATTTCTGTATGAAATGGCAGCCCAAGTGCTAATTTGAACACGTGTAGCGGTTGTTTACCTACGGAGGTCGTGTACCACGCATGCACGAAACAAAGTTCGACTTGATGCATTGGCGCGTTATTTTTAAATAAAGTTATATCGCTCAATGGCACGTACATAGAATATAAAATGATTTTTATGGAGAAAAAGGTAGTCCGCTCCACTATATACAATGGAGCCTGCCTCCCTGGGTTTGTCTCTCTTCAGAGTATCTCACACAAGGCGGCGGTGGCCTCTCTCTCTCTCTCACCGTTGGTCACTGATCCGGCTGCATCCCGTCCGCCGGCGGAAAGGGAGGATGTGCATCGTTTCTCCGTTCGACAGTGCCGAGGCAGCACGTCCCGATCTGCGGTACCCGCCATTCTCTCTGACCAAGCTCCGGCGCGGTAGGGCCTACGCCACCTGCTCGCTGCCGCAGTATGGGCAGATCCCGCCCGCCGCCGCTCACCTAGTTACATCCCGACGACCCCCAGGTATCCCCTCCGGCCTTGCTCCACTGCCCGTCTTCCCACGTCGTTGCATGTGGAAAATCTTGCATGTGGATCTTCCATAGTTCTTTGCCCAAAATGTAGCTCGTCCGGTGTACTTTCCATATTGCAATCTCGTCCTCACACCGTTTTAGACAAACACAACCGGGTTGTTATCTTCCCTTAGGACATGGAATATGCTTCTTTTTTGTCGTCGCATGTGTCATCAATTGTTATTGGCCAGTAATTGTTTCCTTTCTACCTCTTTTTTGCAAGCAGGGCTATCCATTTCACCTCGTTACTATTGCGACCTTTTGGTGAACTGCACAAATCACTTTTTTCTTAAGAGTGTTTTGTGCAGTTGTACTAAAATGTCACACGGGCAACGTCTACATTTCAGTGCGACTGCACAAAGGGAGATTGGTTTTGCTCTATCCTCCTCATCCAACTCCGAGCCTAATCTTCTCCAACTATTTGCTTAATCTTCTCCAACTAGTTAGTCTTAAGAGAGATTGCAAAGGTGACCGGCTTCTATTTGTGTGTTTATTGTTTCATCAGCAGTCCTCTATTATCGTAATCACACTTAATATCTTTGGAACAGGGACGCTCAGCTCTATTTTAGTGGAACTGCACAAAATGATCGGAATGTTGCATGCTCCAGACAGCTACTTTTTTCCCAACATGCCTTGTTGATTTAGACAGAACTGGGGGGACGTTGCTGCCAATGAAAGCATGGATCAATTTTAATTTAACACCTTCTCACAACTTTGTCTTTAGTTGTGATGTAAATATTAGCTCTGATCTGCTAATCATTGAGATGCATTAGCAAGGAAGTTAGTTTTGTATTGTTTCCGAAAGAGCATCGATGGCAAGACACACGAAACAAAAGCTGAAAGCTCAGAGCATTGTACAATTTCATGTCGCTGGAAAATTATTTGTATAGTATGTCAATTATGTAAACAAATGTTGGAATCTTGATAGCATTGCCAGAAGCCTCTTCAGCATCCGGGTCCATGTGCCATGCACAAAATTATACTTCCTCCGTTCCTAAATATTTATCTTTTTACAAATTTCAAATGGACATATTTTAGAGTGTAGATTCACTCATTTTGCTTCGTATGTAGTCACTTGTTGAAATCTCAAGAAAGACAAATACTCCGTAGTATATTTAAGAACGGAGGGAGTAGTGCACAACCGCATGGGAGACTCAGCCCGATTGTTGCGCCGCACTAATAGTGAGTAGTTATGAGGAGTCAAATCATAAGCCCTACCTTTCCCACTTTAAGTTGCTCGGAAGAAGCAACCATCAATACGCTCTAAAGTCTCTCTGGTGGTGGAAATGCATGGAGAGAAATGCATCATAATGAAGCGCGCCCTGTAAACTGTGACGGAGGGAGGAGTAGTATGAGGCCCTGTTTGGATCACCGTTTCTCTTTTGAATACACTTGTAAAAAATACGCACCTGCGCCCGTCGTTTCAATTCCGACCGGAATTTGCACAGCGGCCAGTAACTTACAGGTGTAAGTTATACGCCTCCGTACTGAAATACAACCATTCCAAGCATGGCCTGAAGGTGCAAAACCAAGTACGCGTATGGCCAGTCGGTCAATGCACTTCCTCTTGGCATATCACTGACATGTGGGACCGGAGTGTGAGCAAACCGATCTCAATTGACGGCAAAATGGCCAACCCACCGTTCCTTGAGAGAGACGAGGAGCGAGAACACGTAGAAGGTCTCACACGGAGGCCAAGATATATTCGAGCATGGTTGATCGATATCATCATTACATGTTCGATGTTTTTTAACACTACCATTGGGCTGCCGTTTTCCGCCCTTCTCCCGAATAAATGTGTACTTTATCAGAGATTAAAATAAAATAAGAGTACAAACGCTCCACCATGCGGTTCTAGTAGTAGTACTACTCGTACAACTATAAACCTTGCGCTTGGCTCTTCGCCTCTTCGTGAAGTCGAACAATGATGGTACTCTGCATGTTGGGTACTACAGTGTATGCCTGTGGCAATCTGACACCAAATGAATTGCTGCATGTCCACCGCCTGGGCGAGGGTAGGTTGCATTAGTCAAAAGGCGTAAGCGAGCTTCACCTTGTCCTGCAAGCTTCTCCTCGTTCTGCGAGTTGACGGGACACACCAAAAAGTAGTGCTAGTCCATACTCCCTCCTTTCCGGTTAATATGGCTTAATCTTTTTTGCGGGTAAATGAGAGAGCTTTATTCATATATAAGCATTCTTAGGACGATCAGCCAAGAGAAGCGAGGTACCCCGCAAAAAAAGAAGGAAGCGAGGTGTTTCATCAAGCCAGCTCTCGGCCACATTCAAAGTGCAGCAAGCATGGTTCGCACAAAGATGCGCCGCAAGGTTTGCTGACCTGTTTACATGCTGAATAACAAAAAAAAGAGGAAATATTACCAAGCGCTCCTATTTGTAACAGGATCTGAGCCAGAATTAAGCGAGAATTGTGGCGAGTGTTCCATGCAATCGGCTTCCATTATCACATGCGAGAACCCTCGAAGAGAACCAAATGTGTTGAATATTGCTTTATCACATTTTTAAAATATAATAAGAGTGCAGACGCTCCTCCATCCGGTTCCTAGTATAGTATAGTACATACCTCTATAGTAGTAGTACTAGTACTAGTAAACTTTGCGCTTGGTTGTTCGCCTCTTCGGGAAGTTGATACGTCCATTTTGCATCATGCTTTTATATCGATATTTATTGCATTATGGGCTATTACTAAACATTATGTCACAATACTTATGCATATTCTCTCTTATTTTACAAGGTTTACATGAAGAGGGAGAATGGCGGCAGCTGGAATTCTGGGCTGGAAAAGGAGCAAATATTAGAGACATATTCTGCATAACTCCAAAAGTCCTGAAACTTCACGTAGGCACGTTTTGGAATTAATAAAAAATACTGGCGAAAGAATTAACCAGAGGGGGCCCACACCCTGGCCATGAGGGTGGGGGGCGCGCCCTACCCCCTTGGGCGTGCCCCTGTCTCGTGGGCCCCCTAGCAGGCCTCCGGTGCCCATCTTTGGCTATATGAAGTCTTTCGCCCTGGAAAAAATCAGAGGGAAGCTTTCGGGATGAAACACCGCCGCCACGAGGTGGAACCAATCTAGGGCTCCGGCGGAGCTGTTCTGCCGGGGAAACATCCCTCCGGGAGGGAGAAATCATCACCATCGTCATCACCATCGATCCTCTCAGCGGGAGGGGGTCAATCTCCATCAACATATTCACCAGCACCATCTCATCTCAAACCCTAGTTCATCTCTTGTATCCAATCTTTGTCTCAAAATCTCAGATTGGTACCTGTGCGTTGCTAGTAGTGTTGATTACTCCTTGTAGTTGATGCTAGTTGGTTTATTTGGTGGAAGATCATATGTTCAGATCCTTTATGCATATTAATACCCCTCTGATTATGAACATGAATATGATTTGTGAGTATTTATGTTTGTTCCTGAGGACATGGGAGAAGTCTTGCTATAAGTAGTCATGTGAATTTGGTATTCGTTCGATATTTTGATGAGATGTATGTTGTCTTTCCTATAGTGGTGTTATGTGAACGTCGACTACATGACACTTCACCATTGTTTGGGCCTAGAGGAAGGCATTGGGAAGTAATAAGTAGATGATGGGTTGCTAGAGTGACAGAAGCTTAAACCCTAGTTTATGCGTTGCTTTGTAAGGGGCTGATTTGGATCCATATGTTTCATGCTATGGTTAGGTTTACCTTAATACTTCTTTTATAGTTACGGATGCTAGCAATAGGGGTTAATCATAAGTGGGATGCTTGTCCAAGAAAGGGCAGTACCCAAGCACCGGTCCACCCACATATCAAATTATCAAAGTAACGAACGTGAATCATATGAGCGTGATGAAAACTAGCTTGACGATAATTCCCATGTGTCCTCGGGAGCGCTTTCCTTTATATAAGAGTTTGTCTAGGCTTGTCCTTTGCGACAAAAAGGATTGGGCCCTCTTGCTGCACCTTATTTACTTTTTTACTTGTCACCCGTTACAAATTACCTTATCACAAAACTATCTGTTACCGATAATTTCAGTGCTTGCAGAGAATACCTTACTGAAAACTGCTTGTCATTTCCTTCTGCTCCTCGTTGGGTTCGACACTCTTACTTATCTAAAGGATTACGATAGATCCCCTACACTTGTGGGTCATCAAGACTCTTTTCTGGCGCCGTTGCCGGGGTGTGAAGCGCCTTTGGTAGGTGGAATTTGGTAAGGAAAAATTTATATAGTGTGCTGAAATTCACTGTCACTTGTTACTATGGAAAGTAATCTTTTGAGGGGCTTGTTCGGGGTATCTTCACCCCGACTAGTAGAGCAAAGATTTTCTCCTCAACCTACTGAACCTACTGAAAATGTCTACTTTGAAATTCCTTCGGGTATGATAGAGAAACTGCTAGCTAATCCTTTTACAGGAGATGGAACATTGCATCCCGATTTGCACCTAATCTATGTGGATGAAGTTTGTGGATTATTTAAGCTTGCGGGTATGCCTGAGGATGTTATCAAGAAGAAGGTCTTCCCTTTATCTTTGAAGGGAAAGGCATTGACATGGTTTAGGCTATGTGATGATGTGGGGTCATGGAACTACAACCGATTGAAATTGGAATTTCATCAGAAGTTTTATCCTATGCATCTTGTTCATCGTGATCGTAATTATATATATAATTTTTGGCCTCGCGAAGGAGAAAGCATCGCTCAAGCTTGGGGGAGGCTTAAGTCAATGTTATATTCATGCCCCAATCATGAGCTCTCAAGAGAAATTATTATTCAAAAATTTTATGCTCGGCTTTCTCTCAATAATCGCTCCATGCTCGATACTTCTTGTACTGGTTCTTTTATGATGAAGACTATTGAATTCAAATGGGATTTATTGGAAAGAATTAAACGCAACTCTGAAGATTGGGATCTCGACGAAGGTAAGGAGTCAGGTATAACACCTAAGTTTGATTGTGTTAAATCTTTTATGGATACCTATGTTTTCCGTGAATTTAGCACTAAATATGGACTTGACTCTGAGATAGTAGCTTCTTTCTGTGAATCCTTTGCTACTCATGTTGATCTCCCTAAAGAGAAGTGGTTTAAATATAATCCTCCCATTGAAGTAAAAGTAGTTGCACCTATTAAAGTTGAAGAAAAGACTATCACTTATAATGTTGATCATGTTGTCCTACTGCTTATATTGAGAAACCACCTTTCCCTGTTAGAATAAAGGATCATGCTAAAGCTTCAATTGTGGTTCGTAAGAGTAACACTAGAACACCTACACCCCCTAAGCAAATTAAAGTTGAACCTTGTATTGCTATGGTTAAAGATCTCTTGGCCGATAATATTGATGGGCATGTTATTTACTTCTGTGATGAAGCTGCTAGAATTGCTAGACCTGATACTAAAAATAAACATAGACCTGTTGTAGGCATGCCTGTTATTTCTGTTAAAATAGGAGATCATTGCTATCATGGCTTATGTGATATGGGTGCTAGTGCAAGTGCAATACCTCATTCCTTATACAAAGAAATTATGCATGATATTGCACCTGCTGAGATAGAGGAAATTGATGTTACAATTAAGCTTGCCAATAGAGACACTATTTCACCAGTTGGGATTGTTAGAGATGTTGAAGTCTTGTGTGGGAAAGTTAAATATCCTGCTGATTTTCTTGTTCTTGGTTCCCCACAAGATAACTTTTGTCCCATTATATTTGGTAGACCCTTCTTGAATACTGTTAATGCTAGGATAGACTGCAAAAAGGATGTTGTTACTATTGGTTTGGGGGATATGTCTCATGAGTTTAATTTTGCTAAATTTCGTAGACAACCCCATGATAAAGAATTGCCTAGTAAAGATGAAATTATTGGTCTTGCTTCTATTGCCGTGCCTCCTAATGATCCTTTAGAACAATATTTGCTCGACCATGAAAATGATATGTTTATGAATGAAAGAAGGGAAATAGATGAAGTATTCTTTAAACAGGGACCTATTTTGAAACACAACTTGCCTGTTGAAATCCTAGGGGATCCTCCTCCACCCAAGGGTGATCCCGTGTTTGAGCTTAAACCATTACCTGATACTCTTAAATATGCTTATCTTGATGAGAAAAAGATATATCCTGTTATTATTAGTGCTAACCTTTCAGAGCATGAAGAAAAGAAATTATTGAAAACTCTGAAGAAGCACCGTGCTGCTATTGGATATACTCTTGATGATCTTAAGGGCATTAGTCCCACTCTATGCCAGCACAAAATAAAATTGGAGAAAGACGCTAAACCGGTTGTTGATCACCAACGACGGTTAAATCCTAAGATGAAAGAAGTGGTAAGAAAAGAAATACTAAAGCTTCTGGAGGCAGGTATAATTTATCCCGTTGCTGATAGTCAGTGGGTAAGTCCTGTCCATTGTGTCCCTAAGAAGGGAGGTATTACTGTTGTTCCTAATGATAAAGATGAATTGATCCCACAAAGAATCGTTACAGGTTATAGAATGGTAATTGATTTCCGCAAACTAAATAAAGCTACTAAAAAGGATCATTACCCTTTACCTTTTATTGATCAAATGCTAGAAAGATTATCCAAACATACACATTTTTGCTTTCTAGATGGTTATTCTGGTTTCTCTCAAATACCTGTGTCCAAAGAGGATCAAGAAAAGACCACTTTTACTTGCCCTTTCGGTACCTTTGCTTATAGACGTATGCCTTTTGGTTTATGCAATGCACCTGCTACTTTTCAAAGATGCATGATGGCTATATTCTCTGATTTTTGTGAAAAGATTGTTGAGGTTTTCATGGATGATTTCTCCGTATATGGAACTTCTTTTGATGATTGCTTGAGCAACCTTGATCGAGTTTTGCAGAGATGTGAAGAAACTAATCTTGTCTTGAATTGGGAGAAGTGCCACTTTATGGTTAATGAAGGTATTGTCTTGGGGCATAAAATTTCTGAAAGAGGTATTGAAGTTGATAAAGCTAAAGTTGATGCTATTGAAAAGATGTCGTGTCCTAAGGACATCAAAGGTATAAGAAGTTTCCTTGGTCATGCCGGTTTTTATAGGAGGTTCATTAAGGAGTTCTCTAAAATTTCTAGGCCTCTAACTAATCTCTTACAAAAAGATGTTCCTTTTGTCTTTGATGATGATTGTGTAGAAGCATTTGAAATACTTAAGAAAGCCTTGATTTCTGCACCTATTGTTCAGCCACCTGATTGGAATTTACCCATTAAAATTATGTGTGATGCTAGTGATTATGCTGTAGGTGCTGTTCTAGGACAAAGAGTTGATAAGAAATTAAATGTTATTCAATATGCTAGTAAAACTCTAGACAATGCCCAGAGAAATTATGCTACTACTGAAAAAGAATTTTTAGCAGTTGTATTTGCTTGTGATAAGTTCAGACCTTATATTGTTGATTCTAAAGTAACTGTTCACACTGATCATGCTGCTATTAAATATCTTATGGAAAAGAAAGATGCTAAACCTAGACTTATTAGATGGGTTCTCTTGCTACAAGAATTTGATTTGCATATTATTGATAGAAAGGGAGCTGAGAACCCCGTTGCAGACAACTTGACTAGGTTAGAAAATGTTCTTGATGACCCACTACCTATTGATGATAGCTTTCCTGATGAACAATTAGCTGTCATAAATGCTTCTCGTACTGCTCCATGGTATGCTGATTATGCTAATTACATTGTTGCTAAATTTATACCACCTAGTTTCACATACCAGCAAAAGAAAAAGTTTTTCTATGATTTAAGACATTACTTCTGGGATGACCCACACCTTTATAAAGAAGGAATAGATGGTGTTATTAGACGTTGTGTACCTGAGCATGAACAGGAACAGATCCTACGCAAGTGTCACTCCGAGGCTTATGGAGGACACCATGCTGGAGATAGAACCGCGCATAAGGTATTGCAATCCGGTTTCTATTGGCCTACTCTCTTCAAGGATGCCCGTAAGTTTGTCTTGTCTTGTGATGAATGTCAAAGAATTGGTAATATTAGTAGACATCAAGAAATGCCTATGAACTACTCACTTGTTATTGAACCATTTGATGTTTGGGGCTTTGATTATATGGGACCGTTTCCTTCCTCTAATGGCTATACACATATTTTAGTTGCTGTTGATTACGTTACTAAGTGGGTAGAAGCTATTCCAACTAGTAGTGCTGATCATAACACCTCTATTAAGATGCTTAAAGAAGTTATTTTTCCGAGGTTTGGAGTCCCTAGATATTTAATGACTGATGGTGGTTCACATTTTATTCATGGTGCTTTTCGTAAGATGCTTGCTAAATATGATGTTAATCATAGAATTGCATCTCCATACCACCCACAGTCTAGTGGTCAAGTAGAATTGAGTAATAGAGAGATCAAATTAATTTTGCAAAAGACTGTTAATAGATCTAGAAAGAATTGGTCCAAGAAACTTGATGATGCATTATGGGCCTATAGAACTGCATATAAAAATCCTATGGGTATGTCTCCGTATAAAATGGTTTATGGAAAAGCATGTCACTTACCTCTCGAACTAGAACATAAGGCATATTGGGCCATTAAAGAGCTCAACTATGATTTCAAACTTGCCGGTGAGAAGAGGCTATTTGACATTAGCTCACTTGATGAATGGAGAACCCAAGCCTATGATAATGCCAAACTGTTTAAAGAAAAAGTTAAAACATGGCATGACAAAAGGATACAAAAGCGTGAGTTTAATGTAGGTGATTATGTGTTGCTATTCAACTCTCGTTTAAGATTTTTTGCAGGAAAACTTCTCTCTAAATGGGAAGGTCCTTACGTTATCGAGGAGGTCTATCGTTCCGGTGCCATAAAAATCAACAACTTCGAAGGCACAAATCCGAAGGTGGTGAACGGTCAAAGAATCAAACATTATATCTCAGGTAACCCTATAAATGTTGAAACTAATGTAATTGAAACCGTAACCCCGGAGGAATACATAAGGGACTCTTTCCAGAACGTTTCAGACTTCGCAAAGGAATAGGTATGTGGTACGGTAAGTAAACCGACTCCAAAACAATCCTAATAGCATTTGTTCTCCGTTTTGGAATATTTAAGAAAATAGGAAAATAAGAAGTAGTCTAGGAAGGACACGAGGCGTCCACGAGGGTGGAGGGCGCGCCCTACTCCCCTGGGCGCGCCCCCTGCCTCGTGGGCACCTCGTGTGCTCTTCGAACTCCGTTTTCTTGCACGATACTTCTTTTGGTCGGTAAAAATTCATTATATAATCTTCCGAAGGTTTTGACCCTCGTATCACGCAAATATCCTCTGTTTTTGTTTCGAGCTGTTTTTCTGACAGATCTAGATTACCATGTCGTCTCCAAGTGCCCCCAAGGACAAGTTCTTCGAGAAGGTCATCAACCCTTACCTCGCGGAAGTGTTGCAGCACCCTCAAACCATTGAGATGCGTGAGGGGTTGCTGCACATCCGCGATGTCGAGGGACCAAGGAGGACCGGAAGCGTGGAGACAAGACTCGAAGCAATGGAGCAACAAGTTTTCAAGTGCCGGGAGATGGTGGAACGTGAACTCGATGCCAGCCATATAATGATCACGGAGTTCACCAAAAACCATAAGCTGGATGCCAAGAATATTGGGGAGGCCATCTTCAAGCTTCACGAAAAAATCGAGCACCTCCAAGCCCAGATCTATGACCTGCAAAACCAAAACTGTGAGTATGAATATAGATTCAAGAGGATGAGTTTGGCTGTAGATTTGAGGATCCCGAAGACTCGATCATCCTTCTATGATGGTGAACCTATGCCTTGGAAGATGGACGACAAGCCTACATCATCAACAACACCATCTTCTTCACCTCCGAAGAAAGAGACATAATCACATGGATATGGGCACTCTCCTTGGCAACTGCCAAGCTTGGGGGAGGTGCCCCGGTATCGTATCACCATCACACTTTTATCTTTACCATTTTTCTTAGTTCGATCCTTTTGGTAATATCTTGATCTAGTAGGATAAAGTTTTAAGTATGATCTAGTTTTGAGTTTTGCTTTATGATCCCTCTATGTAATCGAGTCCGTGAGCTATATATAATAAAGATTAGTTTTGAGTCAAGGGCTTGGTTATCTCGCTATGATATTGATGGAATAAAAGAAAGAATAAAAATAATTAAATAAATTATATTGATCTTATGGAGAGTAATGACTTCACATATAAAAGAGTATGATGAATAAAAGTTGTTGAGAGTTGACAAACATAGTTTTGGTCATCGTTGCAATTAATAGGAAGTAATAAAGAAAGAGAGGTTCTCACATATAAATATACTATCTTGGACATCTTTTATGATTGTGAGCACTCATTAAAATATGACATGCTAAAGAGTTGATGTTGGACAAGTAAGACAACGTAATGGGTTATGTTCTCTTATAAACGAAATAAAGTATATTGTCATGGATCATCCAACATGTTGAGCTTGCCTTTCCCCCTCGTGCTAGCCAAATTCTTTGCACCAAGTAGAGATACTACTTGTGCTTCCAAATATCCTTAAACCCAGTTTTGCCATGAGAGTCCACCATACCTACCTATGGATTGAGTAAGATCCTTCGAGTAAGTTGTCATTGTTACATGCAATAAAAATTGCTCTCTAAATATGTATGATTTATTAATGTGGAGAAAATAAGCTTTATACGATCTTGTGATGTGGAAGAAATAAAAGCGATGGACTGCATAATAAAGGTCCATATCACAAGTGGCAATATAAAGTGATGTTCTTTCGCATTAAGATTTTGTGCATCAAACTATAAAAGCACATGACAACCTCTGCTTCCCTCTGCGAAGGGCCTATCTTTTATTCTTGTCTTATACCTTATACAAGAGTCATGGTGATCTTCACCTTTCCATTTTATATTTTATCCTTTGGCAAGCACATTGTGTTGGAAAGGTCCTGATATATATATATATATATATATATATATATATATATATATATCCAATTGGATGTAAGTTAGCATGAACTATTATGGTTGACATTACCCTTGAGGTAAAAGGTTGGGAGGCAACACTATAAGCCCCTATCTTTCTCTGTGTCCGATTGAAACTCCATAACCATAAGTATTGTGTGAGTGTTAGCAATTGTGAAAGACTAAATGATAGTTGAGTATGTGGACTTGCTGAAAAGCTCTTATATTGACTCTTTCCTATGTTATGATAAATTGCAATTGCCTCAGTGACCGAGATCATAGTTTGTTAGTTTTTAATGAAGTTTCTGATTCATACTTGACATTGTGAATAGTTTGTTACTTTAACATAAGAAATCATATGACAATATTTATATATGTTGTTGTTATAAGAATGATCATGATGCCCTCATGTCCGTATTTTCTTTTATAGACACCTCTATCTCTAAAACATGTGGACATATTTTTCGTTATCGGCTTCTGCTTGAGGACAAGCGAGGTCTAAGCTTGGGGGAGTTGATACGTCCATTTTGCATCCTGCTTTTATATCGATATTTATTGCATTATGGGTTGTTATTACACATTGTGTCACAATACTTATGCCTATTCTCTCTTATTTTACAAGGTCTGGCAGCTGGAATTCTGGGCTGGAAAAGGAGCAAATATTAGAGACCTATTCTGCACAACTCCAAAAGTCATGAAACTTCATGGAGGCACGTTTTGGAATTAATAAAAATACTGGTGAAAGAATTAACCAGAGGGGGCCTACACCCTGGCCACGAGGGTGGGGGGCGCGCCCTACCCCCTGGGCGTGCCCCTGTCTCGTGGGCCCCCTGGCAGGCCTCCGATGCCCATCTTTGGCTATATGAAGTCTTTCGTCCTGGAAAAAATCAGAGGGAAGCTTTCGGGACGAAACACCGCTGCCACGAGGCGGAACCAATCTAGGGCTCCGACGGAGCTGTTCTGCCAGGGAAACATCCCTCTGGGAGGGGGAAATCATCACCATCGTCATCACCATCGATCCTCTCAGCGGGAGGGGGTCAATCTCCATCAACATCTTCACCAGCACCATCTCATCCCAAACCCTAGTTCATCTCTGGTATCCAATCTTTGTCTCAAAATCTCAGGTTGGTACCTGTGTGTTGCTAGTAGTGTTGATTACTCCTTGTAGTTGATGCTAGTTGGTTTATTTGGTGGAAGATCATATGTTCAGATCCTTTATGCATATTAATACCCCTCTGATTATGAACATGAATATGATTTGTGAGTAGTTACGTTTGTTCCTAAGGACATGGGAGAAGTCTTGCTATAAGTAGTCATGTGAATTTGGTATTCGCTCGATATTTTGATGAGATGTATGTTGTCTTTCTCTAGTGGTGTTATGTGAACGTCGACTACATGACACTTCACCATTGCTTGGGCCTAGAGGAAGGCATTGGGAAGTAATAAGTAGATGATGGGTTGCTAGAGTGACAGAAGCTTAAACCCTAGTTTATGCGTTGCTTCGTAAGGGGCTGATTTGGATCCATATGTTTCATGTTATGGTTAGGTTTACCTTAATACTTCTTTTGTAGTTGCGGATGCTTGCAATAGGGGTTAATCATAAGTGGGATGCTTGTCCAAGAAAGGGAAGTACCCAAGCACCGGTCCACCCACATATCAAATGATCAAAGTAACGAACGCGAATCATATGAGCGTGATGAAAACTAGCTTGACGATAATTCCCATGTGTCCTCGGGAGCACTTTCCTTTATATAAGAGTTTGTCCAGGCTTGTCCGTTGCTACAAAAAGGATTGGGCCATCTTGCTGCACCTTATTTACTTTTGTTACTTGTCACCCGTTACAAATTACCTTATCACAAAACTATTTGTTACCGATAATTTTAGTGCTTGCAGAGAATACCTTACTGAAAATTGCTTGTCATTTCCTTCTGCTCCTCGTTGGGTTCGACACTCTTACTTATCAAAAGGACTACGATAGATCCCCTAAACTTGTGGGTCATCAGAAGTCAAACAATAATACTAGTACTAGTATAGTGTATGCTTCTGGCAATCTGACACCGAATTAACTGTTGCACGTCCACCGCCTGAGCGAGGGAGAGCTTGCATTAGTTAGGCTACTTCCAATGCATTGGTGCTTGCATGAGGGGTTAAGCACATTAAAAAATTTAGCAACTAAAGCCCCCAATACATAGGTGCTTAAATTGTTGGTGCTAAGCATCCTTCATTTAATGATTTTGCAACTAAAGTTCTTCATGCATTGGTGCGATTCTTCCATTTAAGTGTTTTGCCTAGGTTCTTGCGCTTGCCATTATTTCTTCCTGAGGTCACCACACCCATCTCTCTCCTCTTAATTACCTTGCCACATCAGACTTTTTGCCTACATGGAAGCCTTAGCACCTGTACAAGGTGGAGCATTGGGAGGGGCCTCAAAAGTTTCTCCTTGTCCTGCGAGCCACCGCGCGCAAGCTTCTCCTGTCCTGCAAGCTTCTCTTCGTTCGGCAAGTTGACGGGACACAGCAAAGTAATGCTAGTCCATACTGCCTCCTTTCCGGTTAATATGGCTTAATTTCAAACGAGATAAATACACCGTATGTCACTGTATATTTGTAAAAATACGGTCAGTGGACTTCATAATATGCTCATTGCGCTCAATATATACATTTTCCGGTGTTTATACGGTCACTAGCTCACCCTGGCTGAGTATGTATGTGCATGCACGTGTAGGTTGAGCACTTGAGCATGACCATGTGTGTTCCGTCGTGTGCTCGGACATGCATGCATTAGGGCGTCGCGCGCGTTTTTGGGTCCATGTGTATGTGTGATTGTTGCATGCATGCACGAGGTTGTAGTCCCTTACATTCACATGTTCATAAGTCAATGCTTTGTCAAAACGTTGCATGCAAGGTTTAATCATTCGTTGTTCACGCATGCATTCCCGATATTAATACGTTGGTAAAGACAATTTCTTGAGGAAAACGAGGCCATGAATTGAGTACAAAGGGGACCAATAAGCCAGGACGGAGGGAGTACCAGTAGTGAACCGGAAGGAGGGAGTAGGTACTAGTAGTATAGTACTACGTAACAACGTGCAGTAACAAAATTCCTCTATGTGCATCCTGTCTATTCACGTGTCATGCAAGAAAATACAGATAAGTACAAGTGAGACTCAGGAACGGTCATACACGTAGGGGGAGTATGTGTAGGGGCCACTAGGGAGTAGTCAAATCACACAGTAAGTTAGTCGGAAGAAGCAACCATCATTTCACTCTTCAATGACACGTACGCAATATAAAATGGTTGATATGGAGAGAAAAAGAAAACCACTATATATACACTAGCAGGAGCCTAAGCTACAAGCCTGCTTGCTTGGGTTGCTCTCTTCACAAGCATAGAACGACGGTGGCCACACCGCTGGTCACATATCCGGCATGATCCCGCCGCTGGGGGAAGGGAACAATGTTCTGCGTAGACGCGGTCGACATCGGCGAGGGAGAAAACCCACAGTCGGTGCGTCCCAATCGGGGGTCCCCGCGGTATGGGCTAATGTCGCATCCCAACCGCCCTTCTAGCTACAGCCCGTTGTCCCAGGTAGTACATCTTCCTTTTGGAGCCGGCTTCCTCCACTGTCGCGGCTCCCCACGTAGCTCCATCTCCATTCGATCTTTCTCTACTTCTACCAGCTTCTATTTGTGATGAGTTTATGTCTCATGAACTAGTGACAGTACTATTATTCTAATCACACTTCTTCAATATCTTTACCATCAGGGATGCTCAGTTCGATTTTAGTGGAACTGCACAAAAGCATCGTATGATCCAAGGGTGCCAGCCGTCTTTCCTTCGACAGGTTCTACCTAGCCAGGAAATTAAATCATGTTTAGGGTTTAGGGTTTAAGTCGTAGTGACCCCATCAGTAGTTTTTCTTTTGTACAGCTCTCACAACTTTTGTCTTTAGTTGTGAAGTAAATAGTGGCTATGATCTATGAATCATTGAGATGCATCAGCATGCGTGTTAGTTTTCCTTTGTATTTAATGGAATGTTGTAACGGGGCAACCTTGGAGTAGGAATGAAAATGGAGTGGAAAGTTTCTGTTTTTCTGGAGAAAAAATGGAAACGGAGAGAAACCAACGTTTCGTTTCGTTGGATCGCGCCATCGAGCAAAACCAACGTTTAAATCACGTTTGTCGCGTTCGTGTCTCACCCTCCTCCACGGCTCGACCCCACACGGTCGCTCGGCATGCCACTCACCGCAAACCGAGTATACGATAACTTTCCCGCCTGCTTGTCGATGGATCGCGCCATGGAGTACTAGCACTACTGGAAGAGATTGACGAGTTGGGGGTGGACAGCTAGCTGTAGCACGGACTCCCAAGAACTTTTTACATGCATGTTGTGGCCGGCTATTGCGACCTTTGAATGCAGAGCAGTCGCGTGCACCGAGAAGCGGCGCGGGCGACGCTCTCTCGGCCGGCGCGCCACTTCAATGCCGGCGCCAGTGAGAGGTCGCGTCCGCTCTGGCGGGGCATGAATGCGGCACTGACCGTTTCGAGCGGGAAGCACGCGCGGGTGATGAAGAGGGTTCGGGTTGGTCAGGAGCAGGCGTGGCAGCGGTCCGGACGCCCGCAAACAAGAGATGATGTACATTAATATTGCTGCGTATATAATTAACAACGTAAATAATGTGCCAGTTGGACAAATATGATTGGAGATGGAGATGGAGATGGAATTTTACGTTAACACGGATATGCATGTCTATGTCTTTTTATCTTTTTTTTTGCGGGAACAAACTTGTATTACTCACATAGCCAGGCACTCGGAGTTACAAAGTTCGACAATGTCATCAGGGCCTGAACCTAGCCAAACAGCGATACGGCCACTAGTCCTACCATAATGAGCTAAAGTATAACTGACAATGTTGTTGTTTTGTCGAACATGAGCAATACAAGTATTTCGGAGTGCCATGAACGATCTAATCTCACGCACCAAAAAACCAAACCGAGATCTATCAAGATCTTCATTCCTCACCATATTTGTAGCTTCAAGGCAGTCGGTCTCGATATTGATATTTGGAGCTTAGACTCCCCATGTACTTTATTGTATTAATATAATTTACCGTAGAACGATTGTTCTACGGTGTGTGGGTCAAAAAAAGATTACTCCACTGCAATGCAAGCGACAAACCCTCTTTGATGGCCAACAATTCTGCTTCCAGTGCGTTCGCGCAATAACACAAGCTTCTACATGAAGAGAAAATTATAGCACCCCCATGATCCCTTAGTATCATGCCTGTACCAGCAGTTCCGTTCTCTGGCAAGAAGGAACCATCTGTATTCAGTTTTACCCAGCCATCCTCAGATGCATGTCTATGTCTATGTGTGTGTGCGTGACGACTCTCGCGACCTGGAAGCAGGGGCGTGTTTTTGATCGAGTTTTCTTTCTTGGTACGTTAAAAAATTGTCCGCTAGTTTTCGTTTCTTTTTCCGGGAACGCGTGTATTCTATTTAAAACCACTGCTATGGAGATATTTTTTACTCCATTGTATATATAGCCTCTTGTTTGATAGGGTTTCTCACGTCTCGCTCTCTCACCCTCTCCATATCAAAACAAGATGACAGTCTCCACTCTATCTCTCTCCTCACCGGTGGTCATAGATCCGGCCGAATCCCGTCCGCTGCGGGAGGTGAGGAGGTGCAGCATTGACGTTGTCGCCGTCAGCAATGGAGGAAGCTGATGCGCACCGTCCTCTCTGAGCCGGCGCTGGCGCGGATGAAGGTCCTCCGCGCCCTTGTTCGCTGCCATCGTGTGGGCAGATCCCGCCCGCCCGCCTAAGCGACATCTCGCCCACCTGAGGTATAACTTCTTGTACTGGTCCAGCTCCCCAAGCCGCTGCATGCGGGTTTTCTTCTATGCGACTACTCCCCAGCTCCCCATGTATAGTAGCTAGGGTTCGTCGGCTGGTCCAACATCACCTACTATTATAGAGGAAATGCCACTCGAAAAGTTGTCCTGATTTATGCCTCGGTGGAGGTATACATGTTGTTTCGACAAAAAGTACATGGTGGTTGTGCGGTCATTGTCCATATGCTCCTATTGCTGCTGCTAATCTAATACTATCACTGGTTAAATGAAGAAATGCTTTTTTTCTCGGGTATCCTGGTTTAGTTCCCATGAAGATAATCATGATGCTTCTATTTGTTGGTGTACTTTTCATTAATTCTTATTAAAAATTGAGATGTCGTTGTTAATCTTGTACCACTGCCAAAACAAAGTAACAACACTATATCCTTTTTTATATTTTTGCAAACAGCGATGCGTATCTCCATACCCGGGCATGTCTTCCTCAAGTTTAGTGGAACTGCACAAAATTGGATGGCCATTGTTGTTCCGCCTCACTGTCCTCTGCCACGTGGTTCTTCCTTCCTCGAGCGTGATTAATGAGAAGAAACAGACCACAGTGAGGATTTGTCGAACTTCATAGGTTCCTCACCCAAACTTGATGCCAAATGGATGATGCATCACCACGATGACCTATCGATGCTCATGGTTGCGCCTCATGGTTGCGTCGGCTGGTGAAGCTGATCAATTTTCCATGAAAAACAAGCTGTCTTCCATCAGTGCTCTTTGCTTGTTACCCACAAAGATGTTATCCTTCATCAGTTCACCTTAGTTGCGTTGGAGACGCAGTCGTTTTTCACGTTGGTGCAATTTTATCACACAATTGGCTATGAACCAAATGTTTCCTCGAAGAAGGATCGACGTTGGTACTAAGAGCATAAGTTTTGTATTGATTTCTAAGCCTTCTCACAACTTTGTTTTCAGCTCCCATGTAATTTTATTTGTCCAGCTATTAACTTTGATTAAAAAAATGGTGTGGACTAAAAACCCGGATGGACGTAGTAGCCCTCCATTTTTATTTACTCCGCATATTAGATTTGACTAAAGTCAAACTTTGTAAAGTTTGACCAAGTTTAGGCCGAACACAACAAACCATAATTATTGAGAGAGGGCAAACTGTACATACTCTCAAACCTTTCCGATAATTGAAATTAAAATTCTTTATTTGTACACACTCTCACACGTTTCCGATAATTTGGCGCATGTGTGGTTGTTCACTTAAGAGAGGGTAGTGTACCGCACGCCCCAGACAGGAAGTGCGACCAGGACGCGTGGATCGTTAGTTCATCGGAAGTAGTAGTTTTCTTCACTCGTACGTTAAATTAAGAGTTTCGTTTCGTACTTACACAATTTAAAGCGATTGTTATGGAGAGAATAAGAAAACCACTCCACTATATATTAGTAGTATACACGAGTACTATATCGACGCAGCTTCATTGACTTAGTGCACCTGCCTTTGGGTGTATGACAGGTGGGCCCAAAATGTGGCTGGCCCACCCGTCATACAGCCAAAAGCAGGTGCAGTTAAGGCACCGGAGCTCAGTCCATACTACAGTATATATGTAGTACTATATAAGCTGGAGCCTCAGTGCTTGTTCGCTAGAGTTTGCACTCTCCACACTCTCGTCGCACTACATATATATAAACATGCTGGAGGCTCAGCGTTCCTTTGCTAGGGTTTGCTATATTCACAGTCTCTCACCCAGTCACCCTCTTCACCAGATCTAAACAAGACTGTGTTGGCCTCTGTCTCTCTCTCCCCCCTCATAGCTGGTGAAGGAGGCGTCCGGGTCCCGTCGCACCAGGAAGGGGAGGAGGTGCAGCGTTCACTCTATCGCCTTCGGTGAGGGAGGCAATCCACTACCGGCTGTGCTGTTCTCTTTCACCCAGCGCCTGTGCGGGAGGGCCACCGACCCCTTCTTCCTCGCTGTCGTACGTAGTGTGGGCAGATCCGGCCTCCCGCCGCACGCCTTGCCACATCCCGACGACCCTAAGGTATAAGTTTCTTTGAAACCGTCATTGCTCTAACTGCATGCGGATCTTTTTCGATTCTGTAGTCGAATCTAGGTCTTGGTTCAAAGAGGAAAGAAGGGTGCAGTGGGGTGGAGCATGAATCTAGGACCTGGTTCAATGAGGAAAGGAGGGAGGGAAAGTGGTATAGACTGGCTATCCAGCCGCTTTGTTGGTCGAAAAGGGAAAAAGGGGGTAACCCAGTACACACATCTGTAAGGAACCGATCTCTTTGTTGAAAAGGGAAAGAAACTGGGGGGTCGGGTAGTTTGTGCAGGACTAGATTTGCTGCCCTCACATAGGAAAAAGGTTCAAAGAGAACAAATATGGGACCAACGCAGATATGCTACTTGGCTACATACTCTGCATCACCCATTTATACGTGTGGACGCACATGGTGCTGGCATGTCCCATGTCCCATGTCCCATACAACTATTTTGTTGTTGTTAATCTAAGAATGCCGCTGGAAAATTGAAGCAATGCCACTGTTAAAAGTAAATTACATTTTTAACGAATGTTGTTTTAAGAGAATGTCTCTGATTAATATGAATCAATGCAACCGTTTTAGAAATGCTACTATCCTACTTTGTTTTCCATCAAGATAAGTTAGATGCCTCTTTTTGTCACCGTTTGTTTCATCCTCCTTTAGCCAGTAATTGTTTCCTTTTCTGCCTCTGTTAAAACAGGGTTATCTATTCAACTTGTTGCTATAGCAAACTTAAATGTCACGCCGGCGACTTTGCTTGATTTCAGTGCAACTGCACAAAACGAGATTGGATTTCCTATTCGTGTTGGCAGATTCGTATGTGCGTCATGATAGGTTGGTACTTGCCTTCATCCACATGATCGTGCAGTGTGTTTTGAGATGTTGTGCTACTTGTATTGGTACTGTTTTAAATAAATGTTGAACTGAAGCTATTGTATTGCTCTCTTTTCCCATTAAGTAGTGAACAAAAATGGTACCAACCCAGACATGATGCTTGTTGCTTTGTTACAACAAACTCTGCATCACCCCCTTTATAAGTAGATGGAAGCACATGGTGTTGTTGCGCCCACTCTCCCCTGGAACTGTTTATGCTTTTTTGTTAATCTAATGCCGCTGGTAAAATTAAGCAATGCCACTCTCAGAATTAACTACTGAATCTTAGTTCAAATCTGCAACACTTGTTAGGGATTGGCGGAATTACTATTTTTGTGGCCGCATGTTTCATCCTCCTTTATTTGCCAGTAATTGATTCCTTTTTTGCCTCTGTTAAAACAGGGATATCTATTCAACTTGTTGTTATTGCGACATTTTTCTTGGCTACGCGAAACACTTATGTTTTAAGAGTGTTTTGTGCAGTTCAACTTGAATGGCACACCGGCGACTTTGCTTAATTTTGGTGGAACTGCACAAAAGGAGATCATGGATTTTCATATATGTGTTGGGATTTCTTTCAAGTCCTCCACGCGAGTTGTTTCAAATCTTGGTCAAGAAAGGTGCTACCTCTTGAGCATGCATTGGTTTTCCCTTGAAGAGGAAAGGGTGATGCAGCAAAGTAGCGTAAGTATTTCCCTCAGTTTTTGAGAACCAAGGTATCAATCCAATAGGAGGCTACACGCAAATCCCCCGTACCTACACAAACAAATAAGAACCTTGCAACCAACGCGATAAAGGGGTTATCAATCCCTTCATGGCCACTTGCAAAAGTGAGAACTGATAGAGATGATAAGATAATTTTTTTGGTATTTTTATGATGAAGATTGAAAGTAAAGATTGCAAAGTAAAAATAGATTGGAAACGTATATGATAGAAAATAGACTCGGGGGCCATAGGTTTCACTAGTGGCTTCTCTCAAGATAGCATAAGTATTACGGTGGGTGAACAAACTACTGTCGAGCAATTGATAGAAAAGTGCATAGTTATGAGAATATCTAGGCATGATCATGTATATAGGCATCACGTCCGTAAGAAGTAGACCGAAATGATTCTGCATCTACTACTATTACTCCACACATCGACCGCTATCCAGCATGCATCTAGAGTATTAAGTTCATAAGAACAGAGTAACGCATTAAGCAAGATGACATGATGTAGAGGGATAACTCAAGCAATATGATATAAACCCCATCTTTTTATCCTCGATGGCAACAATACAATACGTGTCATTTCCCCTTCTGTCACTGGGATCGAGCACCGCATGATTGAACCCAAAGCTAAGCACTTCTCCCGTTGCAAGAAAGATCAATCTAGTAGGCCAAACCAAACTGATAATTCGAAGAGACTTGCAAAGATAACCAATCATACATAAAAGAATTCAGAGGAGATTCAAATATTGTTCATAGATAATCTTGATCATAAACCCACAATTCATCGGATCTCGACAAACACACCGCAAAAAGAGTTACATCGAATAGATCTCCAAGAATATCGAGGAGAACTTTGTATTGAGATCCAAAGAGAGAGAAGAAGCCATCTAGCTAATAACTATGGACCCGAAGGTCTGAGGTAAACTACTCACACATCATCGGAGAGGCTATGGTGTTGATGTAGAAGCCCTCCATGATCGATTCCCCCTCCGGCGGAGCGCCGGAAAAGGCCCCAAGATGGGACCTCACGGGTACAGAAGGTTGCAGCGGTGGAAATAGGGTTTCGTGGTGCTCTCGGATGTTTTCGGGGTATATGGATATATATAGGAGGAAGAAGTAGGTCGGTGGAGCTACGAGGGGCCCACGAGGGTGGGGCGCGCCCAGGGGGTAGGCATGCCTCCCTGCCTCGTGGCCTCCTCATTCGTTTCTTGATGTCCACTCCAAGTCCCCTGGATCACGTTTGTTCCAAAAATAACTCTCCCGGAGGTTTCATTCCGTTTGGACTCCGTTTGATATTCCTTTTCTGCGAAACACTGAAATAGGCAAAAAAAAATAGCAATTTGCATTGGGCCTTGGGTTAATAGGTTAGTCCAAAAAATAATATAAAAGTGTATAACAAAGCCCATTAAACATCTAAAACAGAATATATAATAGCATGGAACAATCAAAAATTATAGATACGTTGGAGACGTATCAAAAGGTCAGTACCGACTTTCATCCACATGATGCTGCAGTGTGCTTTGAGATGTTGTGCTACTTGTATTGGTACTGTTTTGGATAAATGTTGAATTGAAGCTATTGAACTGCTGTATTTTACCATTGAGTGGGCAAAAATTGTTCCAACCCAGACATGATGCTTGTTTCTTTGTTACAAAAAAACTCCGCATCACCCCCTTTATAAGTAGATGGAAGCACATGGTGTTGTTGCGCCCACTCTCCCCTGGAACTGTTTATGCTTTTTGTTAATCTAATGCCGCTGGTAAAATTAAGCAATGCCACTCTCAGAATTAACTACTGAATCTTAGTTCAAAACTGCAACACTTGTTAGGGATTGGCGAGATTACCATTTTTGTGGCCGCATGTTTCATCCTCCTTTATTGGCCAGTAATTGATTCCCTTTTTGCCTCTGTTAAAATAGGGATATCTATTCAACTTGTTGCTATTGTAGACCGGATTTCCATATATGTGTTGAGATCTCTCTTTTAGGTCTTCCTCACAAGTTGTTTAAAATTTTGGTCTTGAAAGGTCAGTACCGACTTTCCTCATAATTAACTACTGAATCTTAGTTCAAAACTGCAACACTTGTTAGGGATCGGCGGGAGTACCATTTCTGTTAGGGATCGGCCGAAGTACATGTTTAAGAAATGTATTGTTCAGATAATGTCTCTGTTATTATATATTAGTTATAGTATTTTACAAATGGTATTATTCTGCTTTGTAGTTCTTTCTACATGTTTAACCAAGGTATAAAATGAATCAGTCGCATTGTTTTAGGAATGGTACTTTTCTGCTTTGTCGTTCTGTATACATGTTGAAACAAGGCATTGTTAAGATAATGTCTTAGTTAATATGAATGAATCACACTGATGGAGAATTGCTACTCTCCTGCTTTGTTTCCCGTTAAGATAAGGTAGATCAGTAGATGTTTTTCTTCTGGGAGTACAAGTCATCAACCGTTATTTCTCAGTAATTGTTTCCCTTATACCTATTGTTGCTTACAGGGATATCAAAATTAAAGCTCGATTTTATTCCGACTTTGATTTTAGTTGAACTGCACAAAAGGAGCCAATGTCTCTAAGGCAAACTGTTGCATTAGTGGGTCCAGCTGGTTTTACCACTTTGCAGAAAGAAGTAGTCACTGTTTGCGCTACATTACAGAAGGAATGATCGAGAAGCTTTACAGAGTATTAGTAGACGCTGGTGACATGACTAGTCTGCAGAGAGCATAGGCAACTCTATAACACGTGGAGTGCACTGGGCAAAAAGTGCCCAAACAAGTACAAGAAGCCATGACAGGACTCCAAGTCTGTCAATGTCATTCTAAGCAACAATGATGGGGCATCTGGGTATGGTAATCTGTTTACCATACTTTCAGTTTGTTAGTCCACCGATTGGTGGGTTGACACTGGGGCCAATATTCATGTGTGTGCTGATGTGTCTTTGTTTTCTTGCAGCATATAAATACAAAATCCACAGGGATGCTCAGCTTGATTTTAGTGGAACTGCACAAAATGTTCAGATGGTTCGTGTCCTTCATAATACTTCATAATGCACAATACATCGAATGGTTCTCTAATCATTCGTCGTCACCTTGAGCCACCGGACTATCAGATGACAAACTGATGACAAACCCTGCCCGTTCCACAATCATAGGCATTACATATTTTGAATGGGAAAAGCTTGTCAAAGTTTAATCATTGATGTTAGCAAGAATACATTAGTTTAGTACATTGGAATTGGAAAACCTTGTCAAATTTTGCTCATTGATGTTAGCCAGAAGACATGCATTTGATATTTTTGAGTGGGACTCCCTTTGCTGTGAGCAACGTCGATCGTTTTTTCCTATTCATGTCTTCAGTTCAGAAGTAAATATTTACTCTGCTGAGATGCATCGTCACATGAATGTTAACTTATGTAAGGTATTTTAAGAGTTTATTCTGAATGTTGTCTATGTAATGCCAGGCCTTGTGAGTTTGATTGCAAAGTTGAGCTTGGAATGTTGTGGCATGCGGCATCACGAGCTGTTCACCATGCCTCCTAAGAATAATGCTTCATATTGTTTTGCATGTTGAGCTAATGCCTGTGATTTGCATATTAAGAAGATCATCCTCTTCTGTTGTTTTTGTGCTTAAGAAGTTCATCGTCTTATGTTTCATTCATAGCCTATACGACAACTCGGGTAGGTTAGAGGTGAAACCATATGATCTTCCAACCAACTCATCATCTTAGGCCATGATTGGATCGTCGTTTTCCAACCAAAACCGCTTGTAAAACTAACGCTTGTAAATAAAAGCAGATGGTCTCGGGCAAAGCGTTTGGTTGGTCGATTTCGACTAGTAAAATATACACTGGTCTCTCAAATTACACGTGTAACTCGCCGGTTTTCGTTACAGACCTGGGCCCTCGATTTCATTATGCCTGTATTTTACGCGTTGTTTCCGATGACGAGTAAATTACACTTGTATCTTAATACATGTGTGAAATAAACCAGAGCTCCCAAGCGTGGCCTTACCGTTTCATGCCGTCTCAGTCTCTCGAAGGTGCTCATAGGTGTCCGGTGATCCTGACTTCCTGAATGAGCAGCGGGCGCTGTATTAGACCATCCGTAGGGCCCGCGAGGCCCTCTCCGTCGTCCTTCAAGTTTGTTGCGCTCGTCGTGGCGCCGAGCATTGTCAACATGGTCAACGAACATGAGGATTCAGGAGATGACTTTATTTGACTGGATGACAGTAGGGACCCACTAGGGCCATAGTCGTACGTACGCAAGTGCCTCCTTATTATGTACAACTATTTTTTTGCTTCCTCCTGGTTTCCTGACATCACGGTCCCACACCATTGTCAACCTATGTAGTCAATAAATGAGAGAATTGCACAAGGAGCGGCCGACAGCTGGGACCAAGCAGATCGAGCAGTATTTGTGTTTTTGAGGTGTGAGCACTGCAGAGTTTTTCTTGAGCGATGTTTTCGTTGTTGTTCAGAGGAGAGCAGGGTATTAACTGGGCGGGCTGTGGCCCGTCTAGCCCAGGCCAGATATTCAGCCCAGATATTAATTTTTTTCAAGCTGAAAATGGCTAGCCTAGCTATACTTTTTTTGAGGAATACCCAGGCAAGGTCAACTTGTTATTCTCCACCCCGCTGGGCTGCAAATCTTTCCTAGGAGGGATGCATTAGGCTTAACAAGAAAATGGGCTTTAAGAAATAATAAATGGGATGTAATTATAAAAATTGGGCTGTAACTATAAAAAATGCACCAAACACATAATTAGTTTATAAAATATTATTTTTGGATTTTGAAAATTTTAATTTCATTAATTATTGCGCGCGCAATGTTTCGTTGTTTTTTTATGTAAGACAAATTTATATTGAAATTGTATTTAATCTAACTAGAAATTTCGGAATAAAAATATTTCGGATCCCATCAAAATGTGGGAAATTTTATTGAATTCTGTTTTGAACGTTTGGTTGAAATTATTAATTGTTGTCCTAACTAGAAAATGGGCTGTACTTTTAACAAACTCTAAATGGGTTGTAGTAAATTCCATTAGAATTCAAAAATGGGTTGTACATTCTTACAAATCTCAAATGGGCTATAAGTTCTCTGCCACACACTTGTGGACCTACTAAGTTGATGCGCCCCTCAAAAAAAAATAAGTTGACGCGTATGCAAGGCTTTATCAACTTATAGTCAACACACGGTTCTAGCAACAGTGGCCGTTGGATGTTCATCCAACGGATCTCGTGCTTCTTCTTCAATCTCGGATATTCTAACTTCACCCGCCCAAAATGATTCCTCCCCCTGACATCTGGGGCGCACCGTTTCGGAGGCTGACCTGTGGGCCTACTAAGTTGACGCGTACCAAGGGCTTTGTCAACTTAGTCAATATAAACGATTCTAGCTGCAGTGACTGTACGATGTCCATCCAACGGCCGTCGTGCTTCTTCAACCTCTGGTCTTCTTGCTCCAGCCTCCCAAAGCAGCGCCGGTTGTGTCGCCTGCTCCTGCCTCCCGTGGCCGGTTGTGCTACCGCGGAGGCCTCACAGCCCCCTACTACTTCCATCGCTGGCCAGGCCCTGCGGCGACGGCAGCCTCACCCCGCAGCCGAACCAGTGAACCCTCGTACTCCTCTCCGCGTGGGCATCCACTGCCGCGTCTTCCCTGGCTCCGCGTCGTTCCCTTCCTAAGCCTCACCATCGTCCACCGCCTTGGTGCTCAATGTGGTCAACGAACGACTTCCATCGGAAGAGTACTATACGTTGAGAGGCTGACAGCTGGGTCCACGGCCGCAGCAAGGAAGTGCCTCCTTATTACGCGGAAAATAATGATTCCTCCACCTGACAGCAGGGACCCACGGACGGGACATCATATTTCACAAAAAAAACGTTTCCCCCCTGACTGCTGGGACCCACCAGCTACATCTTCGCACGCAAGGAAGTGCCTGACAGTCGGGACCCACCTGGTCGAAGCGTACGTAGCGTTGTCATTCTGGTCACGAACGTGTACGTACATACTGGTCGATGTAGAGGCGCGCACGTGTCGTAGTAGAGGCGCACACATAGCATGTACATGTACGTACAGCGGCCAGGGTGCAAGAAAGTAAATACGGCCACGTACGCACATACGGGCGGGGTCTCGAATGCCTACTCGCGCATACGTACGGCCAGGGCTCGTGTACATGGCTGGGTCGGAACGGAGAAGCTGCATCGTCATCGTGTTCATGGGGAGCCAACCGGCTGGGTCGGAACGGAGAAGCTGCATTGTCATCGTGTTCATGGGGAGCCAACCGGCTGGGTCGGAACGGAATGCGTCGTCGTGTTCATCGAGAGCCAACCAGCTTGGACGGAACAACCGATGGAAACGAGGCTGGCGTACCTCAGAACAGAGGAAACGGCATTTTGTTCAACCGGCCACGGTGAAAACGGGATCCTGATCATTAGGAGGGGTCTGGCGTACCGCAAAACGGAGGAAAGGACCTCCTACGGTCGAAACGGGGTCCTGTTGATCGTAAGGGGTGTGGCGTACCGCAAAACGGAGGAAACGGACTTGTGTTGGAGCGCTACGGTCGAAACGGGGGTCATGTTCATCGGGAGGGGTGTGGCGTACCGCAAAATGGGACTCCACGGGATACTGTTCATCTCCACCATCGACTGCCTCCACGGGCTACTGTTCATCCACCGTCGACTGCCTCCACGGGCTCCTGTTCATCCACCGTCGACCTCCTCCAGCCTCCACCTGCGACTGTTCATCCACGGGCTCCTGTTCATCCAGCCTCCACCGCTCCTCCACCGGCTATTGTTCAACCAGCCCTTTCCACGGGGTCCTGTTCAACCACCCCTCCACGAGCTACTGTTCATCCAGCCCTCCACCGGCTACTATTCATCCAGCCCTCCACGTGGTCCTGTTCATCCACTGGCTCGATCGATCGAGGTACTGTTCATCTAGCGGCAACGGCCTCTATTACCACGGGGGACTGTTCATCCAACCCCCCACCGGGAACTGTTCAGCCAAACCCCCCAACAATGCTCACTGTTCATCCAGAGGCAGCATCGATCGGCTTCAATTAGCAGCAGTAATGAAGGAATCGCTCGGGTTCAGTTAACAGCAAGGGATCGATCGATCGCTCGGGTTCAGTAACGCGTAGCCTACAGTGCAATCGCTCGGGTTCAGTTAGAGCCCAACGCCTCGCACACACGCGCGTACGTACGAGAGAAACGCGCATCGCTCGGCCCCCGACCACCCACCATAACCGGGAACTCCCAGATATTTTCCTCGCCCTCGCTTCTACCATGGTTTTTTCCGTCATGGACGGCCAAAGAATGTCATCCAGCTGCATCTCCGGCCCGCCCAGGACGAAAAGCCCATTTTCTGTCATGATTTTTTGTCATAGAAGTAGGACCCACCACATCTATGATGATACCGGCTTTTGTCACAATTATCGTCATAGAAGTGTCATAAGTATGACAGAATTTTTTTCGTTCGGCCCAAAATGTCACGGATGTGTCTTTTTTTTGTAGTGCTTTCTATTACTTTATGCAATTTATTTTTATTTTGAGTCTCCATCTTCTCTTACAAAAAGCACCAACTAGGAGGCAATATGATCGTGCTCAAGTATTGGGTGTAGTTAATATTCGAGTGTGTTTCATGAATGGATCAATGTTTGAGCATGATGGGCTAGGGATAACTTGTTTTAGCATTGATATTTTGAAAGACATGGTTGCTTGTTGATATGCTTGAGTATCTAAATTATTATGTCAAAACTAGACTATTGCTTTGAATCACATAAAAGTCCAAATGTCCATGCTACAACTCCAAATGTCCAATCTGGACCTGAAAAAGCTACGTCAGGCCACAACTCCAAACTAGACGCAGTATTAATATCACAAGACTCTGCACTAGTGACGGGAGGAGCAATCGGAGTGCCAATAAAATCATTGTTGTTGGTATTTGAGAATCACATAACTTGGTGTTCTCTTGAGTCATGATGACCACACAACAAGATTGCACTAAAAAACAGATCCGGCAAGAAAACGGCAAACAAAAAAAAAGAGGCGAATAAAACGGCAAATTTTTATGAAGTGGGGGAGAGGAAAATGAGAGGAAAATGGCAAATAATGTAAATTGCGAGGAGATGAGATTTGTGATTAGGAACCTGGTTATGTTGAAGATCCTCCCCGGCAACGGCGCCATAAATTCCTTTTGATTGCTCTCTGACTATAGCGCCAGAAAAGCTCCTGTTTGCTAGGACTACGTCGGTATTTCCCCAAAGAGTAAGGGAGATGCAGCATAGCGACGGTAGGTATTTCCCTCAATGAAGAAACCAAGATTATCGAACCAGTAGGAGAACCAAGAAACACAACGTAAACAACACCTGCACACAAATAACAACACCTCGCAACCCGACGTGTTAAAGGGGTTGTCAATCCCTTTCAGGTAACGATGCTAGATATTTGTAATAGATTGAAATAATAGATCGCAAATAAAATAAAGTGCAGCAAAGTATTTTTGTATTTTTGGTTTAATAGATCCGAATAAAAATGAAAAGGAAAAGTATATCGCAAACAAATATATGAGAAAGAAGACCCGGGGGCCGTAGGTTTCACTAGTGGCTTCTCTCGAGAAAGATAGCAAACAGTGGGTAAACAAATTACTGTTGGGCAATTGATAGAACTTCAAATAATTATGATGATATCCAGGCAATGATCATTACATAGGCATCACGTCCAAGATTAGTAGACCGACTCCTGCCTGCATCTACTACTATTACTCCACACACCGACCGCTATCCAGCATGCATCTAGTGTATTAAGTTCATGGAAAAACGGAGTAATGCAATAAGAATGATGACATGATGTAGACAAGATCCGTTTATCTATTACGTAGATATAGATCTCATTTATCCTTAGTAGCAACGATACATATGTGTCGTTTCCCTTTCTATCACTGGGATCAAGCACCGTAAGATCGAACCCACTACCGGGCACCTCTTCCCATTGCAAGATAAATAGATCAAGTTGGCCAAACAAAACCCAAATATCGGAGAAGAAATACGAGGCTATAAGAGATCATGCATATAAGAGATCAAAGAAACTCAAATAACTTTCATGGATATAAAAAGATATAACTGATCATAAACTCAAAGTTCATCAGATCCCAACAAACACACCGCAAAAGAGTTACATCCTATGGATCTCCAAGAGACCATTGTATTGCGAATTCAGCGAGAGAGATAGAAAGCCATCTAGCTACAAACTACGAACCTTCGAAGGTCTACAAAGAACTACTCACGCATCATCGGAGAGGCACCAATGGAGGTGGTGAACCCCATCCGAGATGGTGTCTAGATTGGATCTGGTGGTTCTGGACTCTGCGGCGGCTGGATGAATATTTCGTCGACTCCCCTAGGGTTTCTGGATTTTTGGGGTATTTATAGAGCAAAGAGGCGGTCCGGGGGGCACCCGAGGTGGGCACAACCCACCAGGGTGCGCCTGGTCCTCCTGGCGCACCCTGGTGGGTTGTCCCCTCCTCGGGACTCCCCCCAGGTGCAACCAGGGCCCAACTTCTTCCTTTTGGTCCATAAAAAATCATCGTGAAGTTTCGTTGCATTTGGACTCCGTCTGATATTGATTTCCTGTGATGTAAAAAACATGGAAAAACAACAACTTGCACTTGGCACTATGTCAATAGGTTAGTACCAAAAAATGATATAAAACGACTATAAAATGATTATAAAACATCCAAGATTGATAATAAAACAACATGGAACAATAAAAAATTATAGATACATTGGAGACGTATCAGAGCCATCAAAATAAATAATTCCGAAGGTACTAACCCGAAGGTTGTCAATGGGCAACGAATAAAGCATTATATCTCAGGTACGCCTATTAATGTTGAAAGCAATATTATCCAAACTTTAACACCGGAAGAACACATAAAAGAGTCCTTCCGGAACACTCCAGAATCGCCAAAATAAGGAGGTACGTGATACAGTAAGTAAACGGACTCTGAAAAATCCGCAAAAATATTTTTGTCAATTTTGGAATATTTTAAAATTTTGGAAATAAAGAAACTTCCAGGAAGCGTCCCCTGGTGGGCACAAGACACCGAGGCACGCCAGGCTTACCTGGCGCGCCCAGGTGGGTTGTGCCCACCTGGGACACCTCCCGTACTCCGTTTTTCTTCCATGTACTTGTCCTCCAAGATAAAAAATCTATATATACTTCCTCAACCTGTTAACCACCATATCGCGGAGAAAATCCTCTGTTCTCTTTTCTTGATGTTCCTGGTCAGCTTCATCAAGCTAGGCATCATGTCTTCCTGCTCCTCCAACCACATGGAAGAAGATGCTTGGCTCATGAAGATCGAGACGAAGAGGGAGGAGCCTACGGACGTCATCAAGGGAAACAAGGGCAAGGAAGCTACCGTAGATCCATCCCCGGTGGCAACACAAGCACTGCTGGCCGAGGAGGAGGAGGAAGCTATCTCTGGAGCGCCATCCGTCGGTTGGAGAATCTCTTGATCCTCAAGGATAGGATTGCTTCATCACCACCACCATCTTCTTCACCACCAAAGGAGAACTGAGTATCGGGTATGGGCACTCCCCTTGGCTTCCGCCAAGCTTGGGGGAGGTGCCCCGGTATCGTATCATCCCACTATCTTTTTGCTTTTACTTATCTTAGTTCGATCTTTTTGCTTTAGATGAAATAAAGTTTAGTCCGATCCTTTCTTTGAGAGTTTGCTTAGTGATCTATCATTGTAATCGTGTGCCAGTTATATAATAAAGTTTAGTTTGAGTTTTTGCTTTCTTTACTTTCATGTTGCAAATAAAGAAAAGAAATAAGCAAGAAAGAAATAAGAAAGGAAATAAATCAATAAAATCATATACTAATCCTATGGTAGGTGATAGCACTACATAAGGAAAAGTATAAGTAAGATTTTTTTTAGAGATTGACAAACATAGCATTAGTCAATGATGCAACTCATGAAAGAATTAATAAGGGAAGAGAAGATTCACATATAAATATACTATCCTAGAAATCTTTTGTGATTGTGAGCCCTCATCAAAATATTATATGCCAAAATTGTTGATGTTGGACAAGGAAGACAACTTAATGGTTTATGTTTGTTTATATTCACATAGAAGTCATATTGTCATAGATCCTTCAACATGTGGTGCTTGCCCCTATCTTTGCTAGCAAAAAAATTCGCACTAAGTAAAGATACTACTTGTGCGTCCAAAAACCCTTAAACTCAAATCTTTTTCAAGTGTCCACCATACCTACCTATGGATTGAGCAAGATCCTTCAAGTAAATTGTCATCGGTGCAAAAAGGCAATAAAAATTGCTTCTAAATATGTGAGATCATTTTAGTGTAAGAGAAAATTGAGCGTTGTACGAACTTGGATGACAAAGAATAAAAGCGACAGACTGGATAATAAAGGTTGTCATCTTAAGGGGCAATACAACGTCACGTTCTCTTGCACTAAGGGATTGAGCATGCAAACAAATAAGCGCATGGCAAGCTCTGCTTCCCTCTGCAAAGGGCCGATCCTTTACTTTTATGTATTTACTTTTATGCAAAGAGTCAAAGTTTTCCTTCTATTCCTTTTTATTTTCTCTTTTGGCAAGCATCATGTGGTGAGGAAAGATCTAGGCACATATGTCCAGTTGAATATAGATGGCATGAATTATTATTGTTTACATCACCCTTGAGGTGAGTATGTTGGGAGGCGAAACTATAAGCCCCTATCTTTCTATGTGTCCGGTTGAAACGTTTTGCTCATGGGTACGAGGTGAGTGTTAGCAATCATAGAAGACTATATGATGGTTGACTATGTGGACTTGCTTAAAAGGCTCCGACACGTGACTCTTCCTGAAAAGATAATTGCAGTTGCAAAGTTGACTAAGAACATAGTTTGTTGGTTTTTAATAGAGTTTTTGCTTTATACTTCGATTATGTGATGAACTGTTACTTATTCATGAGAAGTATATGATACAAGTTCTGTGATAAAAGTCCTATGTTTAATTTTGTTGTTGTTATAATAATCAACATGATGCTTCTATGCCCGTATTTTCTTTTTATCGACACCTCTCTCTCAAAGCATGTGGACATGTTTTTCGATTTCGGTTTTCGCTTGAGGACAAGCAAGGTCTAAGCTTGGGGGAGTTGATACGTCCATTTTGCTGTTGGGGAACGTAGTAATTTCAAAAATTTCCTACGCACACGCAAGATCATGGTGATGCATAGCAACGAGAGGGGAGAGTGTTGTCCACGTACCCTCGTAGACCGAAAGCGGAAGCGTTAACACAACGCGGTTGATGTAGTTGTACGTCTTCACGATCCAACCGATCAAGTACCGAACGCACGGCACCTCCGAGTTCAGCACACGTTCAACTCGATGACGTCCCTCGAACTCCGATCCAGCCGAGTGTTAAGGGAGAGTTTCATCAGCACGACGGCGTGGTGACGATGATAATGTTCTACCGACGCAGGGCTTCGCCTAAGCACCGCTACGATATTATCAAGGTGGATTATGGTGGAGGGGGCACCGCACACGGCTAAAAGATCAATGATCAATTGTTGTGTCTATGGGGTGCCCCCTGCCCCCGTATATAAAGGAGCAAGGGGGAGGCGGCCGGCCAAGGAGGAGGGCGCGCCAAGGGGGGAGTCCTACTCCCACCGCGAGTAGGACTCCTCCTTTCCTTGTTGGAGTAGGAGAGAAGGAAAGAGGGGGAGAGGAGAAGGAAAAGGGGGCTGCACCCCTTGTCCAATTCGGACCAGAGGGGGGGTGCGCGCCTCCTTCCTTTTGGCCTCTCTCCTCTATTCCCGTAGGGCCGAATAAGGCCCAATACTTCTCCCCGGCGAATTCCCGTAACTCTCTGGTACTCCGATAAATACCCGAATCACTCGGAACCTTTCCGAAGTCCGAATATAGTTGTCCAATATATCGATCTTTACGTCTCGGCCATTTCGAGACTCCTCGTCATGTCCCCGATCTCATCCGGGACTCCGAACTACCTTCGGTACATCAAAACACATAAACTCATAATATAACCGTCATCAAACTTTAAGCGTGCGGACCCTACGGGTTCGAGAACTATGTAGACATGACCGAGACACGTCTCCGGTCAATAACCAATAGCGGAACCTGGATGCTCATATTGGCTCCCACATATTCTATGAAGATCTTTATCGGTCAAACCGCATAACAACATACGTTGTTCCCTTTGTCATCGGTATGTTACTTGCCCGAGATTCGATCGTCGGTATCTCAATACCTAGTTCAATCTCGTTACCGGCAAGTCTCTTTACTCGTTCCGTAATGCATCATCCCGCAACTAACTCATTAGTTGCAGTGCTTGCAAGGCTTTAAGTGATGTGCATTACCAAGTGGGCCCAGAGATACCTCTCCGACAATCGGAGTGACAAATCCTAATCTCGAAATACGCCAACCCAACAAGTACCTTCGGAGACACATGTAGAGCACCTTTATAATCACCCAGTTACATTGTGACGTTTGGTAGCACACAAAGTGTTCCTCCGGTAAACGGGAGTTGCATAATCTCATAGTCATAGGAACATGTATAAGTCATGAAGAAAGCAATAACAACATACTAAATGATCGAGTGCTAAGCTAACGGAATGGTTCAAGTCAATCACATCATTCTCCTAATGATGTGACCCCGTTAATCAAATCACAACTCATGTCTATGGCTAGGAAACATAACCATCTTTGATCAACGAGCTAGTCAAGTAGAGGCATACTAGTGACACTCTGTTTGTCTATGTATTCACACATGTATCATGTTTCCGGTTAATACAATTCTAGCATGAATAATAAACATTTATCATGATATAAGGAAATAAATAATAACTTTATTATTGCCTCTAGGGCATATTTCCTTCAGTCTCTCACTTGCACTAGAGTCAATAATCTAGTTCACATCGCCATGTGATTTAACATCAATAGTTCACATCTTTATGTGGTTAACACCCATAGTTCACATCCATATGTGACCAACACCCAAAGGGTTTACTAGAGTCAGTAATCTAGTTCACATCGCTATGTGATTAACACCCAAAGAGTACTAAGGTGTGATCATGTTTTGCTTGTGAGATAATTTTAGTCAACGGGTCTGTCACATTCAGATCCGTAAGTATTTTGCAAATTCTATGTCTACAATGCTCTGCACGGAGCTACTCTAGCTAATAGCTCCCACTTTCAATATGTATCCAGAATGAGACTTAGAGTCATCAGTGTCAAAAACTTGCATCGACGTAACCCTTTACGACGAACCTTTTTTCACCTCCATAATCGAGAAACATATCCTTATTCCACTAAGGATAATTTTGACCGTTGTCCAGTGATCTACTCCTGGATCACTATTGTACTCCCTTGCCAAAATCAGTATAGGGTATACAATAGATCTGGTACACAGCATGGCATACTTTATAGAACCTATGGCCGAGGCATAGGGAATGACTTTCATTCTTTTTCTATCTTCTGCCGTGGTCGGGCTTTGAGTCTTACTCAATTTCACACCTTGTAACACAGGCAAGAAACTCTTTCTTTGACTGTTCCATTTTGAACCACTTCAAAATCTTGTTAAGGTATGTACTCATTGAAAAAACTTATCAAGCGTCTTGATCTATCTCTATAGATCTTGATGCTCAATATGTAAGCAGCTTCACCGAGGTCTTTCTTTAAAAAACTCCTTTCAAACACTCCTTTATGCTTTGCAGAATAATTCTACATTATTTCCGATCAACAATATGTCATTCACATATACTTATCAGAAATGCTGTAGTGCTCCCACTCACTTTCTTGTAAATACAGGCTTCACCGCAAGTCTGTATAAAACTATATCCTTTGATCAACTTATCAAAGCCTATATTCCAACTCCGAGATGCTTGCACCAGTCCATAGATGGATCGCTGGAGCTTGCATATTTTGTTAGCACCTTTAGGATTGACAAAACCTTCTGGTTGCATCATATACAACTCTTCTTTAATAAATCCATTAAGGAATGCAGTTTTGTTTATCCATTTGCCAGATTTCATAAAATGCGGCAATTGCTAACATGATTCGGACAGACTTAAGTATAGATACGAGTGAGAAACTCTCATCGTAGTCAACACCTTGAACTTGTCGAAAACCTTTTTGCGACAATTCTAGCTTTGTAGATAGTAACACTACTATCAGCGTCCGTCTTCCTCTTGAAGATCCATTTAATCTCAATGGCTCGCCGATCATTGGGCAAGTCAATCAAAGTCCATACTTTGTTCTCATACATGGATCTCATCTCAGATTTCATGGCCTCAAGCCATTTTGCGGAATCTGGGCTCACCATCGCTTCTTCATAGTTCGTAGGTTCGTCATGGTCTAGTAACATAACCTCCAGAACAGGATTACCGTACCACTCTGGTGCAGATCTCACTCTGGTTGACCTACAAGGTTCGGTAGTAACTTGATCTGAAGTTACATGATCATCATCATTAGCTTCCTCACTAATTGGTGTAGGAGTCACAGGAACAAATTTCTGTGATGAACTATCCAATAAGGGAGCAGGTACAGTTACCTCATCAAGTTCTACTTTCCTCCCACTCACTTCTTTCGAGAGAAACTCCTTCTCTAGAAAGGATCCATTCTTAGCAACGAATATCTTGCCTTCGGATCTGTGATAGAAGGCGTACCCAATTGTCTCCTTTGGGTATCCTATGAAGACACATTTCTCCGATTTGGGTTTGAGCTTATCAGGATGAAACTTTTTCTTATAAGCATCGCAACCCCAAACTTTAAGAAACGACAACTTTGGTTTCTTGCCAAACCACAGTTCATACGGTGTCGTCTCAAACGGATTTAGATGGTGCCCTTTTTTACGTGAATGCAGTTGTCTCTAATGCATAACCCCAAAACTATAGTGGTAAATCGGTAAGAAACATCATAGATTGCACTATATCCAATAAAGTACGGTTATGACGTTCGGACACACCATTATGCTGTGGTGTTCCAGGTGGCACGAATTTGTGAAACTATTCCACATTGTTTTAATTGAAGACCAAACTCGTAACTCAAATATTTGTCTCCGCGATCAGATCGTAGAAACCTTATTTTCTTGTCACGATGATTTTCCACTTCACTCTGAAATTCTTTGAACTTTTCAAATGTTTCAGACTTATGTTTCATCAAGTAGATATACCCATATCTGCTCAAATCATCTGTGAAGGTCAGAAAATAACGATACCCGCCGCGAGCCTCAACACTCATCGGATCGCATACATCAGTATGTATTATTTCCAATAAGTCAGTTGCTCGCTCCATTGTTCCGGAGAACGGAGTCTTAGTCATCTTGCCCATAAGGCATGGTTCGCAAGCATCAAGTGATTCATAATCAAGTGATTCCAAAGCCCATCAGCATGGAGTTTCTTCATGCGCTTTACACCAATATGACCTAAACGGCAGTGCCACAAATAAGTTGCACTATCATTATTAACTTTGCATCTTTTGGCTTCAATATTATGAATATGTGTATCACTACGATCGAGATCCAACGAACCATTTTCATTGGGTGTGTAACCATATAAGGTTTTATTCATGTAAACAGAACAACAATTATTCTCTAACTTAAATGAATAACCGTATTGCAATAAACATGATCAAATCATATTCATGCTCAACGCAAACACCAAATAACACTTATTTAGGTTCAACACTAATCCCGAAAGTATAGGGAGTGTGCGATGATGATCATATCAATCTTGGAACCACTTCCAATACACATCGTCACTTCATCCTTAACTAGTTTCTGTTCATTATGCAACTCCCGTTTCGAGTTACTACTCTTTAGCAACTGAACCAGTATCAAATACCGAGGGGTTGCTATGAACACTAGTAAAATACACATCAATAATCTGTATATCAAATATACCTTTGTTCACTTTGCCATCCTTCTTATCCACCAAATACTTGGGGCAGTTCCGCTTCCAGTGACCAGTCCCTTTGCAGTAGAAGCACTTAGTCTCAGGCTTAGGTCCAGACTTGGGCTTCTTCACTTGAGCAGCAACTTGCTTGCCGTTCTTCTTGAAGTTCCCCTTCTATCCCTTTGCCCTTTTCTTGAAACTAGTGGTCTTGTTAACCATCAACACTTGATGCTCTCTCTTGATTTCTACCTTCGTCGATTTCAGCATCGCGAAGAGCTTGGGAATTACTTTCGTCATCCCTTGCATACTATAGTTCATCACGAAGTTCTACTAACTTGGTGATGGTGACTAGAGAATTCTGTCAATCACTATTTTATCTGGAAGATTAACTCCCACTTGATTCAAGCGATTGTAGTACCCAGACAATCTGAGCACATGCTCACTGCTTGAGCTATTCTCCTCCATATTTTAGCTATAGAACTTGTTGGAGACTTCATATCTCTCAACTCGGGTATTTGCTTGAAATATTAACTTCAACTCCTGGAACATCTCATATGGTCCATGACGTTCAAAACGTCTTTGAAGTCCCGATTCTAAGCCGTTAAGCATGGTGCACTAAACTATCAAGTAGTCATCATATTGAGCTAGCCAAACGTTCATAACGTCTGCATCTGCTCCTGCAATAGGTCTGTCACCTAGCGGTGCATCAAGGACATAATTCTTCTGTGCAGCAATGAGGATAATCCTCAGATCACGGATCCAATCCGCATCATTGCTACTAACATCTTTCAACATAATTTTTCTCTAGGAACATATCAAAATAAACATAGGGAAGCAACAACGCGAGCTATTGATCTACAACATAATTTGCAAAATACTATCAGGACTAAGTTCATGATAAATTTAAGTTCAATTAATCATATTACTTAAGAACTCCCACTTAGATAGACATCCCTCTAATCATCTAAGTGATCACGTGATCCAAATCAACTAAACCATAACCGATCATCACGTGAAATGGAGTAGTTTCAATGGTGAACATCACTATGTTGATCATATCTACTATATGATTCACGCTCGACCTTTCGGTCTCAGTGTTCCGAGGCCATATCTGCATATGCTAGGCTCGTCAAGTTTAACCTGAGTATTCTGCGTGTGCAAACTGGCTTGCACCCGTTGTAGATGGACGTAGAGCTTATCACACCCGATCATCACGTGGTGTCTGGGCACGACGAACTTTGGCAACGGTGCATACTCAGGGAGAACACTTTATCTTGAAATTTAGTGAGAGATCATCTTATAAAGCTACCGTCGAACTAAGCAAAATAAGATGTATAAAAGATAAACATCACATGCAATCAAAATATGTGACATGATATGGCCATCATCATCTTGTGCCTTTGATCTCCATCTCCAAAGCATCGTCATGATCTCCATCGTCACCGGCATGACACCATGATCTCCATCATCTTGATCTATATCAATGTGTCGTCACATGGTCGTCTCGCCAACTATTGCTCTTGCAACTATTGCTATCGCATAGCGATAAAGTAAAGCAATTATTTGGCGCTTGCATCTTATGCAATAAAGAGACAACCATAAGGCTTCTGCCAGTTGCCGATAACTTCAACAAAACATGATCATCTCATACAACAACTTATATCTCATCACGTCTTGACCATATCACATCACAACATGCCCTGCAAAAACAAGTTAGACGTCCTCTACTTTGTTGTTGCAAGTTTTACGTGGCTGCTACGGGCTGAGAAAGAACCGTTCTTACTACGCATCAAAACCACAACGATAGTTTGTCAAGTTGGTGTTGTTTTAACCTTCGCAAGGACCGGGCGTAGCCACACTCGGTTCAACTAAAGTTGGAGAAACTGACACCCGCCAGCCACCTGTGTGCAAAGCACGTCGGTAGAACCAGTCTCGCGTAAGCGTACGCGTAATGTCGGTCCGGGCCGCTTCATCCAACAATACCGCCGAACCAAAGTATGACATGCTGGTAAGCAGTATGACTTATATCGCCCACAACTCACTTGTGTTCTACTCGTGCATATAACATCAACGCATAAAACCAGACTCGGATGCCACTGTTGGGGAACGTAGTAATTTCAAAAATTTCCTACGCACACGCAAGATCATGGTGATGCATAGCAACGAGAGGGGAGAGTGTTGTCCACGTACCCTCGTAGACCGAAAGCGGAAGCGTTAGCACAACGCGGTTGATGTAGTCGTACGTCTTCACGATCCGACCGATCAAGTACCGAACGCACGTCACCTCCGAGTTCAGCACACGTTCAGCTCGATGACGTCCCTCGAACTCCGATCCAGCCGAGTGTTGAGGGAGAGTTTCGTCAACACGATGGCGTGGTGATGATGATGATGTTCTACCGACGCAGGGCTTCGCCTAAGCACCGCTACGATATTATCAAGGTGGATTATGGTGGAGGGGGGCACCGCACACGGCTAAGAGATCAATGATCAATTGTTGTGTCTATGGGGTGCCCCCTGCCCCCGTATATAAAGGAGCAAGGGGGAGGCGGCCGGCCAAGGAGGAGGGCGCGCCAAGGGGGGAGTCCTACTCCCACCGCGAGTAGGACTCCTCCTTTCCTTGTTGGAGTAGGAGAGAAGGAAAGAGGGGAGAGGGAGAAGGAAAAGGGGGCTGCACCCCTTGTCCAATTCGGAACAGGGGGGTGCGCGCCTCCTTCCTTTTGGCCTCTCTCCTCTATTCCCGTATGGCCCAATAAGGCCCAATACTTCTCCCCGGCGAATTCCCGTAACTCTCCGGTACTCCGATAAATACCCGAATCACTCGGAACCTTTCCGAAGTTCGAATATAGTCGTCCAATATATCGATCTTTACGTCTCGGCCATTTCGAGACTCCTCGTCGTGTCCCCGATCTCATCCGGGACTCCGAACTATCTTCTGTACATCAAAACACATAAACTCATAATATAACCGACATCGAACTTTAAGCGTGCGGACCCTACGGGTTCGAGAACTATGTAGACATGACTGAGACACATCTCCGGTCAATAACCAATAGCGGAACCTGGATGCTCATATTGGCTCCCACATATTCTACGAAGATCTTTATCGGGCAAACCGCATAACAACATACATTGTTCCCTTTGTCATCGGTATGTTACTTGCCCGAGATTCGATCGTCGGTATCTCAATACCTAGTTCAATCTCATTACCGGCAAGTCTCTTTACTCGTTCCATAATACATCATCCCGCAACTAACTCATTAGTTGCAATGCTTGCAAGGCTTTAAGTGATGTGCATTACCAAGTGGGCCAAGAGATACCTCTCCGACAATCAGAGTGACAAATCCTAATCTCGAAATACGCCAACCCAACAAGTACCTTCGGAGACACATGTAGATCACCTTTATAATCACCCAGTTACGTTGTGACGTTTGGTAGCACACAAAGTGTTCCTCCGGTAAACGGGAGTTGCATAATCTCATAGTCATAGGAACATGTATAAGTCATGAAGAAAGCAATAGCAACATACTAAACGATCGAGTGCTAAGCTAACGGAATGGGTCAAGTCAATCACATCATTCTCCTAATGATGTGACCCCGTTAATCAAATGACAACTCATGTCTATGGCTAGGAAACATAACCATCTTTGATCAACGAGCTAGTCAAGTAGAGGCATACTAGTGACACTCTGTTTGTCTATGTATTCACACATGTATCATGTTTCCGGTTAATACAATTCTAGCATGAATAATAAACATTTATCATGATATAAGGAAATAGATAATAACTTTATTATTGCCTCTAGGGCATATTTTCTTCATTTGCACCATGTTTTCTTACTGTTATTTATAATGTTTTTATCCATAATAATGCTTTTTGGAGTAATTCTAATGCCTTTTCTCTCATAATTTGCAAGGTACACACCAAGAGAGAGAATTCCGGCAGCTGGAAATCTGGACCTGAAAAAGCTACGTCAGGCCACCTATTCTGCACAACTCCAAACGAGCTGAAACTTCACGGAGATTTTTTATGAATTATTTAAGAAATATTGGAGCCAATAACTACCAGAGGGGGCCACCAGGTGGGCACAACCCACCTGGGCGCGCCAGGCCCCCCTGGCGCGCCCTGGTGGGTTGTGGCCTCCTCGGCCCACCTCCGGTGCCCATCTTCTGGTATAGAAGTCATTTTGACCTAGAAAAAAATAAAGATAAGACTTTCGGGACGGAGCGCCGCCGTCTCGAGGCGGAACTTGGGCAGGAGCACTTTTGCCCTCCGGCGGAGCGATTCTGCCGGGGGAACTTCCTTCCCGGAGGGGGAAATCATCATCATCATCACCAACAACTCTTCCATCTTGGGGAGGGCAATCTCCATCAACATATTCACCAGCACCATCTCATCTCAAACCCTAGTTTATCTCTTATATTCAATCTTGTTACCGGAACTATAGATTGGTGCTAGGGGGTGACTAGTAGTGTTGATTACATCTTGTAGTTGATTACTATATGGTTTATTTGGTGGAAGATTATATGTTCAGATCCATTATACTATTTAATACTCCTCTGATCATGAGCATGTTTATCATTTGTGAGTAGTTACTTTTGTTCTTGAGGTCACGGGGAAAATCATGTTGCAAGTAATCATGTGAACTTGATATGTGTTCGATATTTTGATAATATGTATGCTGTGATTCCCTTAGTGGTGTCATGTGAACGTCGACTACATGACACTTCACCATATTTGGGCCTAAGGGAATGCATTGTGGAGTAGTAAATAGATGGTGGGTTGCGAGAGTGACAGAAGCTGAAATCCCAGTTTATGCGCTATTCCGTAAGGGACCGATTGGACCCAAAAGTTTAATGCTATGGTTAGAATTTATTCTTAATACTTTTCTCGTAGTTGCGGATGCTTGCGGGAGGGTTAATCATAAGTAGGAGGTTTGTTCAACTAAGAACAACACCTAAGCACCGGTCCACCCACATATCAAATTATCAAAGTAGCGAACACAAATCAAACCAACATGATGAAAGTGACTAGATGAAATTCCTACCCTCAAGAACGCTTTGCTTATCATAAGAGACCGTTTTGGCCTATGCTTTGACTCAAAAGGATTGGGCTACCTTGCTGCATACTTGTTACAATTATCGTTACTTGCTCGTTACAAATTATCTTGCTATCAAACTACTCGCTACTTACCGTTTCAGCACTTGCAGACATTACCTTACTGAAAACTACTTGTCATTTCTTCTGCTCCTCGTTGGGTTCGACACTCTTACTTATCGAAAAGAGCTACAATTGATCCCCTATACTTGTGGGTCATCAGAGTCGGTTAACAAAATTTGATTGTGTAAACGTTGTCACCACCTGAAAAACATCAATACCATCAATCCAATCGACCAGAGGGAACTAGGCACATGTCGTGTCGTCCTAAAGAACATCGTTGAGACTTATTTGCTGACAAGATTACTTGTCTTACCTCTTACCCTATCTTCCCAACTTGTTCTTTTTTTACCTGTTAACAAGAGTCCCCAACTTGTCGTTGACATGTTCCCGTGCCAAATAAAATGTCTTAGAGTTTCCATCACTCCAAATGTGTTCCAAACATTGCATATATTGCAAAAACAACAAGTCTGGGGCAAAACTCTTCGGTTGCAGCAATGCAAGTAGTATATGTTGATGGGTGGATAGAGTAGAACACTGGAATCTATACTCCTCACTCCCAACAAGAATAGGGAGAGATAAAAGGATAGTGGTACTAATAGTCATCAGTGGGGCTAAGTCAATTTAGAGCTGTCTTACAAACAAATATAATGCATCACCATAGAATTTGTTCATTACAATCACATATAGAAAGGATCATACTAGTCCTAGTTCTCTTGTTAGTTAGTTTTATTGTGGAGTAGTAGCAGGAACGGAAGTCATAATCCTAGACAAAGTAAGAGAAGATAAATCAATTTTGATTCATTATGCTGCATGCTAAATAAGCTTCAAATCTACTCGGCAGATGTAAAAGGAACAGAAAACCAGCAGTCTGCATGTCTACACTTGTGTTGTTGCATATGTGGATGTTTGGAGATCTCGAGTGTTGTTGTTTACGACTTGGTCGCCGTGGTGGATATGGAGCAACGTGTCACCCCGTCTCAACGCCGCTGTCCTCCTCCTTCACCACGAGTCCACGAGCCCCATGTCCTTCTCTTCCTTGTCCTCTCCTAAACGTCAAATGCAAGCCCTAGGTCGTCGTGGACGTGGAAGACGACACATGACACAACAAAGAGGACACCAACAGTGAGAGGGAAAAGGAGGGCAACGAACAATACGGTGACCAGATGATGGGGAGCATAGAGCCGGGGAAGGCAAGCCTCCCGTAGAGGAGGCACGAGGAAGAGCATGGAGGCGTGGTGCAAGGAAGGCGAGCAGTAGCGCCCACCAGATCACAGCGTGGATCACACGGCTTAGCGGAAGCGGAAGATGGGGAGATACCTTTCGCAAAAAAAGGCGGGGAGATACGTTGAGCATTTTTTTTTGAGCTTTACGTTGAACATTTCTAATAGGAACGTGTATGCCTGGTTTTTTTCCCTCAACCTTTTTTTTTTTACTGCAGAGACACCAACTGCCTCGTCACCGAGAAGGCGCATTTTTACCCCCCGCGGGGCCAACGGCGACCGTGTTTTGCTTCGCTTCGCTTGCTTGCTTCCCTGCCGGCGGAAAAAACCCGAGTCCACACACTGTCTTCGCAGTTTCCATTCCAACCCCGCTGGCGTTGAGCCATTCCCCTCCTCAAACCCTCCCACCCCACCCCACCCCTCCCAAATGCTGCCCCCGCCTCGCCGTCGCCGCCGCCTAAAACCCTAGCCCCGCCCCGCCCCGATGCCGGAGCCCCCCGTCCCGGCCTGGCTCCGCGGCCTGCCGCGCGCCCCGGAGTACCGCCCCACCGAGTCCGAGTTCGCCGACCCCATCGCCTTCCTCTCCCGCGTCGAGCGCGAGGCCGCCGCCTTCGGCATCTGCAAGGTCATCCCGCCCTACCACCGCCCCTCCCGCCGCTACGTCTTCGCCCACCTCAACCGCTCCCTCCTCTCCTCCCCCTCCACCAACCCCAACCCCAACCCCGCCGCCTCCTCCGACTCCTCCCCCAACCCTACCCCCTCCCCATCCCCGCCCCCGCCGCCCTCTTCACCACCCGCCACCAGGAGCTCGGCACCGCGCGCCGCGGCCGCCCGCCGCCGCAGGTGCTCAAGCAGGTCTGGCAGAGCGGCGAGCGCTACACGCTCGACCAGTTCGAGGCCAAGTCCCGCGCCTTCGCCAAGGCCCACCTCGCGGGCCTCCGCGACCCGACCCCGCTCGCCGTCGAGTCCCTCTTCTGGAAGGCCTCCGCCGACCGCCCCATCTACATCGAGTACGCCAACGACGTCCCCGGATCCGGCTTCGCGGCCTCCGCGCAGTCGCATCGGCGGCCGCACAAGAAGCGGAGACGGGAGGGCGCCCCGAATTCCGTCGACGAAGGGGAGAAGGCCACGGGGTGGAAGCTGTCCTGTAGCCCCTGGAACCTTCAGGCGATTGCGCGGGCTCCCGGGTCGCTCACCCGGTTCATGCCCGATGATGTTCCCGGGGTGACCTCTCCCATGGTCTACATCGGGATGCTCTTCAGTTGGTTCGCATGGCACATCGAGGACCATGAGCTCCACAGTCTCAACTTCCTCCACACCGGTGCGCCCAAGACGTGGTACGCGGTTCCTGGGGATCGGGCTGCCGAGCTCGAGGAAGTTATCCGTGTGCATGGCTATGGAGGCAATCCTGATCGCCTTGGTATTCCCCTTTCGTATGTTTGTGCCATCACTATATTCATCATTGTAGTATTATGAATCGACTGAATGTTTGTTCGTGCAGCGTCCCTGGCAGTGCTTGGGGAGAAAACGACATTGATGTCCCCTGAGGTCATTGTAGCCTCTGGTCTGCCCTGCTGTAGGTACAATCTCTGAAATGCTCACTGCTCAATGTTTTCCTGTCAAGTGCCTATGGTACATTCACATTTAATTTGTGTACTGATACGCATTCTGCGTCCGTGCTTCAGATTGGTACAACACCCTGGTGAATTTGTGGTGACCTTCCCAAGGGCCTACCATGTTGGGTTTAGCCATGGTCAGTGCATCCAGCCTTTAGATTTCATTACATCTTTTGTTACGACATTCCATTATCGTGATATGATAATTGTTAGACTATATATTACATCTATGATTTAATTTTATGCTTATAGCACTGACAGTAAACTCAAATAATCTACGATTGCCCGTGCACTGATGTGTGCTGTTGTTGCATTGTTTCGTCAAAATAACTTTTAATATCTTAGGTACATAGCAAAATTACTAGGGAACTCTTGTTTTTTTTTGCCCATAGGATGATCATGTTTGATTTTCATATCTTTATAGTTGTTTCGCTACATTGGATTTTTACCCAACATTTTGATAGACATTTAAAGAATTTAACTTTGTAAGTCTACAGTCCTGTTCTAAGGTTTGTTAATGATGAGGATAGTCTTATCTCTGCATGCCTGTAATACTATCTATTAAGTTCAGGTCTTCTACTATGACTTAGATCCCCCTGAGGTAGAACATATCTATAAGAATAATTTATTTTGGGCGACCAGCAGATAATGTATAGCTATCCATTTTGTTTGTTCTGTGCAGCAGTTCTAAATGGTCTGACCAATATATTACAGGATTTAATTGTGGAGAAGCTGCCAATTTTGCAACTCCTCAGTGGTTGAAGTTTGCCAAAGAGGCCGCAGTTCGAAGAGCTGTGATGAATTATCTTCCTATGCTTTCTCATCAACAGCTACTGTATTTGCTAGCAGTTTCCTTTATATCCAGGTAAACTTTTATTTATGACCCTACATACAGATCAATGCAGCATACTTTTTTTATCTCCCTACATAAGCCAAATGGTAGAGTAAGCGGCTTAACTAGATGTACTCATTAGCTCTGGCATAACAAAGTGATTATGCATGGGGTATACACTTGTTAGGTCTGGACACTGAATTTCTTATGTATAAGTCCAGAAGTATTTGTACATCTATTGGAACTTGTGTGGGGGGTCAGTAGGCGCCTGCATCATCTGGTACGCCAAAATAACAAACTTAATATATCTGCTCAGAGACCAGGGAACCATATCACATTGATAGATAAGAAGTGTTACTATTGAAACATGAAAATGAGTTCTGCAGTAGAAGATCCCCAATACATGTATCAAATAATTGCATTAGTACTTCTCTACCCATAGCTTATGTTTTTGTTGAAGGCTGAATGTGGTTAACATTGTGGCTTGCCAACCTTCATCCGGCTAGCTTGTAGGAGCAAAAATCACTAGTTGCTGTTATGTGGTTTAACATAAATTGTAACTTGGTGCTGTCCCTTATCCAGTTACCTATGGTGTGTGTAAGACCCATTCTGATTCTTTATTTGCTCTACACACATCAATGCTGCACCTTCACAAGAGAAATTAGCCACGTAACTTAATATCAATAGGAAGTTAGGAACAGAAATAAGCACCTATAGAATCTACAGAAACTTTTTATCGATGGCAATAGGTATCATTAGCATTTCACTGTTTGGAGGTGCGATAACATGGTTGAAGGTCACACTCAGTTTTAAATGTAATAGGAAAATTCATTAATACCATTCAATGATCATGCATTTTGCCTGTATCTTGTCAGAATTTAACATGTATATTAAAGTTGAAGTCTGATAAAATAATAGAACTTAAGAGTTTAGAAGAACATTACAGAAGCCCAAAACGTGTGTTTGGCATATATTCAAAAGAGAAGGGCAGGAAAGCATTAAATGATAGAGTCCCTAGGACATCTTAACTCTCCAGGTTCTCTTGGGAAGGTAGCAATGCCATTTTAAGCTAACAATGTTATCACCTTTATTTTATATATATTGAAATTTGTATCTTCCTGTTTGTAGAAGTGGTTTTACTTAGAAAAAAGTCCATTTTACTACCCTGAATAAAGTGGGTGGTTCACTTTACCCCCTGATCTATTTTTCCGCTTCTTTTACCCCCCAAACAAACCCAAACCGGACAAAACACCCCCCCCGGCTGGTTTTTCTCCACCCGCTGCTGATGTGGCACTAGTCAATGGCGGTTTTGACCTGGGTGGGGCCCCCTTGTCAGGTTTCTCTCTCTCTCTCTCGTGCGCGCACCAACCGAAGGGATGGGCAGAGCGCCTAAAGCGAGCGGAGGCTGTAGGCGTCGCCACGCCTCTGGCGACAGGGAAGTGGTCGAGCGCGACGCGGCCACGCGCGGGCAAGCGCAGCGGCCACGGGCATGCGGTAGGGGCGGCGAGGGGCTGCGGGGCAGGACGGACGGCGGGCGATCTGAGCGGCGCGGCGAGGAGCGGGCAGCCGCGGGGCTCGGGCACGGTCCGGCGTCGGCGCGGGAAGGGAAGGGGCGGCCGGGCACCGGCCGACATGGGCAGGCGGCTGCGGTCAGCGACGTCGCGGGCTAGGCGAGCGCGCGGACGGGGCGCAGCGGCGGGGCAGCACGACAGCAGAGGAGGCGCGCGCGCAGGTGCGGCGGGGGGGGGGGGGGGCTCGCAAGCAGCAGAGCAGCTCGGTAGGTGCAGGTGGCCGGCGAGCGGGCGAACGGGTGGCGGCGGCAGCAGACGCAGAAGCAGCATCGCCGTGCGTGGGAGGGGAGGAGGAGCAGGGGGCCCCGCTGGGGCGAGTGCAGCAGCAGAGCAAGCGGGCGGGCGCGGGCAGGGCGACGGTGAGCGCGAGCGCGTGTGGGCGAGTGTAGCGAGGCATGGCAGATGCGCTAGGGGCGGCGGCAACAACAGCAGGACGAGCAGCGCAGTAGTGGCGGTGAGGGCGAGCAGCGGCAAGGCGCGGTGGCGGAGCAGGGTACCCCGTGGAGAGAGAGAGAACCCTGACAAGGGGGCCCCACCTAGGTCAAAACCGCAGTTGACTAGTGCCACATCAGCAGCGGGTGGAGAAAAACCAGCCGAGGGGGTGTTTTGTCCGGTTTGGGTTTGTTTGGGGGGTAAAAGAAGCGGAAAAATAGATCAGGGGGTAAAGTGAACCACCCACTTTATTCAGGGTAGTAAAATGGACTTTTTTCTTTTACTTATATTGGACAGCATCATGATTGCCTCCTGTGTCGGAAATTTATGGTTAATGAAACATGCAACATAAAAAAACTTGACCAACCAAGCACTAGCACTTGGCATTGTTTTAAGACAAAATGACAGACACCAGAATTTCTGTGGAATAAATTTTGCTCCACGGGAGTCGAACCCCAGTGGGTGGGTTGGTGCTGGCGCAGCACCCCCCCACAGAATGAGCGATACTCGGTTCCTGAAAGAAAATTTATCATAAGAAACACACCTGTCATTGTTGTATAATGACAAGTTGTTCTCTTGATCAGTTGGTCTCCATGCTATAATTATGGATTTAATTATGCTTGATTTCTATTGCTTTGGTGTCCATATTAAAATCACGAGGCTGCCAAATGATTATTAGGTTTATATTTCAGAATCTTGAATCTAGTTGGTTATTTTGATTTCAGAACCCCCAGAGAATTATTGTATGGAATCCGAACCTCTCGTTTGAGAGATCGAAGAAAAGAAGAAAGGGAACTACTAGTCAAACGGGAGTTCTTACAGGATATGATTAGTGAAAATGAACTTTTGTGTTCTTTTCTCAAGAAGAAATTAATTGACAATGCTGTTCTATGGGAGCCTGACCTGCTGCCATCTTCTACTGCTTTACATTCCTGCTCCTCTGGCCCAAAAGCTCCTTTGAAGGTTGATGATGTTCACAGTATCGAGTCTGTCCCCAAAGAAAACAGTTCATCTGATGATATTGCATCTAGAGCTGGGGTACAACCTAAATGCATGTCTATGGACAGCAAATCATCTGATGCCATGTCTACTTCCGAGGCGCAAAAACTTGATACTGACACTGATGATGATGGTGACCTTCCTTTTGATTTGAGCATTGATTCCGGCTCATTGACCTGTGTTGCTTGTGGAATTCTTGGCTTCCCGTTTATGGCAATTTTGCAACCCTCCAAGAAAGCATTGGAAGATATGTCCCTTGTTGATGTAGAGAGATTTAAGCTGAATTGTGAAAAAGAGAACCATTCAAATGCAATTTCATGTTCTCCTGATGATGGCAATTCAGGTATGTCCTTACTTTCCAGCTTTCGTAGTCTCTTACAGGTGCAGGAAATAAGTGAACATTTTACTGACAGGTGCAGATTTGTTTTGTGTTGTCAATTGTCATCGTTAGTACTTACCGCTCTTGTCATAGTTTCCGCTTATATGATAAACCTCACTAGGATCAAATTCTTAGCATCCTTGAATCCTTATTTTCTCTTTTCGTCGAACATGATGAGTGATCCTGTCTTTTAGCACATTACAATTAATGGGTATGGTCGAGTAGAAATATTCTGTCTAGAATAATTGTAATAGCAATTAATTCTTGCTGTGTGCTAATCATTGATTACATCACAGCTACTTTGTTTTAATTACATTGTTTGCTGATTTTTTGGTGATACATGGAATGCATTACTGAACCCCTTTTCCCCACTGTTCTCTTATATTATAATTGTTGAAGTGTATATGTGGATTGCCTAGCCCTTTCCATCAGTTCTGACTTTTGGTTGCGTTGGCTAGTGCATGAAGCTTAACATGTTATCAGGGCCTAAGGTCTTGCGTTCAAGTCCTGGTTTTTGCAATTTATCCAAAAATTGCTGCTGCCCCCCTCTGTGTCCACATATAGGCCTCTTGAGCCATACCTCCGAGTCTATTCACGTGTTGACTTCGCTCGTCACACGTGAGAGGGGTTGTTGAAGTGTATCTGTGGATTGCCTAGCCATTTCCATCAGTTCTGACATTTTGTTGCGTTGGCTAGTGCATGAAGCTTACCAATAATTAGTGTCCTTGCTTGTTTATTAAATATATTTTCTTGTACTTTTCATTCTTTTATATTTCAGGTTTAGCTACAGTGATATGTTTTGTTTTTGCATGTGTGAATATTTGACAAAGGTTTCTCCCTATTTGCCAGGACATCCAGTTATTGCCAAAAGACCTTCCAGCCCTGTGGCAGAGTCTAACTTCAGTCATCAGAATGCGGAATCAGATAAAGATGGTGTGGGACTTGATGGACCCCTACCACCACATAATAATAGTTCACATTCTTGCAGCAGTGAAAATACCCTTAATCCGTGCATCAACACAGAGACAACCGAGACGAAGATACCGAGCGCTCGTTTTGGTATAGAATTTAGTAAACAAACTGGCAGAGGTGATATTGATGCACAAGCCACAGAAAGTTGCGGCAACACTGTTGACTGGAATATATCCTCTGCATTTGTACGTCCCCGTATCTTCTGCTTGCAACATGCACTTGAGATTGAAGAGTTGCTTGAAGGCAAAGGGGGTGTACATGCTCTCATCATTTGCCATGCAGGTAGAGTATGATGCTAACTTACTTTATTCTCATATTCTCTTTTACTGCAAATGCCTGATGCACGCTGCCTTGATCCTTCACACTGGATATGAAATCAGTAATTCCTCTTTTGAGTTTTGACTTCTGACACACTTGTGTGTTGTCATCATGTTTGGTTTGTTAAAGCTTTGTTTTATAAGATGCTAAATTGGTTTAGATTGTCTTCATCTGTGTGACTTATTTTCTTTGTATTAATAAGTTATGGCTTTTTCCTCTATATAAAAGACTAAACTCTTGAATATACTATGAAAATCAGTGTATTATTTTGTATCATTGGATACAGCTCTGGTCTTTCGTAACCCAAGTGGCAAATCCCAAAAAACAAATATAATAACATGAAACATATTGATTTGTGTAAATTTATTCCAGTATAGATTATAATTGGAGGATGGTCTTGAAGCCCTGTACTAGGATGGAGCGCATAAATTACTGCAATTATTTGTACAAAAGCCAATTTATTTTTTGAAGGATATAATACAATTGAACTCTGGTCTCTGGTTTTTGCTCGATGTGACTGGTGTCGTATTCGCTGGTGTTATGCAAGTGAACTGTGCTTGCAGCTAATTGCAGTCATATCTGCTATATGTGGAAATTACAGATTACACGTGACTTGACCCACTACGTGCTATTTTTGTAAATGGTCTTTCTGTCGGATGCTATATAAAACAGTGCAGAATAATGCAATGATGGAGTAGACAATAGATAGAGTGACCATAGGAGTCAAAGTAGCGGTACTTGTTTAATTAGCAAAAAGAGTGGCATCTGAACTGTTTATGGCACTAAGTCCAAACTTCAGGTCAAAACGATCACTTCAAAGATTGCACACATATGTCCCGAAGCGATCCAGGGAGCTCTTGGCCCACATTTCCTTATTTGTTGACCCAAGAGTGCTAATTGCAGACACATGCAAATGACTCTAGCTTTGGGAGCTTATGCCTCCTTCAAAATATCTCAAGTAAACTCTTGTTTTGAATCATGACTAGGAACCAATTCTACACATGTTAATACCATAATTTGATTAGTGTATTTCTTGAAGTTTAAAAATTCCCCCCTTTTTTTTTGCAGATTACACCAAGCTAAAAGCACTTGCAATATCAATTGCCGAGGAAATCGAGTTTCAATTTGACTGTAAAGATGTTCCACTTGCAAATGCGTCCAAATCTGATCTACATCTAATCAACATTTCAATTGATGACGAGGGGTACAAGGAAGATGAAAGAGATTGGACGGCACAGATGGGTCTAAACATGAAATATTTTGCCAAGCTTAGGAAAGAAACACCAGGTTGCCAAGAGCAACCTCCTCTATCCTTTTGGAAGAGATTAGACATCTCAGATAAGCCTTCGCCTATTTCTGTCGTTCCAAACCTCAAATGGCTCTGCAGGAGAGCACGAACCCCATATAGAGTTGTTGGTTATGCTGCCAGTCGTAATGCCACAGTAGGTCCTGATGTGGTTAGCCCTGCAGTTACAAAGGCTGAGATGGGCACTTCTGGAAATGCTTACGAGAATGCCAAAGAACAGCAAACTGCTGAACAAGACGCCCCTCTGGAGCCAAGTAGGTTGCAAGAAGCTGATGATGTTGCTGATATGCACACGTGTTCTGAGGACATTGATCAAGACATGCATTGTCTGATTGGTAGCAAGAGACAGCGAACCGCTGAACAAGATGCCCCTCTGCAGCCAAGTGGGTTGCAAGAAGCTGATGATGTAGTCGATATGCACACGTGTTCTGTGGACAATGATCAAGCCATGCATCGTCTGATTGGTATCCCTGTTGCTGTTGCTGAATATCCGATGATGCATCAAGTTTGTGAAGGTACAGTAAGTGTTAGCACCTGTGAACTTGACGATCTGGTAAGTGCTAGCACTAGTGATGATTCAGTTTGTAAAGCGTATTCTCAGGATTCACCTGGGGTGTCAGATGACTTTACCGCTGAACAGAAAAGTGTCCAGTCAGATGAGTTGACTAGTTCCGTAGCTATGTCCGTACAACAGTTCCTTGTCGATGAAAGTATGATTGCAGAAGACAGCAGCAATCATGAAAACTTGGGTTGTTATAATGTTACTTCAGAGTGCAAAGATAAACAGCTGCAAGTTCAACAGGAGCAGGAGAATATTGAACTTTGTAATAATGCTGGCAGAAACTTGGCCACAGTAGTACAGGTTGATTCCAGCCATTTCCGTGACAAGGCCGTCAATCTCAAGAGTGCTATTCCCACTGAGTCACAGCATGAGTATCCGAGGAGAGATGCCATTGTTTTGGAAGGCATGCAAGCTGCTTTGACGACAGTGGTCTCTGAAGAAAATAGAAATTCAGTTCACACAGAATTGGATTCCCTTGGTATTTTACTTGGAGCTTTAGCAGAAGAATCCATTCTAGCAGATGTTCCTGGAAAAGATGAGGTTGACGATGCTTCCTTGACATTGATGACGCTGGCTAGCATTGACCAGTCTGCAGGCGATGTTGCACACAATGAAGTTATAGAGACGTCTAGCTCTTCTGTTGGCGCATCTCTTTCATGCAGGGGGCGGACTTTGACCAATTTGGCATCTGATGGATCGCTTAGGATTCAGAACGCTGAAATACAAAATAAACAAGAAAACGCTGAAGAAGTTGGTGCCTGGAACTGCCAGGGTTTGAAGAACAGCAGAGGAATACTTGACAGTTCAGCAAACAGTTTATCTGAGACAGGCAAAAGTTCAGGCACACCAAATACTTATCAACCAGACATATTGTCTAGAAGCATTGGAAGCTCAAAAAGAACGAGCATCATATGCTATGTCAGACGCAAGCGCAAGCAAAAAAGAAAGAGGGAATCACAAAGTGTTGGGAGCTTTGCCCGCGCCCCGTGCGAGAGGCTGAGGCCCAGGACGAAACCTGCAGTAATCGAAGAGCCGGCAGAGCAGATTGAAACCGCAAAACCATCCGCTGCCGCAACCAAGGGCAAGAGGTCTAAGGTGGTGGAGTTATTTCAGTGTGAGATCGACTTCTGCGACATGACATTCGAGAGCAAAGCGGACCTCCGCGCCCACGAGCGCAACATCTGCACCGACGAGTCATGCGGCAAGCGCTTCCAGTCGCACAAGTACCTGAAGCGGCACCAGTGCGTCCACCGGGACGAGAGGCCGTTCAAGTGCCCCTGGGAGGGCTGCGGGATGACCTTCAAGTGGCTGTGGGCCCAGACCGAGCACATAAGAGTCCACACGGGAGAGCGCCCGTACGAGTGCTCGGTTGTAGACTGCGGGCAGACGTTCAGGTACGTCTCGGACTACAGTCGGCACAGGAGGAAGTTCAATCACTACTGATTTGGTCGTCGCAGCGCTGTAGGGGGGCAAAGGCTCCTCCTCTGGCTGGTGCTGCTTTGTGTGTTGAGGTACGTTCGTCCTTCGTTTGTTGTAGCAGGCTAGCAGCTCACGTATTTAATTAACCGACCGGCGGCTAGTGTTAATCCCGTTCGTTAACAATGTGCCAAGTGTAGTCTAGGAAGTAGAGATAGATTGGGGGGTAAAAGGCCAGATGGCCCTTCATTCTTTTTCTCCGTCAAGTCCAGTCATGTATGTAATCCCTTTATAAAGTTTTATCAATTCGATGATGCCGAAATCTCCCTCAGTTGAGTGATGTATCTAAACTAATCTATGCTCAAGTTTATTAATGCAATGATGACGAGATCATCTGGTTCGTTCGTTTGCTGCCTTTTTTTTTTCCTCTCCTGAAGTTGTCAAAATTATTAGCGATAGGATCTTCACATCATGCGAGTGGTTTGGTATTTGGTTTTGTGGTGTGTGAAGCAGCATTGTTGGGGACCTTGCAATTGCAGGCCTACCAAATTTTCTGGGAAACAACGGCACACGCTAGACGTGATTACACGTTAAACAGTCCGAGGCGTTGGATTCTTTACTGCTTTGCCTTTAGGACTAAAATACATAGCATTGGAGTGAAATACGTCCTGTTTAACCCTATGGCATTAGGATTAGAAAACCAGCGAACTAGATTTGACAGATAAAGTGCACATCTTAGGAATTCATGAGCTCTTGTTCGACATAATCACTTGACTAAATTAATTAACTCAAAAATCCACAATATACAGTTCCTCAAGACTTGAACATAATGACGACGATACAAGTTTTAACCAGAACTAAAAACAAGACCGAACCAACCAATGATCCTCATAGAGTAGTAGTAGTAGTAGTAGTAACGATATATAGGCCATCTAGACGACGACGATGATGATCTAGTGCGACTCGACGGGCGGCGGCGTGTTGTTGTTGGTGGAGCCGTGGTCCTTGGCGCCTCCGCCGAAGAAGGGGATGGGGTCGGGGAACATGGAGGTGACCTTGTTCTTGAGGCACTCCCAGTGCTCGCCCGCCAGCGCCCCCGTGAACTGCTTGTACTGGTCCTTGGCCTTCTCCAAGAGCGACGCGTCCTCCCCCACCGTGCTCTTGAAGCACGACGTCGACTCCTTCTCCGGCACTGCGGCCGCCGCCGCCGCCGGAGCCTCCTTGTTCTCCATCAGGTCCCGAAAGCCGAGATCGAAAACTTTCTACGTCAAGAGAAGACGACGATGTCGCTGGTTCTGCTTGTGTTGCTTTGGTGGCCAGGGTTGTGCGCGGTCGTGCCTACTTATATGCAGGGGAGGGGAGGTCTTGTCTTGAGGAGGAAGCCGGGGCCGTTGCGGACTTGGACTTGGACTTGGAGTAGGGGAAAAGAAAGAGAAAGAGAGCGTCCCGTTGTTAACCTCTTCTTCTTGGATAATAATTGGATAAGAACACAAATTAACCACACGAGGAAGTACCACTTAGAAACGAACTCTTTTCTTTTCTGATGATCGAATGAAGATAATCTCAATCTCAAGTGCAAACGGGAACGGGAGCTGCTCGTCCTCCCCGCTTCTTCCTTGTCCCCTGCTCCAAGCCGCGCGCTTTCTTCTCAAGCAATAAAACGCCCCTGCTCCTTTATAACTCCAGCTCGCCGCCACCCCATAGCCGCAGCAGCAATATCCGCACCTCTTCTCGATCGATTCCCTAGCATTCTTTGATCTCTCTAGCAAGCCCGGCCGGCGTTCTGAGTGCCATGGACACCAAAGGAGCGGCGGAGGCAATGCTGAAGGCGGCGGCGCCCATGGGGGCGGAGGAGGAGGCCATGCTCAAGGCGCTGGCGCACAAGCAGGAGGCTGCTCCGGCGCCGGGCCCGGCGGGGCCATGGACGACGGGGGGCATCACGGGCGCGGCGTCGGCGGCGGTGGAGCGCTACTGGGCCAGCCTCAAGAGCCAGGCCAGCGCTGCCGGCGAGTACACTACGAGCAAGGCCCTCGCGGCCGGCGAGTACACGACGCTCAAGGCCCGCGCCGCCGGCGAGTACACTACGAGCAAGGCCCGCGCGGCCGGCGAGTACACTGCGAGCAAGGCCCGCGCCGCCGGCGAGTACACGACGACCAAGGCCCGCGCGGCCGGCGAGTACACGACGCTCAAGGCCCTCGCGGCCGGCGAGTACATGACGAGCAAGGCCCGCGCGGCCGGCGAGTACACGACGCTCAGGACCCGCCAGGGCGTCGCCCTCTTCGGCGAGCCCAACATCGGCCCCATCAAGACCATCGTTGATCGTTGCTAGATAAGATTTCTTTTGATGAGATGCCAGTAGGTTGAGGCTTTGTTGGTTACTGAATGCTTCTGTCGCTGATAATTAGTTTAGGTCTTCAGAGTTGAATAATTAGCTGTTGATCCCGGCACAATATTGTCGCCGTAATTTACAGGTTTGCTTATGGAACAATCAGTTTTCCCTGTATGCAGTTATGCAACATCAGCGGTTTTATTTTTCAGCGTTAATTTCAGCTTGTACACTTATGCAACATCGAAATGTAATCTGGATAACGCAATACAGCATTATAACATTATGGCAGAAACACCGTGAATTCCAATTATCATGAAGATTTATCATTAAAATCTCAAAATAAAATAAAATAAAGAGTTACCATTAGGCGCACACAAGCAAGCCGTGCGGACCTTGTTTCAGTAAAATCTCTACTTTCCTATGTTGACATATGGCCTTTGCGGTCATAATACGGAAACAACACACCTTCACTTGCAAAACCGATGTATGGCCTTTTATAATGGCTCATCAAATGAAACTTAACATCCAACAGGCCAACACTGCATCAATCCACATACTTCTCACAAGGGTGTATCTGATTTTTCAGTTTTAGATGTTTTCAGAGGTGCCAGATTTTCGATCAATGTAATTCTCCGATGAACCCCTTCAGAATTTGGACATAGGAGTGTGTTGCTCATCGTTGCATTCGCACTAACAATGTACAGCTTCCTATCATATTGTTATGGCCGGTTTAGTTAGGCCCACCGGGCAATCTTAGTCCATAAATTATCTCAGATTAATTCTTATACAAGTTATCTAGATTATAAATATAGGCTGTAAGACTTTTTTTTGGAATTAAGCAATAAGAAGAATATTATTTCTATTGCCCGGTTCCTAAAGGAGCCGGAACCCTAGCCGCCCCCTGCCTCTTGCGCCGCTGCCGCCATCTTCCTCTTCCGTGACGGCGCCCAGCCGCCGGCGCAGCTGTCCATCGCCTCGCCCAACCCCCTCCTTCCCTTACCGCTTACGCCCCAGGCCTGGTAGGGTACAAGTTCCTATCAATTTGGTATCCAGAGACTCGGGTTCGATCATGTCGTCATCAACACCCACGCCGCCGCTGCCCATCATCACCACCACCCTGATGACCACTGCCGGGTCCCCAACGCCGCCGGCCCCGATCACCTTCGCGCCGCCGGCCCCCGTCACTTCCGCGCCGCCGACAACCTCTGTCTTCACGTCGGAGGAGATGACCAGCACCCTGCGGGACCTCGTGACGGCCGTCCAGGGCATCTCCCTGTACTTGGCCGGCCCGCACACCACCCCGCCGGCTGCGCCCCCCGCCTACAGCCATCCGGCGACGCACTGGCCGATCCAGAACGCGTCGGGCCCGAGCGGGACGCCCCTGCTGCCGTTCCAGGCGGGCTACACCGGCGGGCCCCCGCCGCTGCTGCACCTGCCCTGGTACTCGGTACCCGCGGCGATCGCCGGGGCCCATCCGTCGCTCCAGCCGCCGCCTGCCCCAGCGCCGTCCTGGTCGCAGTGGCCCGCCGGTTCTCGCGCCGCCACCCGCGCCTCCCGCGCCCGCCCCAGCGCCGCAGTGGCCCCACTGGCCCGCGCCGGCCCCAGCCGGGCCAACCGCACCGGTCCAGCTCCCACCGCCGCCGCCCAGCTCCGGACTGGGCCAGTCCACACCTGGAGGACTTCCGATCCAGCAGGTCCGGTTTCCGCCGTCACCGTCCCCAATCCCGGCCTGGCTAACAGGGACGTCGCCACCGCCAGTTTACACAGAAGCCGGGGACCCACCGGTACCCACGCTGCAGTCTGGGGCCTCGTCCGGCTCCGCGGGGGCCTACGACGGACTCCCCACCGTTGTCCGGGCGCCGTCATCATCACTGCTCCGCACCGCCGAGCCGGTCGGCCATGGCACGCCGACCCAGACGCCGCCACGGTTTGCCAAGATCAATTTCGCCACTTATGACGGCACGGAGGACCCGCTTAACTGGCTCAACCAGTGTGAGCAGTTTTTCCGTGGCCAGCGCACGCTCGCGTCAGAGCGCACTTGGCTGGCATCCTACCACCTCCGCGGTGCAGCCCAGACCTGGTACTACGCCCTCGAGCAGGACGAGGGCAGCATGCCCCCTTGAGAGCGCTTCCGCGAGCTCTGCCTCCTTCGCTTTGGGGCTCCGGTTCACGGGAGCCGCCTGGCGGAGCTCGGCCGCCTACCCTTCACCTCCACGGTGCAGGACTTCGCCGACCGTTTCCAGGCCCTGGCATGCCATGCGTCGGGCGTGACGGCACAGCAGCGGGCCGACCTCTTTGTCGGTGGACTTTCGGATCACATCCGCGTGGACGTGGAACTTCGGGGACCCCAGGATCTCCAGTCGGCCATGTACTACGCCCGCGCGTTCGAGCGCCGCGCGGTGGCCATCCAGCAGGAATCACCGTCCCGGACCGCTGGGTCGCTACCCGGGCCGAATTCCGCGCAGGGTCGGCCTGCGCAGGCTTCTGCGGCACCCCTCGCCGCGACCGCGGCGCGCCCGTTCCGCCGGCTCACCTCAGCCGAGCTACTCGAGCGTCGCCGCCAAGGGTTGTGCTTCAACTGCGACAAGCCCTACACGTCCGGCCATGCCTGCCCGCGACTCTTCTACCTGGAGGTTGCAGACTACATTCCGGAGGACGCCGTCACCGTCGCCGCCGACCTGGCCGCCCCAGCTGTCGAGAAGGTGTTTGACGCTGGTTGATCGCCTCGAGAAGTTCCGCGAGCGCTTCCCCACCTTACAGCTCGAGGACGAGCTGTTTGTGCCGGCGGGGAGAAGTGTTATGGCCGGTTTAGCTAGGCCCACCGGGCAATTTTAGCCCACAAGTTATCTTAGGTTAATTCTTATGCAAGTTATCTAGGTTATAAATATAGGCTGTAAGACTCTTTTTGGAATTAAGCAATAAGAAGAATATTATCTCTATTGCCTGGCTCCTAGAGGAGCCGGAACCCTAGCCGCCCCCTGCCTCTTGCGCCGCTGCCGCCATCTTCCTCTTCCGCGTCGGCGCAGCTGCCCATCGCCTCGCCCAGCCCCCTCCTTCCCTTACCGCTTACGCCCCAGGCCTGGTAGGGTACAAGTTCCTATCACATATATTCAGAACATGATAGTAACAGGGAATAATTCCAGTTTCAGATTCAATTCATACATATTCCAAGGAAGGCAAGAACAGGTCCATAATGCATCTCCATGAAGAACATATCAATGCACATCAGTAGCAAGAATACATCACCGAGTGGAGGCAAAATCCACCACCTTTATTGTTACCAGTCGCCGGAGCCCAGATCTCTCCTCTCCTACTGGCCTACTGGGCCTTCCCGCCGGCGTCCTCCTCCTCCTGGCTGCCGGTGCCGGTGCCCTTGTACTTGTCGAGCGCGGCGCCGGTGAGCCGGCAGATGCGCCACTGCTTGAACACCTCGGCGCCCATCCCCTCGTAGAAGTCGATGGCGTTCTGGTTCCAGTCGAGCACGCACCACTCCACGCGGCCCATCCCGATCTCCGCGGCCCTGCCGGCGACGGCGGACAGCATCATGCGGCCGAGCCCGCGGCGGCGCCACGGCGCGCGCACGAAGATGTCCTCCACGTACAGCCCGGGCTTGGCGAGGAAGGTGGAGTAGTTGGGGAAGCAGATGACGAACCCGGCCGTGACGCGCCCGCCGCCGCGCGGGGACGGGAAGGCGGCCGCCTCCGGGTCGGCGAGCGGGGACGACGCGGAGAGGTCGAGGCGGCGGGAGCCGACGGTGTCGGCGGAGGCCGAGGCGGGGGACGGGGAGAGATCGAGGATGAGGGCGGTGAAGGAGGTGAAGGGGGCCGGCTGGGGCGTGGGGAAGAGCGTGGAGGCGAGGAGCTCGTGGGTGGCGGCGAAGAGGTCGGTGAGGAGCTCGAACTCCGCCATCTGGTGGATGAGGCTGTGGATGTGGGGCACGTCGCGCGCGTCCGCCAGGCGCAGCTCCGCCCACACCTCGCCGGAGAAGGTCGTCGGCGCCGCCATCTTGGTGCCTGGGTTCGGAGGGATAGGGGTAGGTGGGTAGGGGGATACGCTACAGCTAGGGTTGCTGCTCTGCTCTGTGACGAGATGACCGGCGCAAATGGAAATGTAGAGTGATTTACCTTTAAAGTAAAATTTTAGGGAATCAATAACTCCCGAACGCCTGTATTTTAGGATTTTGGGCCGAACGTCCCATGGACCATTGGATCGAATCACGAATCTTAAAGTAGGTCTGACCAGCCACGTCATTGATTTCTTATCGTTCGGAAAAGCAGGGGGTCGCCCCGAACGTTTTGTTTCTCCACGGCCGCCCTACTCCCCTCCTCTCCCGCCCGCCCCCCCCCCCCCACCTACCCACTCACGAGCAAGCCACCACACCACTTCCCCTCCATGGAGCTCCCGTGTCCGGCACCTGCCCCGGCGACGCGCCTTCCCACCACCCCGGCGACGCCACCCCGGCGACGGCTGGCGGGGTCGCCGGCTTCCCACGCGCATCCAAATGAAGCGGCGGCTGTGGGATCCACCGGAGGTCAGCGCCAAGGCCTTGAGACCGTGGCGGGGCTCGTCTTCTCGTTGCCGGATCTAGCCGCCGGGGAGGCCATAGCCGCGGTAGGGAGGTTGCGCGTCGACGACAACCACCTCCAGGTTTCTGCCGCTCCCCCCGACACGGGGCTGCGTCGACGGCGCCCGCGGCGGCGACGACCATGTCCAGGCATCTGCTGCTCCCTGGCGGCTGGCGTGGGGCTGCACTTCGACGACTTCCGCGGGGACGACGACCACCCCAGGCACTTGCGCTCCCCGACGTGGTCACGAACGCGAGCTGCCCTGCTCCCGCTGGGGTGCTTGGAGATCAACACCGTTCTCCTAGTCAGTGCTTTGCTCGGTAATGCCCAGCCCCAGAATTGTTCCATTTCTAAGATTTTTTTTTGTTCTAGCGCAGCATACATCACCAAGTGAATCGGCTGGCATAGGTGAACTAGCCATTTTGCTTTGCTCGGTAATAGAACAAGCGATTTTGGGAGTTGTTGATTCCGTAGAACAACTTTTTCTGTGTATTTCGTTACTATTCTACTGACTGAAAATCATTTGCTTTTGTGTGATCTGAACAAAACAAATATGCATACTAGTCTTCCAGGACGGAATGAGTTTTGAGAAGAAAATAAATGATTTGCAGCTATATTTGATCGGCTATGTGCGCTGAATTTCTGTAGTGATGAAAGGGATTTTTAGAGTTTCTGGTCATCTTCGTTGAACAACATCAGAGATAATTAAACTGAAAAGGGATATGGAGTAATCAAATCTTGCTTTTCGTTTAGAGAGAAGGATTCAGTACTAAACATGTATTGTACTATACAATTTTTCTTAAATTTGCTGTCTCAGTGTAAAAAATTTCTAGAAGATGGCAGATACAGTTATTGAATCATGGCAAATTTAGTTCTCGGATCATGGAAAAATCATTGCTTTCTTGCCATGGCAACTTTCGATGGTGGATCATGGCGCATTTTTACTATTTTCTACCATGGCAACTAATCTTATACTTCTTGCGATGTAAACATAAAAAAGAACTAGTTGAATTGATGATGGCAAATTTAGTTTACGCATCATAGCAAATTTGCTTCCTGGAAGATGACTAATATAGTTACCGAATCGTAGAAATTTTAGTTCTCGGATCATGGTAAATTCATTGCTTTCTTGCCATGGCAACTTTTGATTATTTAAATTGCCGCGGTAATTATTTAAATTGTCAAAAACAAAAAATGGCAAATATTGCCATGGCAAGTTTTAGTAATTATTTCACCTTCATTAACATGGCGAATTTACCTACACCCCCATGGCAATTTTTAACATTTTATTGCCATGGCAAGTTTTACTATTTATTTTGCCATGTCAAATTTACCTTTTTATTAACATGGCAATTTTACCTAAATCCACGTGGCAATATTTAACTTTTATTCCATGGAAATTTTTACTTTTTTTATTTGTCGATGGCAAATTGACCTTTATTAACATGGCAATTTTACCTAAATCCCCATGGCAATATTTAACTTTTATTGCCATGGCAAGTTTTACTTTTTTATTTTTTTGATGGCAAATTGACCCTTATTAACATGGGATTTTTTTACCTAAATCCCCATGGCAATATTTAACTTTTATTGCCATGGCAAGTTTTACTTTCTATTTTTCCATGTCTAACTTAACTTTATTAACATGGAAAAATTAGCCTTTTATTGCCATGACATTTTTTACGTGACATACATGACAAATTTACTTTTTTGTCACTCATGACACGTCTACTCCCATGGAGCATGACAAGTTTGACTTCTAGTTTTCCATGGCAAAACTACTTTACATCCACGGCAAATTTTGCCTTTTTCCACCGTTCATGGTAATTTTTGCTTCTATTGACTATGGTACATTTACTTTATAAAACATGGCAATTACTACTAAATAAAAGATTTGTGCTTTTTTGTTTCTGCTCGACATGATGGCAATTTTAAATCCATATTTTTTGTCTCTTCAATTATATAGTAAAAATAGCATAATTTTTTTTTATGTACATTTCTTGCCATCATGGTAGAGATGCAAAATTGCCATGAACTGTTTTCTTTTTCGCCATTTGCATAAAAAGATCTTTTTTTAACCATGGCAAATTTTGCTTATAAAGATCATGGCAATTTTTTTATCTTCAATCCATAGTGATTTTTTAGTAGTATCTTATTCGTTATTTTCTATCTTTCACGACAAAATTATTTTGGGACCATTTCAATTTTTTTAGAGTATGGCAAATCTGACCTCTATTATTCACAGCCAAAAGTGGGCTTTCTTTGTCAAAATAGTTTTTGGGTAAATTGGGCTTTGTTTTCTTTTTTATTCAACGCAAAAAAGGGCCTAGAGTGATGGTGTTCGGGCTGGCCTCTTCTCGTCCCGAACAAATATGTTCAGTCGATCGGCTCCCCCGTAACGAACGACTCGTTCGGTCTGGGGCTCTCCCAGACCGAACGGTCGGTGGATATCTGGGTCCAATTTTTTTTCGAGAAAACGCAAATGGCCTTTGCGTTTCATTGCATTGGAAAGATAGGGAATTTACATCCTCCTAGGAGACAAGCTTACACAGTTGTCAGATGATCAGTGGACATCCCATGATGATGGCAAAACGACCCTGAGCCCTTGAGCCCCAGCCTTTGCCCAACATCGGGCCTCGTCCTTGATCCGGTCGACAAGCTCATTGAGCGATGGGATCACATGGTCAAAAACACACGTGTTCCTATGCTTCCAGATCATCCACGGCACCAAAAGCGCCACGGATTTCAGCGCCTTGCGGAGCGCTGGCGGTGTGGAGTCCTTCGCGTGTAGTCACCAGTCCATGATCGAGTCGTCGTGCTCGGGCGTCGGCGCCGGTAAGCGCAGCCAAGCTAGGATCTCATGCCATGTGTGCCTAGCGAAGGGGCACACGAGCATCAGGTGTTTGATCGTCTCCGGCTCTTGGTCGCATAGGAGGCATCGCGGGTGGTGCTGCAGGCCACGTCGTGCAAGCCGCTCCGCGGTCCAACAGCGATCTTGGCAGGCCAGCCAGTGGAAAAATTTCACTCTTGGCGGTGCCCAGCTCCTCCAAATGAGTTTCCAGGAGTGGCAGCCCGTCACGCCCTGGAAGGTTGCCCGGTAGCAGGACTGAGCAGTGTACACGCCGTTAGCGGTCCAGCTCCATAGCAGCTTGTCCGGCTCGTTGGACAGCTCGACGTGTGTAACGCCCACGATGCGGCTATATCTCCCACGTGTCGAGGCACGACTTAGAGGCATAACCGCATTGTGGTTTTGTCGCAAGAAGGGTCATCTTCACACAATCCCATGTAATGAACAAGAATGGGATAAAGAGTTGGCTTACAATCGCCACTTCACACAATACATAAATAAATCATACATCAATCAGAGTACACACATAGGTCCGACTACGGAACCAAAATAAAAGAAGACAACCCCAAATGCTAGATCCCCGATCGTCCCAACTGGGCACCACTACTGATCAACATGAAAAGAAACAACACAACGAGCAAGATCTTCATCGAGCTCCCACTTGAGCTCGGTTGCGTCACCTGCACTGGTATCATCGGCACCTGCAACTGTTTGGAAGTATCTGTGAGTCACGAGGACTCAGCAATCTCACACCCGCGAGATCAAGACTATGTAAGCTTATAGGAAAAGATGGGGTAATGAGGTGGAGCTGCAGCAAGCACTAAGCTTATATGGTGGCTAACATACGCAAATGAGAGCGAGAAGAGAAGCAACGGAACGGTCGTCAACTAGTAATGATCAAGAAGTGATCCTGAACTCCTACTTACGTCAAACATAACCCAGAAACCGTGTTCACTTCCCGGACTCCGCCGAGAAGAGACCATCACGGCTACACACGCGGTTGATGTATTTTAGTTAAGGTCGAGTGTCAAGTTCTCTACAGCCGGATATTAACAAATTTTCATCTGCCACATAACCGCGGGCACGGCTTTCGAAAGATAATACCCTGCAGGGGTGTCCCAACTTAGCCCATTATAAGCTCTCACGGTCAACGAAGGATATTCCTTCTCCCGGGAAGACCCGATCAGTCTCGGAATCCCGGTTACAAGACATTTCGACAATGGTAAAACAAGTCCAGCAAAGCCGCCCGATGTGTCGACAATCCCGATAGGAGTCGCACGTATCTCGTTCTCAGGACACACCAGATAAGCGAAGCGTACAGGTACCGACGTAACCCAAGTTGCCAAGGGATGGTCCCGCACGGTGCTCTAGTTTGGACCAACACTCCGAGGAGCACTGGCCCGGGGGGGGGGGTAAAATAAGATGACCCTCGTGTAGGAGATATGCCCTAGAGGCAATAATAAATGATATTATTTATCTCCGAGTTCAAAATTATGTTTATGTTTCATGCTATAACTGCTATGGTTCTCGAGTCTGCAATAACCACGAGGCTCGGAGGAAGACTCATATGCACGTGTGGAATAATAAACGGTAAAATGTATTCCTAGTCTGGCCTCTAAGACTAGCTCAAGTGTTGCATGATGGTTATGTTTTCCTGGGCATGTCTATGTCAGCAACCTTGAGGGCATAATGTTAAGAGAACATTTGTGTTGAATCGACCCGGCATGATGTTATGCTATGAGATTCATTCGTCGCAAGTTTATTGGTACATAACACAGAGATGGTTAACGTTTGCATGATTCCTTGGACCATGAGAGTATCGAGTTTCTTCATGCTTGCTTCATGAACTTTGGGGTTTGTTAAACGTCATCCGTAAATGGGTGGCTATTACGGCGGCTTACGGGTTCATGGAAAAGTGTGTCAAGTAACTTGATAGCTCAAGATTGGGATTTGCTCCTCCGACGATGGAGAGATATCTCTGGGCCCTCTCGGTGTTACGGTATCCATCATCGTCTGGCCAGACACTTTGTGATTTGATCACGGGGATGCCGGAACACGATAACGAGAAAAGAGAACAATACCGGTAACGAGGTAACTAGCATAGTGGACAAGTTGTTGATCCACGGGAATGCCAACATGTCTCACCTCGGGTATTTGTAACATATCGCGAAGCAACAGGAATAGCACACGGCAACTGGAGGTTCACTCGAATATTTATTCGTGTGGGTATAGGGGTCAATATGGGTGTCCACGGCTCCGATGTTGATCATTGATCGGAAGGGGTTCCGGGTCATGTCTATACTTCACCGAACCTATAGGGTCACACGCTTAAGGGTCATCTATCTGCTGAATACTAGACAGGGAGTCTGAGAGAAAATCACCGAAAAAGTTTCGGACACCGAAAAGTTTCGGACAGCGGAATCGTACCGCAGAGAGAGGTCATCGGATAAGTTTCGATGATACCGAAAAGTTGTTTCGGGATACACCATTAAGTCAAATTGGTTTCGGCACATGCCTGATAATTCTTGGAGGATGCCAGAATCATTCTGGAAGCTTTTTGGAATTTTCTGAGATAAAAACCGGAAATGTTCCGGAGCTGCCGGAGCCACTTCAGATGCGTTTCGCAGATGAAAATCACTAAAACCGGAATTGTTTCGGAACGCGTTGAAAATCATTTTAGTGGGTACTGGAAATGTTCTTAGCCCACATAAATATTTTCAGTTCGATCAGACGCTGAAAAATGTCGTCGTGAATAGTGAAAATCAGCTTTATGGTTACTTTATGGAAAGCCACCTTTTGGGGCTTTGCTCCAAAAGATCTTGGGGATGACATGGATGGATAGGAGCCATTTTTTGGGCCCCTCATGGGGGTGTGGCCGGCCACATGGGGTATCCCCCCTTGGGGACCCTCTTGTTCCTTGGTTTCACTCCTAGGTCCTTGTGGAAGGACTTCATTCATGTGCATTTTGGGTTTTTTGTGAAACTACCCTACCCCCTTGGGATTTCCTATAAATAGAGGTGGAGGGGCAGCCCTCCACACTCATCCCTTGCTCTCATACACATGCCATGCATTATCTGGCTTCTTCTCTCCCTCCCACGAAAAGAGTTTCGTAGAGCCGTAAGGCTGTCTGGGTTCCGGCAGGAACTAGTTCTGGACGGCGAAGCCCTGCCGGATAGATGACACCGTATGTGTGCAACTCTGTAGAGAGATCGTAGTTTCGGTCTTAGTTCGTGAGTGCCTCCCGAAGGGCTGTCCGTGTGACCGTCCGAGTTTCGAAGGTCCTCCCGAAGGGCTGTCCGAGTGACCGTTCGAGTTTCGAAGGTCCTCCCGAAGGGCTGTCCGCGACACCGTCCGGGGGGCTGTTCGACCGCCTCCTGGAGGGCTGTCTGAGGAGCAGATGAGGGTATACATCCTCGCGGTTGGGAGGTTGTAAATCCTAGCTGCGGGGATCTGCACCGCCGATCGTCATCGACTCTACTTCCCGCTGCGCTACGAGTCGGTAACGAAAAAGATCAAACCATGTATGCAGTCTCCATAGTGGTCCTGGGCTGGTGCGTAGGTCGGAAAATTTTTGTTTTCTGCTGCGTTCCCCTACAGTGGCATCAAGAGCCGTGCTATGCGTAGATGCAGGTTTCGATCTAGAATACATGGAGATGTATGGGTATTGCATAATATAATTAGGTAGTAGATGAGATCTATTGCTGAAAATTATTTATGCGGGTGACAGATGAAATCTGTTACCCGAGGTTCTTGTTGCTTCCCTAGAATTTGCGTTTGCTCAATCTCGAGACAGCATGGTGGAATTTGACAAAGTTCTGGCAATCTGTGATCCTGATTGATCATGGAAGTGCTATCAGTTCTTTGGGTTCTGCCGTAGTCAAAAGAAAGATGAAATTCGCAGATGAAAGGGCATTGCAGATATGATCTGCACGGGGGTCATGCGTATGACGAAGTTTAGTATGGGGCTCGAGATTTAATTATCCCGTGTTTCATACACCCCGAGATGTTAATCTAGCAACCTGAATAATCATACTTGATGATAAAACGTTGGTAGCTGCGGTTTAAGTCAAAACCTTAGAAGCCACATAAAATAAAATTTTGCATAAACCTATTAGAGGCGTCTAACTTGGTTTTGCAGGATGTGCATGTGATGTGGTATAGCAGTGCTCATACTAATTCGATTATGTATGAGATGACTATATGATGTAATTTGATTAACATGACCTGCGTGTCATGATTCGGCATGATGGATGGAGCCATATGATTGCATTTTAATGACCTGCGTGTCAACCTTGTTGTAATGCATTATTTTGTTAGCTATAGAGATAGCAATATTATCTGGTGCATCGACAAGGTGGTGGCAATCTTCGTGAAGGTGACCACCGACGCGAATGCCGAAGACGAAGAAATGAAATACTTCTCCGTCAGAAAGGGCTATACCATATCATGCTATTATGAATTGCCTGAGATGTTTATCCCTTATGATGCACCCTTCTTGATTGCGCGGTAATCGCTTTTATTAGGGTGATCTCTCACTTAAAATATCAAGTAGTTAGTGTTCTCCCAAGTGTAGCACCGTCACGGCACCTATCTTTTCGGGGTGCGCCATGGATGCATGGGTACGAACGATTAGAGAAGTGTGAGGCGGGTGAGGTCAGACCTCGCAGCAAGATCACTTGGTTGTCTTGACGTTCATGGCAGGATCGTCCTGAGCTCGGAACACACGCATCGAAAGATGAGCAAGAGTCACATAGAGATGTGATCGGCAAGTTGGCCTACCGATTAAAATTCCCGTTATGAGATGATGATTCTATGGCGATGAATTGAAGTCTGGATCTTGTATCACTCAAAATTAATTGTGAGAGATATTGATTTGAGTGGGAGCGCACTGTTGAATTAACATGTTTAATTCTCAGTGCAATTAATTATGAACACTGTCTAAGTGTTTCTTGCAAAATAGTTGTAGAATAATGGCTCGTGTTTCCACCTTCCCTATTAAAATTGAATAACTGTTAAATATTTGGTTAAAACTTTACGATTGGTAACGTAATATGAGGATTGTCCTCAAAAGTGCCGAGAAGGACTTTGTCCTATCGCATGCTTTCCGTATCCTCCCGCTAAAGCTATGGATCATGTGACTCTCGTCCTTCGATCCAAAAGCTATAATTCCGTTTCAGTCAAGTGCAATATGTTTGCTTCCATGAAACCCAAACTTCGAAAGTTGGGATAGTTATATGATATTCATGGAACTGAAAATTATTTTCAGATACAAACAAAGCAATGTTTGTTTGCAAGTATTAGTAAAAGTGTTTACTATGCATTTGACTGTTGGGAAAGGGATCCAGAAGAACGCTTGTCATATAATGGAAGGTGAATAAAACAACAACTTAAAGAGAAAGGAAGTGTCCAAAGGGTGTTAGTATGACTTACACGCCTAGGAAGTCCGGGGCTGACGCCACTCTTAAGTTGGGTGCTTCTTTTGCGAGTAGGAGAAATACTAAAAGTTAAACTGTTAGAAGTAAAAAGGCAGAAAGAAAGATGACTGGAATATCCAGCTCATGTATGAATGTCATACAAGTTTTTGTTGTATAGTAGGCTGGTCAAAGATATAGTTCTTGGGAATTATGGTTAAACATGTTAATCACTAATTCTTGGGTATTGTGAGTTAATCACAAAGATACCCGCTCGATTGCATTCAATTGCGAATCACTGTAAGAGCTACTGTGGCCTAAAAGGACTAGCCAGAAATGAGGTTAAGGTATACACAGGGAACATAGTAAATGTTACTATACCTTCCATCGGTGTATTGCCGTCTGTATTTATTTTCATAATTCATTTAGAGTTTTACAAACTCTATCCCATTGCATAAGGTATCTTGCAAGAAGGTTGTTCATAAGAGAACCTTTTATGTTCGATGTTATGAATAACACAAGGGCCATACTTTCATTATGAATGAGATGTATGTTATGAATATTGATAATAATACAATACCTCTGGGTTTACTTTAATAATTCATTTTAGAGTTTCATACACTCTAGCCCATTGCACAATGTTTGTTGCAAAAGAGTTGTTCATAAAAACAACAATTGTTGTTAAGTATTATGAATAACATGAAGGGCCATGCTTCCATCCAAGATGGGACGTATGTTATGAATATTGAGGGTAATATGATACATCCATAACACTGACGCTAAATGTCGCAAGACTTAAAGAATACCACACAAGTGTGGCACTACATTTGGTCACATTGGAGAAACCCGCATGGAAAATTCCATTATGATGGATTTTGAAGTCTTTTTGATTTTGAATCATCTGACACTTGCAACTTTCCTCCGAAAAGTGAAGTGACTAAAATACCGTTCACAGGCAATAAGGAACGAACAACAAACTTATTAGTGATCATACATTTGATGTGTGTAGTCCGATAAGTGTTGTTAGTGGTGGATTTATTTATCTTCAGAAATGACTCAAGTAGATATATGGATATTTACTTGATGAGACGTAAGTCTGGATCTTTTGAAATCATTCGAAAGGTTTTCAAAAATGAAGTAGAAGTTATTGTAACAAGAAAATTATGTTTCTGCAATTTGATTGCACAAAGGAATATTTGAGTTACATGTTTAGCGAATGTCTGATGAGTTGTGAAAGGGGTTTCATAACTTGCACCTCCCGGAACACCACTGCAAGTGAAAAGTCCGTCGAGATGTAATCTAACCATTTATGACATGGTAAGGTCAAAGATGACATAAATAAATTTGCCATTATCCTTTTTAAAGTGATGCTTTAGAGACTGCGACTTTTACACTGAAAAGAGCTACATTGGGTCTGTTGAAATGAAGCCATGGTATGGTACGCCCAACCATGTTATATCTTTTCTTAACATTTGGAATATGGGGCTTGTGTAAAAGGTTACAAACCTATTCCAAATCAGACAAGTGCTACTTTGTAGGTTATACCAAAATGTTGGGTATTCCTCCCTCACTATACCGAGGCAAATAGTTTTGCCGCGAAACGGTGTGCTTTTAAAGAGAATGGTTCTTTCAAAAAGGTGAGTGGGAGAATAGTGCAACTCGACGAGATAAACAGTATCTAAGTCATCAGATCAAAGGAAAGAGACCTTGGAAGTAATTCCAGAGTTTCCTACTGCGACTAATACGGAAGTCTCTACAATAAAATGTATGAACTCCGGTCGAACTTGCAGCTGAACCACGTAGGCAAGGCTCGTGCAAACCTCTCAGGTGCGCAAACGAGATATTGTTGTTAGAAACATTATACCTACGATACACAAGGAGCGTTGATGGGCCCTGACTCTGGAATTGGCTAAATGCCAATACAACCCAAGTTAGTTTCCATATACGTGATTCAAGATTAAAACCTTGATACACCTTTCGGAAGACTTAGAGTCTAACGAATATTTATGGAACTTAAAACTTATATGGATAAAAATGTTTTATCCATAAAGCTCGACTTGTTGAAATAACAAGTTCAAGAGTTGACTACGATGAGGTTGTTTTCATCGTAGCGATGCTTAAAGTCGGTTCGGGTTGAACTAGCAATTAATACATATTTCAATCATGAGATATGAAACATGGATGATAAAAGGATTTCCATCTGATGGAAATGAAAGCTAGGACTTGTATATGATACAGTCCAAAGTAATTTGTCGATCCAGAGGATGCTAGTAGGTATGCAAACTTCAGAGTTCCAGCAATGGACAGAAGAGAGCAAAATGGAGTTGGAATCTTCGTGTTTTGATGAAATGGTCAAAGGGGTTTTGACTTCATCAATGGGTAACGAAGATGCTTGTAATTCAAGAAAGTAAGTGGGAGCGTAATAATATTTCTAAAAACCTTATGTGCTTGGCACATTGGTAATTGGAAATAAATTTCTTGACACGAATTAGGACTTCATTTGAAAATAGTTTTTCGATGAAGTGCTTAGGCTAAATAGCCTCAATATTAGGCATGATGATCTATGGAGATAGATTTACCTAATGGGGCTAAGCAATGAATACATATTGACAAGATGCTAAAACCTTTTAGCATTTAAAACGCCAAGGAGTGATTCTTGCCAAAGTCACATGGAAGGAGTTTTTGCAAGACTCGGTGTCCCAAAACACTGATGAGTAAAATACATGATGCAGATTCCACACACTTTTGTGTTTGGATTAATCATGTATTCCATGGTATGTAAAACAACCAGATATGTCCGATATTCCCAAGGTGTTGCGAGTATGGATACTAAAGTGATCAAAGTACTGATCGTGGGACAACAGTAAAAGATGTCATTGAGTACTAGAGTAAGTACTGATGATATGTTTTCTTGCAAGCGGAGATCATGAAGAGTTCGTTGTAAAATGTTACATCGATAGTCTTCATCTTTTCACCATGCGATTTTCGATTTAAGTTAAGGGTTTTGTGTAACACACAATGTGGTGGCACAGTTAGTTGGAATTTGTTCAAACTAGTTACTGTGGCGAATTCTATAACAAGGGCTAAGTATGTTGACGCTTTAGAAGCGACAAAGAAGATGTTGAATCATATAGTTCATTCATGAACTTAGTATAGTTCCAAGATGGCTTTTGACAATGGGACACTACTGCAGGTAGTTGCTCCATAACTCAGTCTGAGGAATCCAGGTTCGACCTGTGATTCACATACATACAAAGCCAAGTCCACACAAAATATGAAATTTTGTGAAAACGTGAAAACGCGAGGACATGCAAAGATACACACGGAACTGAAGTCGTCAGATCCGTTGGACATCAGGCTATACCACAAGCGAATCATATTTACACCGGTGTGCCACAGGTGTAAAGTGCACTAGCATTAACTAGATTATTGACTCTAGTGCAAGTGGGAGTCTGTAGGAGATATGCCCTAGAGGCAATAATAAATGATATTATTTATCTCCGAGTTCAAAATTATGTTTATGTTCCATGCTATAATTGCTATGGTTCTCGAGTCTGCAATAACCACGAGGCTCGGAGGAAGACTCATATGCACGTGTGGAATAATAAACGGTAAAATGTATTCCTAGTCTGGCCTCTAAGACTAGCTCAAGTGTTGCATGATGGTTATGTTTTCCTGATCATGGGCATGTCTATGTCAGCAACCTTGAGGGCATAATGTTAAGAGAACATTTGTGTTGAATCGACCCGGCATGATGTTATGCTATGAGATTCATTCGTCACAAGTTTATTGGTACATAACACAGAGATGGTTAACGTTTGCATGATTCCTTGGACCATGAGAGTATCGAGTTTCTTCATGCTTGCTTCATGAACTTTGGGGTTTGTTAAACGTCATCCGTAAATGGGTGGCTATTACGGCGGCTTACGGGTTCATGGAAAAGTGTGTCAAGTAACTTGATAGCTCAAGATTGGGATTTGCTCCTCCGACGATGGAGAGATATCTCTGGGCCCTCTCGGTGTTACGGTATCCATCATCGTCTGGCCAGACACTTTGTGATTTGATCACAGGGATGCCGGAACACGATAACGAGAAAAGAGAACAATACCGGTAACGAGGTAACTAGCATAGTGGACAAGTTGTTGATCCACGGGAATGCCAACATGTCTCACCTCGGGTATTTGTAACATATCGCGAAGCAACATGAATAGCACACGGCAACTGGAGGTTCACTCGAATATTTATTCGTGTGGGTATAGGGGTCAATATGGGTGTCCACGGCTCCGATGTTGATCATTGATCGGAAGGGGTTCCGAGTCATGTCTATACTTCACCGAACCTATAGGGTCACATGCTTAAGGGTCATCTATCTGCTGAATACTAGACAGGGAGTCTGAGAGAAAATCACCGAAAAAGTTTCGGACACCGAAAAGTTTCGGACAGCGGAATCGTACCGCAGAGAGAGGTCATCAGATAAGTTTTGATGATACCGAAAAGTTGTTTCGGGATACACCATTAAGTCAAATTGGTTTCGGCACATGCCTGATAATTCTTGGAGGATGCCAGAATCATTCTGGAAGCTTTTTGGAATTTTCTGAGATAAAAACCGGAAATGTTCCGGAGCTGTCGGAGCCACTTCAGATGCGTTTCGCAGATGAAAATCACTAAAACCGGAATTGTTTCGGAACGCGTTGAAAATCATTTTAGTGGGTACTGGAAATGTTCTTAGCCCACATAAATATTTTCAGTTCGATCAGACGCTGAAAAATGTCGTCGTGAATAGTGAAAATCAGCTTTATGGTTACTTTATGGAAAGCCACCTTTTGGGGCTTTGCTCCAAAAGATCTTGGGGATGACATGGATGGATAGGAGCCATTTTTTGGGCCCCTCATGGGGGTGTGGCCGGCCACATGGGGTATCCCCCCTTGGGGACCCTCTTGTTCCTTGGTTTCACTCCTAGGTCCTTGTGGAAGGACTTCATTCATGTGCATTTTGGGTTTTTTGTGAAACTACCCTACCCCCTTGGGATTTCCTATAAATAGAGGTGGAGGGGCAGCCCTCCACAATCATCCCTTGCTCTCATACACATGCCATGCATTATCTGGCTTCTTCTCTCCCTCCCACGAAAAGAGTTTCGTAGAGCCGTAAGGCTGTCTGGGTTCCGGCAGGAACTAGTTCTGGACGGCGAAGCCCTGCCGGATAGATGACACCGTATGTGTGCAACTCTGTAGAGAGATCGTAGTTTCGGTCTTAGTTCGTGAGTGCCTCCCGAAGGGCTGTCCGTGTGACCGTCCAAGTTTCGAAGGTCCTCCCGAAGGGCTGTCCGAGTGACCGTTCGAGTTTCGAAGGTCCTCCCGAAGGGCTGTCCGCGACACCGTCCGGGGGGCTGTTCGACCGCCTCTTGGAGGGCTGCCTGAGGAGCAGATGAGGGTATACATCCTCGCGGTTGGGAGGTTGTAAATCCTAGCTGCGGGGATCTGCACCGCCGATCGTCATCGACTCTACTTCCCGCTGCGCTACGAGTCGGTAACGAAAAAGATCAAACCATGTATGCAGTCTCCATAGTGGTCCTGGGCTGGTGCGTAGGTCGGAAAATTTTTGTTTTCTGCTGCGTTCCCCTACACCTCGAGAGCGCGACTCTCAAGGGAAAAAAAGGCTAGGTGAGGCAAATGTAAAACCAAGGTTGGGCCTTGCTGGAAGAGTTTTATTCAAAGCGAACTGTCAAGGGGGTCCCATAAATCACCCAACCGCGTTAGGAACGCAAAATCAAGGAACATAACACCGGTATGATGGAAACTAGGGCGGCGGGAGTGGAACAAAACACCAGGCATAAGGCCGAGCCTTCCACCCTTTACCAAATATATAGAAGCATTAATAATATAAGAGATATTGCGATATCCCAACATAAACATAATCCAACATGGAGCAATCTTCATCTTCACCTGCAACTAGCAACGCTATAAGAGGGGCTGAGCAAAAGCGGTAACATAGCCAAACAACGGTTTGCTAGGAAGGGTGACAAAGGTTAGAGGTTCATGGCTATATGGGAGGCATGAAATAGAAGGTGGTAGGTAGCGCTGCAAAGCAATAGAGCGAACAACTAGCAAGCAAAGATAGAAGTGATTTCGAGGGTATGGTCATCTTGCCTGAGATCCCGCTAGGAAAACGAGTCCATGAAGAAGACAAACAAACGGAGTCGAACGAATCCTCACAACTCCGGAAAGAAACCGAAGCTAACGAGAGAAGCAACCCGGAAAGAAACAAACAACAAAGTAAACAACCACCACATACACATGGCATGATGCACAAACAAGTATGATGCATGTCCGGTTTAAAAAGGCATGGCATGGCAAAGTGCACAAACGGAACTACCAGTTAAGTGGAGCTCAATATGCAACGAGTTGCATATTGACGAAACACCACAGCAATTGTTTAGTTGTCTCGGTTATATACCCAACAATATTAAATGTTGATTAACATGGCAAGGGGTGAATCATAATTAAACAACCTATCTAGTCAAGTTTAAATGAGGCCGGAAATAACAAACGACAATTCCGGAAAATCCTCATGTCATTTAGCAATTTTAATGCAAACATCAATTGTAGGCATTTAAATGTTGTTATCATGATGCGAATGACACATGCAAGTTTTAAGCAATATTATGAAAACGTGGACATGAGCATGTTATGAAGCATTTGGTCACCATGGCGGAAGAAAGGGGTGCCACGGCAACGAATCCGAAAATGATGCCACGGTGACATATCGGTACCGGTAACTCGATTGAGATACCGATGCAAAAGAGAAGTGTGCGGATGTGTGGAACACGCAAGAGATGGTGGGGTGCTCCCGGTTACCGGGTTCCCACGGGTCGACGGCATGGCAACCGAGGAGGAACGTGCATGAAGCAAACGGGCACGGTGCAAACATACGGTTCACGGACGTCGTCGTGGGGTTATACCTTCGAAGCGTGCATTCGGGGCGGAACGCGTTCGAAGTGGAAGTAGTTGTACACGTTCGGAGAGGGACTTTATGAACCCAACATCTACGGGGCGACGGTAGTGGTGCACGGTCGTCATGGTACTTGGCATCACATCGTGTAGTCGTACACATTTCGTAGATGTTCATGTCTCCAGTGTCGTGGTACACGTTGTCTTGTCGAATCCGAGCGACGGTAGTCGTACACGACATGTTGTGGAAGTAGTGGTTCACGGCGGAGAGGAACTTGGCGTTTACGCTACCCGGGTCTTCGGCGACGGCAGCTGTGCATGTTCCAACATCACACTTGGAGGGACACCGACGTCATGGTACTTGGTGAAACCCGGAGACGGTACTTGACGATCCAGGTGACACGAGGCACACGTCCACGGTAGTCTTCGGACTTGGGCTCCGGGTAGATGACTTGAGGGTCTCAGTCAGGAGCACTTGTGGCAAGGAAGTGCCCGCGAACGAGACGATGCAGCACGAACAGGAGGCGGATGCCACGCTCAGGCGAGCGGCGGGGCTTCCTGGTCGGAGTCGGTAGGGATGGCACAAGGCGGTGATGAAGAGGAGGTCGCAGGGAGAGCTGCTGGAGGTGGATGCAGAAGGTCGTCGGGCGGCGGAGGTACGGCGGTGCGCCGGTAGCAGGAGGCGAAGGCGGAGATGGCACGTGAGGAGGAGGTCAGGGATGGGCCGTCGAGTCTGGAACCAGGGTGGAGGCGCACAGGAGGAGGCTCGAGGCGCGCTGGAGGTGGTGGTGCTCGCGGGTGCAAGGCGGCCGGTGCTCGGGCTCTGGCGAACTCCGACCAAAACGGAGGGGACGAGCGGATGCGGCCGCAGGTGCTCGAGGAGCTCCTCTCCTCGAGCGCTCGGGTGACGGGGACTTGATGAGGAGGAGGTGCGGTCGCGGCCTGGTGCTGCAGAGGGAGGCGCGGCGGCCATGGAGGTGGGGCGCAACACGCTGCAAAACGGCGGCGGCTGCAGGGCGCCGGCGGTGGGTGAGGGTGGCGACGCCATGGGAGCGAGGAGGAGGTCGGCGGCGAGGGTGACCGGGAGCAGGGGCGGGCGAGGCGCGCGGCGCGAGGGCCCTGCTCCTCTGCGTGTGGCGGCGCAGGAGGACGAAGGGGAGAGGGTGGAGACCGAGAGAAGAGCGAGAGAGATGGGGATCGGGCTAGGTTAAGACAGGGGCGCGGGCTGGGCCTTAGAGGCCGGCCCAGTGGACAGGGAAATGTTGAACAGAGGCCTGGCCTAGTGGCATGCGGCTGCTGGGCTTCTTCTCTCTCCCCCTCATATTCTTTAGCAGAAAAGAATTAGAGAGAGGAAAAGAAAAAGAGGGTTAGGGAAAGAATTTGCGCATGCGGACAATTTTCCCGGGCTCATAAAAATGCGCTTGTTTCGAGAAAATAGAAAAGGCCAGATTGAAAAATATAAATTCAAATGCATTTGAATTTAATTCAAATGATTTGAATAGGAAGTGAGGGTTGGTAAGGTCCAAAAATGTTCGGATTTTTGGTGGAGCTCCGGAATAAGATGAAAAAATAAATGGCAAGGTTGGAGACCAAGAATTAAGATAACAAAGGCATTGGGATATTTGCAAGTGTGTTATGGTGAACTCCAACTAATGGAATATTTTAATATAGCTCCCTAATAATATTGGGATGATATATGTTATAAAGAGAAATCACCATGTGCATTTCCCTCGATTTAAATGGATCGAAGATCCATGCAATTTACTTAGTTGAGTTTGGAAAAAATTAATGACATGATGGCATGATGACATGATGCAATGAAAAATAAAAGAGCAAGCACAAAAGAAACACACGGAGATCACGAAAAAATATATGGAAGTCTTCTGAAGCGTCGGTCTTGGGGCATTACAACGTGCTGCACAAGGTGCCATAGCTTCAGGTACTGTCCAATCTTGGGGAGGCCGAGCAGCCCACGGATGTCGCGCGCTCAGCTGTTGCCGGCCAAGGCCTCCGCCACCATTCTCACTTTCCGGCGATGCTTGGGGATGCACTGGAAGAGCATGGGCGCAAGCTCGCGGACGGACTGGCCGCCGAGCTAGCGGTCCTCCCAAAAGAGGGCGGTCGAGCCGTCCCCAATGGCCATGGTCGTGGAGGCATGAAAGAGGGCGCGCTCTTTCGACGAAAACTGCAGGTCCAGCCCCTGCCATGCGCACTCAGTGTCCGTACGCGCAAGCCATAGCCAACGTAGCCGGAGCGCGAGCCCCATGCGCTCGAGATCTCGGACACCTAGGCCACCATATTCGAGCGGGCGGCAGACCCGGCGCCAATTCACATGACAGTGACCACCATGGGCGTCCGCGCGGCCGGCCCAAAGAAAACCTCGTTGAATCTTCTCAAGCAGCTTCAGGGTTTTCTTGGGGGGTGCGAGCACGAGCAGTTGGTGAATTGGGATAGCGCTGAGCACCGACTTGACAAGCGCCAGCCGACCAGCCTTGTTCATCAGCCATGCCTTCCAGGTAGGGAGCCGGCCCGCCACCGCGTCGACGAGAGGCTGCAGCTGGGCCGCGGAAGGGCGACGGGTGGTGAGTGGGATGCCTAAATAGGTGATCGGCAGCGTCACCACGGGGCACCCGAGCAGCTCAATCAGTCCCACGTCAGAATCATCTCCGTGGAGAACCGTGGCAGAACTCTTGGTGTAGTTCACCTGGAGCCTAGAAGCCGTGCCAAACACGTCCAGGATGCCTTTGACAGCGGAGACCTCCTCGGTGGTGGCGTGACAGAAGAGCATCACGTTGTCGGTGTAAAGGGAGATCGCCGGGATGGCGCGTCAGGGGTGGAGCTGCTGGAGGATGCCGGTCTGGAGGGCGCGACGCATCAGCCGCCCGAGCGTGCCCACCGCCAACACGAAGAGCTGCGGGGAGGTGGAGTCGCCTTGCCGCAGGCCGCGGCGGTGCCAAATCGGCGGGCCGGGGACACCGTTGAGCATGACCCGAGTGCTCGCCGTGGACAGAAGTATGGCCAGCCATTCTCTGAATCGGTCTCCAAACCCGTATTGGCGCAGCACTCAAAAAGAAAGGGCCAGGAGATGGAGTCGAAGGCACGCGTGAGGTCGAGCTTGAGCATGATCCTAGGTGCGCCAAGTTGATGCAGCAACCTGAGAGATTGCCGGACAAGGATGAAGTTGTCGTGTAGGCCACGTCCGGTGATGAATGCGTTTTGATTGCGGCTGACAAGGGCGTCGAGCTTGGGGGCCAGGCGTAGTGACAGGACCTTGGTGAAAATCTTGGCCATAATGTGTATCAGGCAGATCGGTCGATAATCGCCAAGCTTGTGTGCATCCGCGCACTTTGGCAACAAGGTCAGCAACGCTTGATTAAGCTTGCTAAACCCACGCCTCGCAGTGCGTATAGCAGCTCAAAGACACCCCAAATGTCTTGCTGGATGATGCTCCAGCAAGCACGCAGGAACTCCGCGGTAAAGCCATCTGGTCTAGGCGCCTTGCGTGCCGGCATGCGTTTGACCGCCTCCCATATCTCCTCCGGGCTGAATGGCTCGTCAAGGCATGCGAGGTCGCCAGGCTCGATAAGCTGGGAGAGGTCCAGGGTGTGCTCCCGTCCAACGGCGGTGCCCAGCAAGCCATCAAAATGCGAGAACGCCGCGCTGGCCATCTCCTCGGATCTGTAAGCACCCGCCCTTCCACGGCAAGGCTGTACACGCGATTCTTCTACCGACGGTAGGAGCATTGCCGGTGGAAGAAGCTCGTGTTGGCATCACCATCATTGAGAGTCACGATGCGGGCGCGCTGTCTAGCGATCGTGCGCTCTATGGATGCCATGCCAAGGTAGGCGAGCTTGAGCTGCTTGCGGAGCCACTCCTCCGGTGGCGAGAGCACCCGGTCCTCACGCGCCTTGTCGAAGCGCAGGATCAGCTCGCGGGATATGGCCAGCTTCTCCCGGATGTTGCCGTGGACTTGGCACTCCAACTTGAGAGGCGACGTGCAGTAGCTTGGAGGCGCTTGACCAGCCGCCGAAAGGGGTCGTCATCGTGCACCGAGCTCCAAGCCATGGCAACGGTGTCGTGGAATCCGTCCAGCCGAAGCCAGTAGTCCTCGAAGTGGAAGCGTTTGTGGGCTGACGGCATGGGAGAGCAGTCCAGCAGCAACGGACAGTGATCCGACATGACCGAAGCGAGGCATCAGAGGTGGCACTCGCCGTGCGCGTCTTCCCAGTCAGAGGTGCAAAGGACGCGGTCAAGGTGCACCAGCGTGGGTGGCGATTGCTCGTTCGACCAAGTGAAGCGGCGCCCGTTGAGGTATATCTCCTTCAAGGCAAGGTCGTTGATGGCGCGACGAAATCTTCACATCATGCGCTGATGCAGGCCACCCATGTTTTTGTCCTCGGCGCGGTATATGAGATTGAAATCTCCACATAGCATCCATGGGCCAGGGCAAGCCGCGCGTATATCGCGCAATTCCTGGAGGAATAGGATTTTGTCCGTGTCATCCTGGGGTCCGTAGACCGTCGTCAGCCACCACGGCGTCCCGGAGGCCGCGGACACCTTGGCCATGAGCGCGTTCTGGGTGAGCAGGGGGTCTGAGATCGTGACAACCCTGCTCTTCCAGGCGAGAAGAATGCCGCCGCGCGTGCCATCGGCTGGGAGGAAAGTGAAGTCGTCGAACTCGGAACCGAGGATGTCAAGCACAATGGGCGAGTAGATCAAAGCCATCTTAGTTTATTGTAGGCATACAATGGAGGCGCCGGTAGTGCCTAGCAAAGAACGGATGGCAGCACGGCGAGCGCGCGAGTTGAGGCCGCGAACGTTCCAAACAGCGATCTTTAGTCCGTGATCCATGAAGCAAGGGGACGACGATGGGTGTGCTGGCAGACCTAGCAGTCGCCGGCAGTGGCCTCGCGCGTGGGGGGAGGGGAGAAGCACGCTGGGATCTCTCGATCAACCAGGCCAGCGATGGCCTTGAGCACATACAGTGGGATCGGCGCCGCGAACATGTCGTCGTATACTTTCATCTCAATGGGCGTGATCTTCTGGTTGGTGCCCACAATCCCAAGTGTGCGCAGAATCTGCACATGGGCCCTCCGTTCTGCCGTTGGCGGCGCCGCTGCAGGCGTGGCAGCAGCCGCGGAACGGCCTCGTCGTGGGGTGAAGTTGAGGGGCCGACGTGGCCGCTTCCCAGGTGTCGGCAGCGACGCACTGATGTGCTACGTGGCCGCGGCCAGAAACTCGCCAAGCGCCCATGCCTGCTGCATAGTAGCACGGCTGAGCGATCGCCGCATAGTGATTGGTGGCGAGGCAAACCGACCAGACGCAGGCGAACAGGGGCCGGCGACAGGCGGGCAGCGATCAGGGCTGGGCGCGAGCACAGAGTGGCCACGGGGCCGCTGTAGGATGGAGATTGGGCTCTGGGCAGTGGGCACCGGTGATCTGGTGACTGGGGGCCCGACAGCGGCCACTGGGGGCGTCGGCGCAGGAGTTGCGGGCTCGGCTGTTGGCGGCCCAGCCTCATTTGGCCCATCGGCAGTCGTGGGAGGAGTGGGGGCCCCAACTTCAGAGGGGGGCGCGGGCGCCGGCACGATGGCGATGGAGGCGGCAACGAGGGCGTCTCTTCCCGTCGAAATTGCCGCAGTGTGATCGCGGGGCTGCGGTGACTGGTCAGCGGAGATTCCTGGGCCCGCCCGGACAGGAGCGGGCGAGATGCGCCACTTTGCCTCGACAAGGCGGCAGGTGATCCTAGCTCTCCTGAACCAACTGGCGCCACAGGCTGCGAGTCTGGGACCTAGCTCAAAAGGGCAAGGTCCCGACACGGTGTCGGATCAGCAGCGGCAGGGGTGGGCCGACGGGATCGTCCTCGGGATCATGGGGAGAGCCGGTGTTTGAAATTCCGGGGCTCTCCTGCGCACCCGGGACCAGTGGGAGTTCGCCAGCTGGCCTCGGCACAACTGTCGTGGCGTCGTCAGTGGGTTCGACAGACGCGTGCGTCAGGCCTGCCTCCAAAGCCTGCCCTTGCGGGGCCCTTCTTTTTCCTCTTTTTCCTCTTTTGGCTCGGTGACGAGAACTAGCGAGGCCCGACTGACCCGGCCATGACAACATGCCATCCCGTGTCGGCAAGGCGGGCGGCACCGCCGCCGCGCCGGCCGGGGCCAGGAGGTCGCCATGCTCGTCCCGTCAGCGCGCCCCGAGCGGTCGCCAGCGTGCCAGGTGAACGCGTCCATGGCCATGCCGTCGGCCCGGCCATCCGGCGCAGTGTTAGACCACCTGCGCTTCCGGCCACGGCGTCGCGCCCAACCAGGTCCGGAGCCCTGGCCCTGGCCATGCCCATTGCCGGCGCCATCGCGACCGGGATCATCGCTGTTGGCCTGGGCACCCGGAGGGGGCACCCCAAGCGGAGCCGCACGTACAAGCACAATGGAGATGGCGTACGTGAGCGTCCTGACCACCGGTGCCTCCGAGGGCACACGAGACGGCAGGAGCTCGACGATCTCCAGGATGGCGGCACGGCGGACGTCGGCGGGGTTGTGCACACGGCCGGAAAGCCGAAAGACGGTCAGGTTCTCGCGAGAGCGCGTGCGGGGGTGTAACCTCTCGATCCAGCAGCTCTCCCCAAGAACGTGCTTGGCGGTGGAAAGATGCCAGGCTTGGGCGGGAATGCCACAGAGCTCAAGCTCGACGCGGTATTCGAACACGCCGGCGCCGGCATACGCGAGCTTGCACCATGGCCGTAGCGACAGCGCAAAGCGCGGCGAGCTGATGAAATGCTCGTCATTGAGCCGGCGCATGGTGTCCAGGGAGGAGAAGAGGATGAGGAAGTCTTCGGGGTGGTGCTCGTGGACGGTGAAATCGCCTTCGGAGAGCTCGAGGGAGCGGTAGAGCAGCTCGGCCACCTGCGGCCTGTTGCCGGTGATGGAAGCCACCATTGCGCGGCCAAGGACCCGCTCGGCCTCCTCCATCTCCGTGGATTGCGCCATGATGACACGCACGGGTACGTCGGGCCGCGGCGAGGGAGCCTGGACCAGCTGGGGAAGCGCAGGCGGCGCCGGGGAGGTGGGGTCGCGGCGGCGCTGGGGGCGCCGGTGGCGGGCCGTCCCTGCCTGGGGCGACACGGGGAGGCCGCGCGTCGTCGTGGCGCCGGCTATCGCAGTCGCGGAATTCGTGGCCAGAGGCGAGGCAGCGCCTGCAGCGGACGTCGTTGGTGAAGTCCCTCACCCGGTGGCGGTGGACGAGACAGTGAAAACACAGCCCGGCAATCTCCTCCGGCGATGGGCTGCAGCGGCGAGGAGGTAAGGAGCTGGGGGTGCCATCCTGGCGCGGACGGCGGTGTCGGTTCCTGCGTCGCGGCTGCTGGAACCCATCAGCGTCGAGCACAGCCCCGCCAGAGACGCGGTGGACTTCCGAGTGGGGTCCAAGCCGTTGCCTGGCAGGCACGCGGGCAACCAGCGCGACGCGGCCAGGGGCCCCAGGCACCGGCGAGGCAGCAGGCGCCGGCGCGGTGAGGGCGACATCCCTGTACGAGCGCGCCGAGGACTCGCTCTCAGAGCTGAGCCAGCGGTCACCGGAGGACACGCGCTCACCGGAGAGGGTCGCCCATCGGTCGACAGGAGCAGTGCCAGGTGATTCCATTGCAGGGGGCGAGGGAGGCTGGGAAGCGGGCGGTCGGCGGGGGCGTCGGCGGTAGGCAGCGGGGGCTTGGAGGAGCTAGAGGGTGGGAGCGGAGCTAGGTGGAAACGGAGCCATCATCCAAATTTTACTCCCTCCGTATAAAATATAAAGGTGTTTAGATCAGTGAGGATCCGATCTAAACGTTTTTATATTTCTTTATAGAGGAAACACGTATGATGGTATATTAAGAAAAATGTTGCTGAACATTGTGTGCTAATGGACAGTGCTAAGCCTCTGTGATGTTTGAACCTACCCTCACATTTTTAGCACCATTGTCACGTAAATTGGTCTCGTTTTGAGCGTTTACTTACCATTTCGGAGCCAATATTTTTTAGCCCGAAGAAAGTGAAATATGTTTGGGTTGGGGGTGATGCTATCTCCGTATCAAATACTTCCTCCGTCCCATAATGTATGGTGTTTTTTGACATTACACTAATGTCAAAAAACGTCTTACATTATGAGACAGAGGAAGTAATAGCCTGACATGTCATTAAGATGGTTCGGACACGATTGACGATGCCCAATTCACGAGTAAAGGAATGATGGTTTGTATTCTTTGACAATTTTGTATAAATTATATATTTTATTTTTGTCTTCAACTATTTTTTCATTTTCTTATTATTGTTAATAAGACTATTGTTGTGCTATCCCCATTCTCAGATTCTCGGACATAAAAACTTCCCGCGAGAGAACAGATCCAATGGACAATTATGTTTCAAATAGTTTTGTACGGGGATTATTACTATTATTTTTTGATATTTTTTCTGTAGTGTTGAGAGACTGTTTAGAATCTAGGGATGATGATGTTCTTAGCCATAAGAAAGTGAAGTACACTAATACCAAAGGTGACTCTAGCTCCATATGACCACATATCAAATAATAGCCGACATTAAGATGGTTCGAAAGAACCCAACTCAAGGATATTTGGCATGCTTATCCTTTTCGTTAATGCCCCCGTTCTCAGATGAATGAGTAACATACCAATGAATGCGACGTGACTGGAAATTTATGTACCCATCAATTTTGAATAAAATCATACTTTGAGGAACAATCTTTGCATTTGATTACTCTCGGATAGAGGAATTTTCCTCCGAATAAAACATCCAATTACATTCCCACTACTTTCCGGCATAAATCATTATTATTGTTTTCTACCGCTTTATTATAAGGGTGTGGCCTAGGTCTCAGTCAACTGGAATTTAATCTCAGTCAAGTGACATAATATGCAAGAAAGAAAAGAATGATTTTTTGCATGAATCTCAATGCAAGATCTCACAGATATAGCATTGAGTGAGACTTTGTTAAGTCTTAGTCGACTGAGATTAGCAATACTTTTTTTCGTGAATACGCAAGGCTTGCGTATCTTTCACTGATAGAAGGAGAAGAATGAGTACAAAAGGGATACAACACATGACACAGACGCGGGTAGGCATGAACATGGTGTCCGGAGCAGAGAGAAGGGGATGCTCGGCCCGAACAGAGGATACATCACAGCTAGGCCTACCAAACCCAAACCAAGCGGCAATGCCGAACCGACACAAGACTCCAACATCGATCGAGGCAGAACCGGGGACACCGCGAGCTCGCAAGATAGCGCCTTCAAGAAGGAAGATGACACTGGGACGCCGTCGCTATCCGGTCCGGGGGATCGGACCTGGGGTTTCCCCTGAGCTCAAAGAGGGGCGCAGCTGAAGGCCTTGGCAGCGCCTCCAAGAAGGAAACGACACCCACGTGCGCCGCCACTGTCAGCACCGGCAAGCCGAGCAGGGATCTCTCCCTGGCATGAAGCTGAGCAATCCCATAGCCGTCGAGTCTGGAATCGAAGATGAGGAAGCCATAGTTGATCGGAACCACCATGTCGGGAGGGGGTTGGCGGGGCTGCACTTGCCGTCGGAGGGTGACACTGCCATCGAACCCACAAGCACTGGATCTGGCAAAAGGTGGAGGCTTTGAGGCGAACAGGGTGGGGCTGGCGACGAAGCAAAACCCCACAGGTGGATCTGGGCGGCGGTGTCCAGCAACGCCGGTGAACTAGGACTGGAAGGACGCAGATCCGAGCTGCCGTGGCCTTAGCCGTCGTGACGTCGACGAGCCGAGTGAGCTGGAGGGGACGCAGCTACACGGTCGCCGAGGCCGGAGCTGCCTGGCAGAGGACGCCGGCAGCAGGGGACACCGGAGAGACGCGGGCCCGAGGCCGCTGGGACCGGAGCAGCACCAGCAATGATCCACCGCGAGGAGCCCCGTGTCAGCCACACCACAGAAGCATCTCCGTCTCCGCGCGAGAGCTATCACCATGGCTCGGGGGCGAGGGAGGGCCACCGGAGACGAGGGGGCCGCCTGCACGGAAGGCAGGTCGCGGAAGCCCCGCCTCCACCCGCAGGCCCCACGCCCGAAAACAAACACCAGCAGGGCTGGGTCACGCCGTTGGGAAGGGGGAGGCTGCAAAGGAGCGCCCATGGCAACGCCAAGAACGCCGGATCCGCCGCCGTCCGGCAAGTTTGGGCAGCAGCTGGTGGAGGACACCCGAGAGACGCCAGGAGGGATCTCGGGGATGCGTGGGCGCGGAGGAGAGGAGGAGGCGCGCGAGGGGAGGAGGCGTCCGTGGCGCCCAAGGGCGGGGGAGGGGGGCGAGGCTGGCCGGAGCCGCGAGGGGCGGTTGTCGGTGGGCCGGAGCTGGCGTCGCCGGGCCGGCAGGAGGTAGCCGCCGGGAGGGGAGGCACGGGGTGGTGGGGTGGGGGGAGGGGATTGGGGGCGTGAGGAGCCAGATCCGCCCCGCCGCCACCTTTCTAGGGTCCGGCGCGGCTTCGCCGGCCGGCCCTCCGGCGGCGGCGACGCGGGGGTGGGGGCAGGGGAGGACCTCGCTAGCGGCGGCTAGGGTTCCCACGTGTCGCTAGAGCTGGGCGACTGGCGACGCGAGTGTCGGGTGCACCGGCAATCACTCACTCGAGATTAGCAATACTGTCATTATAAATAAGTATATACACATTTTTTATTTTTGTACTTCATATGCAACAATGTTTTTTGAGAGATTCCTATGCAGAAGTTTCATTACGAGTAAAGTCTTTTTCATCATTTGAATGTTACACAAGACAAACTTGCGAGCATGCATCAAATAAACGAAAATTTAAAGGGCGAGATCCCTTAAAACCCCCCGGGTGCTCCCATCCTCCTACCCGCCCCCACTAAACCCTAACCCCCAGAACCACTCCCCCCTCCCACGCCGCCGGCGGCCGGGAGCCATGGTGAAGGCCTACCTCCGCTACGAGCCGGCGCTCTCCTTCGGCGTGGTCGCCTCCCCGGAGTCCAACGTCGTCTACGACCCCTCCGGCCGCCGCCTCCTCGCCGCCGCCCTCGACCGCTTCGCCGCCTGGGACCTCAAGCGCGGCCTCCCCTCCGCCACCTTCACCCCCTCTTCCTCCTCCGCGTCCCTCGCCGTCTCCTGCGTCGCCTCCTCCCCCGCCGCTGCCTCCGCCTCCGCTTCCTCGGTAATACCGCTGCCGCTGACCGTCCCCCCTCTCCCGCCTCGCCTGAAATTCGCCCCCTTTCCTGCTTACCACGTTTCTGAATGAGCTGGCCTGATTTTGTTGTTGTGGTGTTGGTTTGCTCAGGTTGCGAGTGGCCATGCCGATGGGAGCATCAGGCTGTGGGACACCGAGTCCGGCGCCTGCGAGGCGACGCTCCACGGCCACCGCTCTGCCGCTTCTGCCCTACGCTTCGCTCCCTCTGGCGCCGTCCTTGCCTCCGGCAGCAAGGACTGCGATGTCATCCTGTGGGACGTCGTTGCGCAGGCCGGCCTCTTCAGACTCCGTGGCCACCGTGATCAGGTTTGGATATGGTCGTGCACCTCCCTTTGTCTCCATTCGTTGGCATAGCCCAATAATGCTAATGGGGATTACTTGCTGCAGGTAACTGATTTACTGTTCCTGGATTCGGGTAAGAAGCTGGTGACCTGCTCCAAGGACAAGTTTATCCGGGTCTGGGACCTCGACACGCAGCACTGCCTTCAAATTGTAGGTGGCCACCACAGCGAGATATGGTCCATGGATGTTGATCCTAGCGAGAAGTTTTTGGTGTCTGGCTCTGCCGATCCGGAGCTCCGGGTGTTTAGAATCAGGCAATCAGCTGAAGAGGGTGAAGACTGGAACAAATGGGACGCACTCAAGCTGTTTGGCGAGATTCCGAGGCAGAGCAAAGAAAGAATTCAGACCATTAGGTTCAATAAAGATGGCAGTCTTGTGGCATGCCAGGTGGCAGGGAAAACTGCTGACATCTATAGGATTCTTGATGAAACAGAGGCGACACGGAAGGCCAAGAGGCGGCTGCACAGGAAGAAGGAGAAGGCTTCGGCGAAAGCTGCGGCAGCGGAAGGGAATGGTAGCGTTATAGATCCTTCGCCAGCTCAAGACTCTCAGAATCCCACTGTTGTGGTCACTGATGTATTTAAGCTTCTCCAAGTTTTGCGGACCAGCAAGAAAATTTGCTCTGTTGCATTTTCTCCAAGCAATCCACCAAAAGGCTGCCTTGCGACCTTGTCTTTGTCTCTGAACAATAACGTGCTTGAGACATACTCGGTGGATAACGAGAAGGTGTCTAAGATGTACTCAGTTGAGATACATGGGCATCGTTCTGACATCAGGAGTCTTGCGCTTAACTCAGAGGATAACCTCCTGATGTCAACTAGTCACAATGCTGTTAAAATCTGGAATCCTAGTACAGGTGACTGTCTTCGGACCGTTGACTCTGGATATGGGTTGTGCAGTGCATTTGTTCCTGGGAATCGGTATGGCCTTATCGGTACAAAGACTGGTACCTTGGAGATTATTGATATTAATAGTGGGAACTCAATTGATGTAATCGAAGCTCACGCTGGTTCCATACGATCGATTGTACTCATTCCAGATGAGGATGGAACTGTTAATGCACGGGGTTTTGTCACTGGAAGTGCTGATCACGATGTCAAGTTCTGGGAATACCAGTTAGTGCAGAAATCTGATTCGGTGAGTCTTCTGTCTATTATTTATGTTGTCTATCGAAGTAATTGTGCACTGAATAACATTTTGATATTTCATGATATTTCTCTTTTTTTTCCTTCTTTTACCACCAGTTATATGAAATCAGTCGTCCACATGAAGACATGTGATTACTAATTTCCTAATTTACCTGCTAATAAAATGTAAAACCACGTGGTTGCATGTCCCATCTGTTTTTTATGTTGGTATGTTATGTTTTCTGTAGCTCTATCCATGAACTAAATAAGTTTGGGACTTCTGTGTCTAGAGTAATTTATCTTCATAAAACCATAGATGATAAGTTCTATGCCAAAATGAATTCTTTTGTCTCATATTGTTCTTATTTGTTTAAATTTCAATGGTAATGTGTATATCCATTGTTTGTATAGCAATTTTCAACATATTTGTGTGTTTTCAACAATATCCCACATCTCTGCTAAAAGGTCTGTGGATTGAAATGTGTCCTGTGAAATTCTTGCGTTCGAAACTGGGATTAAAATTTATCTGCAAATATTTATAATGTTGTTCTTTTGTTCCAGGACACAAAGCATCTGAGTGTAACAAATGTGAGAACCTTGAAAATGAATGACGATGTCCTTGCAGTGTCCATTGGTCCAACTGGGAAGCATATTGCTGTTGCTCTTTTGGATTGCACAGTGAAGGTTGTATTCTTGTACTCAATTATGATCATAGGCATGAGCTCCCCCCCCCCCCCCCCCCCCCTCTCACCCACAAAAAAACCCTTCTACACAAACAAAAAAGGTTTACCATTTACTTCTTGGAATCGATATATTTCAACCACATGTTTCCTAGTTGGAGAGAATAGTAAAGTCGATGTACACATAAGTGAATACCTGTTGACTTGCGCTTTGCAGTGAGTACAAACCTTTCTGTGCTTGTATGAGCTGACCCGTCCTTCTCTTCTACTCCCTCTGTCCCATAATATAAGAGCGTTTTTGACACTAGTGTAGTGTCAAAAACGCTCTTATATTATGGGACGGAGGGAGTAATATTACTTTGTAACAGTAGTTTTAAACACATAAATCATGGATAGCTATTTTTATATTTGTGTCGCTGACAATCATTTCTTCAGACAATGTAAGAAAAAAAAACCCACAAGAAATGTTATTAAAATATACTTACTTATGCTAACTTTGCAATTCATATATTCACTATTTAGAGCACAACCTCTATATCAGCTAACAGAAAGATAAGGGACACATGCTACTAGCTAGGTGTCCATGTCAACCGTTGTACCTGAACAGCTAAATTTTGCTTTGGATTTGGAGAATTATTGAGTGGTTTATTATGGCTACAAGCTAGATACTACTCCTAATGCAGTTGTTACCTAGTCAAATGGTCATACCAGTTCTCTTGCATTAAGATTGGTTGAGCTGCAAAATTTTAAGTACTCAACTTGTCACGATTTCCCTGAGATGCCAATTGTCATCCTGCAAAAGTGGAAAAGCAATCTAGAAACAAGGCTGGCTTCAATCATTGCTTTCCCTAATATTTTATATTTTATGCAGGTCTTCTTTCTGGACACACTAAAGTTTTGTCTTTCGCTTTATGGGCACAAGCTTCCAGTTCTCTGCATGGACATATCATCCGATGGAGCTCTAATAGTTACTGGTTCCGCAGACAAAAATCTGAAGATTTGGGGTATGGATTTTGGTGACTGCCACAAATCTATCTTTGCCCACACAGACAGGTCCTTTCTTGCCTTTTGGTTTTATCTTATGCTCTGAATAGTGGCAGAACCCTTACAGGTTTTTTTATTTTCCCACTTGCAGTGTGATGGATGTTAAGTTCGTTCCTAAAACTCATTACATGTTCAGTGTGGGGAAAGATCGTACTGTGAAGTACTGGGATGCTGATAAATTTGAGCTTTTGTTAACACTTGAAGGACACCATGCTGAAGTTTGGTGCCTTGCGATTAGCAGTCGTGGTGATTTTATTGTAACAGGCTCTCATGATCGCTCTATTCGGCGTTGGGATCGTACTGAAGAACAACTTTTCATTGAGGTATTTTATGATGTTGTTTGAATGAAGTTTCGGTATTGAGTATTTGCTTGTGGCTGTAATTTTTTGTATCACACCAGAGATTTGTCTTCTAATACTCGAACCCCCTCCCCGCATCCACCAAAATTTGCAGGAAGAGAGGGAGAAAAGACTGGAGGAAACTTTTGAGGCTGATTTAGACAACGCGGTTGAAGATAGATATGGGCAGAAAGATGATGCTCCTGACGAGGGTTCTGTGGGAGTTCCTGGTAAGAAAACGAAAGAGACAGTAACTGCTACTGATGCAATTATTGACGCACTTGACACTGCCGAGGAAGAAGAAAAACGTCTTAATGAGCAGAAGGTAGTACTTGAGTGCATTAACAAACGTTAAGTTACCAAATGGACATTAACGTCAGCTGTATATTTTCTGATTGCCAGAAGTTACAAAACACTGGGGAGGGAACTAAATCTAAGCCTAATGTTATAATGCAAGGGCATTCACCATCAGAATATGTTCTGAATGCAGTGTCAAGTGTTCGCCCAAATGACTTGGAACAAGCCCTTCTGGTAAGGTTCTTGTTGTTTTGTCATGAATTACCATTTTTTAAATTTACCTTCCCCGAATTTATGGCGGGTTACAGCCTTTTGAGTCCTCAACAGTCATTGTGAAGTAGACCTATATATACTTACATAGTGCAACAATCATCTGCGTTACCTTTTTGTAAGAAAGCTTCTCCTTCTGATCCTTGCCTGTGTGTTTGTTATCTTGTCGAAATTGAAGTTGAATATGTAAAAAGTACAGAAAACATATCGCTATTTGTGTCATAGTTCAGTTGGAGTTGGGCCTCCTTTTCTAAATGATGTGCTTCCTTCAGTTGAGAATTCAGTTCTCATTATTTGTCTACATTAGCTATTTAACTGATATTAAATTGGAACTTGCAATAATAATATTAGTTGAGGTGCTTTAGTATTATTTATGATGAATCAACTTAGTAACCAAGCAAATGGATTTTTGTTTTTTGTTTTTTGCATACAACCATTTGTCACTTGATAACATATTTGTGTTTTCTTTCTTACCCTTGAGCAGTCATTGCCATTCTCAGATGCACTAAAGCTTATGGCTTACTTGAAGGAGTGGTCTCTAATCCCTTTGAAGGTACACTGATATTGATACTTCGATATTTAATCCTAGTGATGTATTAACTTGCAAAATTCCTTTTTGCATCCTTCATATCTGTTCCTCACATTTCCGCATCAAATATGCGTTCTATTTCTGTTGATTATAACTGTATATGATATTTGATATTCATGCTGTCCTCTTGGAGTTGCGGTTTCTATGATAGTATCCAGGACACACATAACCTAAGTTTAATTTTGTGTAGTGCGCGCTTGCTAAGTTTTAGGCTTGTTAGACATGGTATTGGTTGCTGATTTACTGCCTGAAGGTTGCGCAACCTGCTGCAGATTTCACTCAGTAACTTGATATGCACACACCCTGATCTCTTCGTAACCTTGCAGGTTGAGCTTGTCTGTAGGGTTTGCCTTGTGCTGCTTCAAACGCATCACAACCAGTTAACTACTACACCAGCTGCAAGATCCATACTGACAGAACTGAAGTATATTCTTTACGGTAGAGTTAAGGTAAATAACCCGCAATCACTTCTTTTAACAAGTAGTAGATAGCTCCGCAGCAATCTTAGAGCATGCCCTTATTTGATTTTCACATCCTCCAGGACTGCAAGGATACCATAGGTTTCAATCTCGCCGCGATGGATCATATAAAGGTAAGATGCCATCTTCATCTTTCTAACATTTTAGCACGACCAGGCCTTGTTAGAAGACATGTTCCGTGCCGCTAGGCCTTGACTTCCGGGGGATTTGTTGCACGCACGTCGTTTTTCAGGAACTGTTGACGATGAGATCAGATGCGCCGTTCCGGGACGCCAAGGCGAAGCTCATGGAGATCAGGCAGGAGCAGTCGAAGCGGTCGGATAGGTCGGATGGCGGCGAGAAAAGGAAAAAGAAGAAACCCAAGCCGTCTGTACAGAGCTGAGCATGGATCTGTCTGTTTTTACTCAACTGTTGTAGCGTATACGCACCACACTTGGTTATCGCGTCCATTCCATGCTGTCATGAGCACAGCGCAATTTTGAGATATCTGTGTGTGGGCCAGTGTTAATTGGCGTTTTCCTGCTAGAGAAACAAGGTGTACCTTCCTCTTTTAGATAGTCAAGGCTTGGTCAAACCTTCCTTTTTTATGCTTTCAGAAATTGCAGCATCCCTAGCTTTCAGAATTCCAAAAAAAAAGACAAAAATTTCAAAGCATTTTTAGTTCCAAACTTCTGGGAAGGAATTCAAAATTATTGAATTAGGAACATCCAAAAAATTCCAACTTCCGAAAATGCTAAGTTTCAGTACTCCCTCTGTTCCTTTCTATAAGACGTTTTGGACAGCTGACATTGAGCGTCTTATAAAAGGAAACAGAAGGAGTAGTATATTTTAGAAATTCAACTTTTAGAGAATGGAAAAGTTAAACGGGGAATCACATTTTCCCCACTCACGGTTAGCGATGCACACACAACCTTCTCCCTCCACACCGTCGCCACTCCATTGGAGCGAAACTCCGAGGCGAGGTGGGGCTGCGACCACCACATTGTGGACTGTGGACACATGCGACGACGAGGACGACGTGAGCGACATGAATCGAATTGGGAATGAGTGCCTTCCTCCTCTGAGAACACATCGCCCTTACAAGTAGGTTCCACGAGGTGAAAGAAATATGGAAGCTGCAGTTTTGGAGCGTCAAACTTTGCACCTTGCTTCTCCATAAATTTTTAGAGGCCACGGATACAGAGCATGGGCTAGAGTTGCTCTTCCGTTAGAGCAGCCAGACCAGACATAGCTAATCCGGCGCCATATACTTCTGCGGATGTGTCTGGACGCGTTCATGAACAATAATCGGTTAATTTTTAAATGCACGTATCCACATCCGTGTACCACATATCCATCTCCTAAGCCCATGCTATCCATGCAACGTGAAGTAAACTATGTAGATGATCATTTTAAACAAATGAACAAACTGACATATAGGAACGAAATTCGATACACGTATAAATATCATAGTTAATCAGACGAAAACACACCGTTCATCGTTGGCAAATGAACATATATTTAAACTATATATAAAGTAACTAAATAGACAAACGGAAACGGGGAGGGCGTCGGATTCACCACTTACTCTCCAGTCCTTTGCCTTTGCGGTCACCGGAGCAGTTTTAGCCCTCCGTGTAGGCACCAACAGCGGGAGGGGCATCGTCGGAGCCGTCGGTGGTGTCAGAGTCGTTGGACGAGGAGGAGATGAAGCCAACCATCCACCGAATGACGCGCGCCTGCTGCTTCACCGGCCGGGCGGCTTTCGCTGCCGCCGCCGCTTCTCCGCCACTTTGCATTCCGATTTTTTGATGTTGAGCCGGAGCGCCTTGGCATTTTTGCGACGGAGCCGACGAGCGTGCATCTCCTACCTTCGTCAGTGAGCAGCAAAGGACAACGACGGAGGATATCCGTGAGGAGCTCCTTCTCCGCATCGACCGCAACTGTCTGTGGTGCCGGTGGGAGGACGATGCAATCACCGCTGGTGCCCTCTCCCTAGCCCGCTGCCTCTCGCAGCGGGCGGCGCGCCTCCGATTCGGGAGTCCGCGGCGCAGGCACGAGCACCCACCAATTCCCATGAGGAGAAGCCGTCAAAGTGGCAGGAGGGTGTCTGGCCAGCGAGGCGGAGCGGGCCAAGCATGTGATACTTCTCACGGTGTAGGACGAGCCGGCGCTAGAGTCCGCATTGCTCTGCCGGGCGACAAGTGACAGAGTGGAGCCCGAGCTACCGCCCGTGTCAACTTGCGACCGCTAGAGCGTGATGTGGAGGGCCAGCTGCTTGCTGTCGCCCGCCTCCGTCTTGCGGACGAAGGCATCCCAGTAGATCGGATTTTCGTCACTGTTGGATTCCACACCGCCGCAGCTGCCGGTGCTCGACATTGGGAGAAGAGTGGACGGGGAGGGGAGGGGAGGGGAGGGGAAGTGGAGCGGAGAGTGAAACTAGGGTTTGGTCCAGATGGGATTTTTTGTGGGGACAGAGTGGAGTCCGTGTGGGCTAGTGTGGGCGGGGCTGACGTGGCTAACGCGTCCAACCACCCCATATATGGGCAGGTATGAGGAGTGACAGTTAGACCTGGCCATGGGCAGCCCGACCCGGACGGCCCGACCCGACCCGGCCCAAAAATCTCGGGCCGGGCTGAGCCCGAACATGCCATCGGTGTTGTGGAACGTAGTAATTTCAAAAAATTTCCTACGCACACGCAAGATCATGGTGATGCATAGCAACGAGAGGGGAGAGTGTTGTCCATGTACCCTCGTAGACCGAAAGCGGAAGCGTTAGCACAACGCGGTTGATGTAGTTGTACGTCTTCACGATCCGACCGATCCAAGTACCGAACGCACGACACCTTCGAGTTCAGCACACGTTCAGCTCGATGACGTCCCGCGAGCTTCGATCCAGCAAAGCTTCACATGAGAGTTTCGTCAGCACGACGGCGTGATGATGATGCTACCGACGCAGGGCTTCGCCTAAGCACCGCTACGATATGATCGAGGTGGATTATGGTGGAGGGGGGCACCGCACACGGCTGGGAGAGATCAACAGATCAACTTGTGTGTCTAGAGGTGCCCCCTGCCCCCGTATATAAAGGAGCAAGGGGGAGGCCGGCCGGCCCCTTGTGGGCGCGCCAGGAGGAGGAGTCCTCCTCCTAGTAGGAGTAGGACTCCCCTCTTTCCTACTCCTACTAGGAGGGGGAAAGGAAGGGGGAGAGGGAGAAGGAAAGGGGGGCGCCGCCCCCCTCTCCTAGTCCAATTCGGACCAGAGGGGGAGGGGCGCGCGGCCTGCCCTAGGCTAGCCCTCTCTCTCTCCACTAAGGCCCACTATTTCTCCCGGGGGGGGGGGGGGTTCCGGTAACCCTCTGGCACTTCGGTTTTCTCCAAAACCACCAGGAACACTTCCGGTGTCCGAATATAGTCGTCCAATATATCGATCTTCACGTCTCGACCATTTTGAGACTCCTCGTCATGTCCGTGATCATATCCGGGACTCCAAACTACCTTCGGTACATCAAACCACAAAAAATCATAATATCGATCGTCACCGAACTTTAAGCGTGCGGACCCTACGGGTTCGAGAACTATGTAGACATGACCGACACACGTCTCCGGTCAATAACCAATAGCGGAACCTGGATGCTCATATTGGCTCCTACATATTCTACGAAGATCTTTATCGGTCAAATCGCATAACAACATACGTTGTTCCATTTGTCATCGGTATGTTACTTGCCCGAGATTTGATCGTCGGTATCCCAATACCTAGCTCAATCTCGTTACCGGCAAGTCTCTTTACTCGTTACGTAATGCATCATCCCGTAACTAACTCATTAGTCACATTGCTTGCAAGGCTTATTGTGATGTGCATTACCGAGAGGGCCCAGAGATACCTCTCCGATAATCGGAGTGACAAATCCTAGTCTCGATCTATGCCAACTCAACAAGTACCATCGGAGACACCTATAGAGCACCTTTATAATCACCCAGTTACATTGTGATGTTTGGTAGCACACAAAGTGTTTCTCTAGTAATCGGCAGTTGCATAATCTCATAGTCATAGGAACATGTATAAGTCATGAAGAAAGCAATAGCAGTAAACTTAAACAATCAAGTGCTAAGCTAACGGAATGGGTCAAGTCAATCACATCATTCTCCTAATGATGTGATCCCATTAATCAAATGACAACTCCTGTCTATGGCTAGGAAACTCAACCATCTTTGATCAACGAGCTAGTCAAGTAGAGGCATACTAGTGACACTATGTTTGTCTATGTATTCACACGTGTATTATGTTTCCGGTTAATACAATTCTAGCATGAATAATAAACATTTATCATGATATGAGGAAATAAATAATAACTTTATTATTGCCTTGAGGGCATATTTCCTTCAGTCTCCCACTTGCACTAGAGTCAATAATCTAGATTACACAGTAATGATTCTAACACCCATGGAGTTTTGGTGCTGATCATGTTTTGCTCGTGGAAGAGGCTTAGTCAACGGGTCCGCAACATTCAGATCCATATGTATCTTGCAAATCTCTATGTCTCCCACCTGGACTTGATCCCGGATGGAATTGAAGCATCTCTTGATGTGCTTGGTTCTCTTGTGAAATCTGGATTCCTTTGCCAAGGCAATTGCACCAGTATTGTCACAAAAGATTTTCATTGGTCCCGATGCACTAGGTATGACACCTAGATCGGATATGAACTCCTTCATCCAGACTCCTTCATTTGCTGCTTCCGAAGCAGCTATGTACTCCGCTTAACACGTAGATCCCGCCACGACGCTTTGTTTAGAACTGCACCAACTGACAGCTCCACCGTTCAATGTAAACACGTATCCGGTTTGCGATTTAGAATCGTCCGGATCAGTGTCAAAGCTTGCATCGACGTAACCATTTACGACGAGCTCTTTGTCACCTCCATAAACGAGAAACATATCCTTAGTCCTTTTCAGGTATTTCAGGATGTTCTTGACCGCTGTCCAGTGATCCACTCCTGGATTACTTTGGTACCTCCCTGCTAAGCTAATAGCAAGGCACACATCAGGTCTGGTACACAGCATTGCATACATGATAGAGCCTATGGCTGAAGCATAGGGAACATCTTTCATTTTCTCTCTATCTTCTGCAGTGGTCGGGCATTGAGTCTGACTCAACTTCACACCTTGTAACACAGGCAAGAACCCTTTCTTTGCTTGATCCATTTTGAACTTTTTCAAAACTTTGTCAAGGTATGTGCTTTGTGAAAGTCCTATCAAGCGTCTTGATCTATCTCTATAGATCTTGATGCCCAATATGTAAGCAGCTTCACCGAGGTCTTTCATTGAAAAACTCTTATTCAAGTATCCTTTTATGCTATCCAGAAATTCTATATCATTTCCAATTAACAATATGTCATTCACATATAATATTAGAAATGCTACAGAGCTCCCACTCACTTTCTTGTAAATACAGGCTTCTCCAAAAGCCTATATAAATCCATATGCTTTGATCACACTATCAAAACGTTTATTCCAACTCCGAGAGGCTTGCACCAGTCCATAAATGGATCGCTGGAGCTTGCACACTTTGTTAGCTCCCTTTGGATCGACAAAACCTTCCGGTTGCATCATATACAACTCTTCTTCCAGAAATCCATTCAGGAACGCAGTTTTGACATCCATTTGCCAAATTTCATAATCATAAAATGCGGCAATTGCTAACATGATTCGGACAGAATTAAGCATCGCTACGGGTGAGAAAGTCTCATCGTAGTCAACTCCTTGAACTTGTCGAAAACCTTTCGCAACAAGTCGAGCTTTGTAGACAGTAACATTACCGCCAGTATCAGTCTTCTTCTTGAAGATCCATTTATTCTCTATGGCTTGCCGATCATCGGGCAAGTCAAACAAAGTCCACACTTTGTTCTCATACATGGATCCCATCTCAGATTTCATGGCTTCAAGCCATTTTGCGGAATCTGGGCTCACCATCGCTTCTTCATAGTTCGTAGGTTCGCCTTGGTCAAGTAACATGACCTCCAGAATAGGATTACCGTACCACTCTGGTGCAGATCTTACTCTGGTTCACCTACGAGGTTCGATAGTAACTTGATCTGAAGTTTCATGATCAATATCATTAGCTTCCTCACTGATTGGTGTAGGTGTCACAGGAACCGGTTTCTGTGATGAACTACTTTCCAATAAGGGAGCAGGTACAGTTACCTCATCAAGTTCTACTTTCCTCCCACTCACTTCTTTCGAGAGAAACTCCTTCTCTAGAAAGGATCCATTCTTAGCAACGAATGTTTTGCCTTCGGATCTGTGATAGAAGGTGTACCCAACAGTCTCCTTTGGGTATCCTATGAAGACACACTTCTCCGATTTGGGTTCGAGCTTATCAGGTTGAAGCTTTTTCATATAAGCATCGCAGCCCCAAACTTTAAGAAACGACAACTTTGGTTTCTTGCCAAACCACAATTCATAAGGCGTCGTCTCAACGGATTTAGATGGTGCCCTATTTAACGTGAATGCAGCCGTCTCTAAAGCATAACCCCAAAACGATAGCGGTAAATCAGTAGGAGACATCATAGATCGCACCATATCTAGTAAAGTACGATTACGACGTTCGGACACACCATTACGCTAAGGTGTTCCGGGTGGCATGAGTTGCGAAACTATTCCGCATTGTTTCAAATGAAGACCAAACTCGTAATTCAAATATTCTCCTCCACGATCAGATCGTAGAAACTTTATTTTCTTGTTACGATGATTTTCCACTTCACTCTGAAATTCTTTGAACTTTTCAAATGTTTCAAACTTATGTTTCATTAAGTAGATATACCCATATCTGCTCAAATCATCTGTGAAGGTGAGAAAATAATGATACCCGCCGCGAGCCTCAATATTCATCGGCCACATACATCAGTATGTATGATCTCCAACAAATCTGTTGCTCGCTCCATTGTTCCGGAGAACGGCGTTTTAGTCATCTTGCCCATGAGGCATGGTTCGCAAGTACCAAGTGATTCATAATCAAGTGATTCCAAAAGTCCATCAGTATGGAGTTTCTTCATGCGCTTTACACCAATATGACCTAAACGGCAGTGCCACAAATAAGTTGCACTATCATTATCAACTCTGCATCTTTTGGCTTCAATATTATGAATATGTGTATCATTACTATCAAGATTTAATAAAAATAGACCACTCTTCAAGGGTGCATGACCATAAAAGATATTACTCATATAAATAGAACAACCATTATTCTCTGATTTAAATGAATAATCGTCTCGCATCAAACAAGATCCAGATATAATGTTCATGCTTAATGCTGGCACCAAATAATAATTATTCAGGTCTAAAACTAATCCCGAAGGTATATGTAGAGGTAGCGTGCCGACCGCGATCACATCGACTTTGGAACCATTTCCCACGCGCACCGTCACCTCGTCCTTAGCCAATCTTCGCTTAATCCGTAGTCCCTGTTTCAAGTTGCAAATATTAGCAACAGAACCAGTATCAAATACCCAGGTGCTACTGCGAGCATTAGTAAGGTACACATCAATAACATGTATATCACATATACCTTTGTTCACCTTGCCATCCTTCTTATCCGCCAAATACTTGGGGAAGTTCCGCTTCCAGTGACCAGTCTGTTTGCAGTAGAAGCACTCAGTTTCAGGCTTAGGTCCAGATTTTGATTTCTTCTCCTAAGCAGCAACTTGTTTGCTGTTCTTCTTGAAGTTCCCCTTCTTCTTCCCTTTACCCTTTTTCTTGAAACTGGTGGTCTTGTTGACCATCAACACTTGATGCTCCTTCTTGATTTCTACCTCCGCAGCCTTTAGCATTGCGAAGAGCTCGGGAATTGTCTTATCCATCCCTTGCATATTATAGTTCATCACAAAGCTCTTGTAGCTTGGTGGCAGTGATTGAAGAATTCTGTCAGTGACACTATCATCCGGAAGATTAACTCCCAGTTGAATCAAGTGATTGTTATACCCAGACATTTTGAGTATATGTTCACTGATAGAACTATTCTCCTCCATCTTGCAGTTGTAGAACTTATTGGAGACTTCATATCTCTCAATCCGGGCATTTGCTTGAAATATTAACTTCAACTCCTGGAACATCTCATATGCTCCATGACGTTCAAAACGTCGTTGAAGTCCCGGTTCTAAGCCGTAAAGCATGGCACACTGAACTATCGAGTAGTCATTGTTGGAAATATGCCCTAGAGGCAATAATAAAATGGTTATTATTATATTTCCTTGTTCATGATAATTTTCTATTGTTCATGCTATAATTGTGTTATCCGGAAATCGTAATACATGTGTGAACACATAGACCATAACATGTCCCTAGTGAGCCTCTAGTTAACTAGCTCGTTGATCAATAGATGGTTACGGTTTCCTGACCATGGATATTGGATGTCATTGATAACGGGATCACATCATTAGGAGAATGATGTGATGGACAAGACCCAATCCTAAGCATAGCACTAGATCGTGTAGTTCGTTTGCTGAAGCTTTTCTAATGTCAAGTATCATTTCCTTAGGCCATGAGATCGTGCAACTCCCGGATACCGTAGGAATGCTTTGGGTGTACCAAACGTCACAACGTAACTGGGTGGCTATAAAGGTGCACTACAGGTATCTCCGAAAGTGTCTGTTGGGTTGGCTCGGATCGAGACTGGGATTTGTCACTTCGTATGACGAAGAGGTATCTCTGGGCCCACTCGGTATTGCATCATCATAATGAGCTCAATATGACTAAGTAGTTAGTCACGGGATCATGCATTACGGAACGAGTAAAGTGACTTGCCGGTAACGAGATTGAACAAGGTATTAGGATACCGACGATCGAATCTCGGGAAAGTAACGTACCGATTGACAAAGGGAATTGTATACGGGATTGCTTGAATCCTCGACATCGTGGAACATGTGGGAGCCAACATGGGTATCCAGATCCCGCTGTTGGTTATTGGCTAGAGAGGTGTCTCGGTCATGTCTGCATGATTCCCGAACCCGTAGGGTCTACACACTTAAGGTTCGATGACGCTAGGGTTATAAGGAAGGTTTGTATGTGATTACCGAATGTTGTTCGGAGTCCCGGATGAGATCCCGGACGTCACGAGGAGTTATGGAATGGTGCGGAGGTAAAGATTTATATATGGGAAGTCACCATACAGTCACCGGAAATATTCGGGGGTATACCGGTATTGTACCGGGACCACCGGAGGGGTTCCAGGGGTCCACCGAGAGGGTCCACCTGCCCCGGAGGGCCTTATGGGCTGTAGGTGGAAGGGAACCAGCCCTTAGTGGGCTAGGTGCCAAACCCCCTAGGGCCCATGCGCCTAGGGTTTGGGGGAAACCCTAAAGGGGGGCGCCCCCCCTTGCTTGGGGGGCAAGCCACCTCCCCCTTGGCCGCCGCCCCCCTCTAGATCCCATATAGAGGGGCCAGCCCCCTTCCCCCTTCTCCCTATAAATAGAGGGGTGAGGGGAGGGCTGCAGCACCACATCTAAGGCGCAGCCCCTCCCCTCCCCAACACCTCTCCTCCTCTGCGTGTGCTTGGCGAAGCCCTGCCGGAGAACTGTCACTCCACCACCACCACGCCATCGTGCTGCTGTTGGAGCCTTCTTCCTCAACCTCTCCCTCCTCCTTGCTGGATCAAGGCGTGGGAGACGTCACCGCTCCGTACGTGTGTTGAACGCGGAGGTGCCGTCCGTTCGGCGCTTGGATCATCGGTGATTTGGATCACGACGAGTACGACTCCATCAACCCCGTTCTCTTGAACGCTTCCGCTCGCGATCTACAAGGGTATGTAGATGCACTCCTCCCCTCTCGTTGCTAGTAAACTCCATAGATTGATCTTGGTGATGCGTAGAAAATTTTAATTTCTGCTACGATCCCCAACAGTGGCATCATGAGCTAGGTCTATGCGTAGTTTCTATGCACGAGTAGAACACAAGTTGTTGTGGGCGTTGATTTTGTCAATTTACTTGCCGTTACTAGTCTTATCTTGATTCGGCGGCCCGGACCGACCTTACACGTACGCTTACGTGAGACAGGTTCCACCGACTGACATGCACTAGTTGCATAAGGTGGCTAGCGGGTGTCTGTCTCTCCCACTTTAGTCGGATCGGATTCGATGAAAAGGGTCCTTATGAAGGGTAAATAGAAATTGGCATATCACGTTGTGGTTTTGGCGTAGGTAAGAATCGTTCTTGCTAGAAACCTATAGCAGCCACGTAAAAGTTTGCAACAACAATTAGAGGACGTCTAACTTGTTTTTGCAGTAAGTGTCATGTGATGTGATATGGCCAGAAGGATGTGATGAATGATATATGTGATGTATGAGATTGATCATGTTCTTGTAATAGGAATCGCGACTTGCATGTCGATGAGTATGACAACTGGTAGGAGCCTAGGAGTTGTCTTAATTTATTTATGACCTGCGTGTCAACTGAAACGTCATGCAATTACTTTACTTTATTGCTAACCGTTAGCCATAGTAGTAGAAGTAATAATTGGCGAGAAAACTTCATGAAGACACGATGATGGAGATCATGGTGTCATGCCGGTGACGATGATGAACATGGCGCCCCGAAGATGGAGATCAAAAGGAGCAAAATGATATTGGCCATATCATGTCACTATTTGATTGCATGTGATGTTTATCATGTTTTACATCTTATTTGCTTAGAACGACGGTAGCATAAATAAGATGATCCCTCACTAAAATTTCAAGAAAGTGTTCCCCCTAACTGTGCACCGTTGCGAAGGTTCGTTGTTCCGAAGCACCACGTGATGATCGGGTGTGATAGGTTCTAACGTTCGCATACAACGGGTGTAAGCCAGATTTACACACGCAATACACTTAGGTTGACTTGACGAGCCTAGCATGTACAGACATGGCCTCGGAACACAAGAGACCGAAAGGTCGAACATGAGTCGTATAACAGATATGATCAACATGAAGATGTTCACCGATGATGACTAGTCCGTCTCACGTGATGATCGGACACGGCCTAGTTGACTCGGATCATGTATCACTTAGATGACTAAAGGGATGTCTGTCTGAGTGGGAGTTCGTTAATAATTTGATTAGATGAACTTAATTATCATGAACTTAGTCTAAAAACCTGTACAATATGTCTTGTAGATCAAATGGCCCACGCTAATGTTGCCCTCAACTTCAACGTGTTCCTAGAGAAAACCAAGCTGAAAGACGATGGTAGCAACTACACGGACTGGGTCCGTAACCTGAGGATACCTATGATGTTAGTTTCCCAACTTCGAGGCGGCAGCGCGCGGGGGGGGGGGGGGTCGTCCCACGCATGCGCTCAAACTTTATTTTGTCTAGCATGGGACACATCTATATATATCTATACATCTATACATCTATACACCTATATAGTGTGCGAATAACTATGAAAGTTGCTCGTTTGATGAAGCCAATCCGACGGTACAGAGATGGCAAATCCGAGCACTACTGGCCGTTGGATATCATCTACATTCCACCAGATTCTGCCACATGTACAATCTAGAAGACTCCATGGTTGAACTTAAGCATAATGCACAAACCTCAAAACACAAGCACTTCTCCTTTGTTCTCAAGAATCTTCCATATCTTAGTTGCCCAAACCTTTTTATTCTAAATGAATTGTCACTTTTTGTTTTTACCTTTACAATGCACAATTCCATGAATCTTAAAATAGTTTTTTTATAAAACTAATTGATTTTGGATGAGATGAACTATAAGAATTAAACGAACATCTACATCATGCATATCTGGGAGAAGAGGCGGGAAACCGATGAGAGGAGTGGCGAGAAACGGTAGCCTGTTTTGAATGAAAACCTAGTAGAGAAGGAAGCGTGAGCTACACGACGCATGCGCACAGTGCTTACCCATGTACTGCATGTGCTGTCGAGAGGGCTCAGGGTTGCCGTTCAATCTGGGAGCATCCAACGGTGCACACGTACGATCCGTGGGGTTTGGGTTCTGGCCAGTCAGAACGCAGGACTCAGGTCGCGCGCACAGTGGGGGTGGGGGTGGGGGAGGGGAATATCATACGGAAACCAACATTCGGTGGAAACCGGTGAAAACCACGAGAAAAAGATGTTTTGAAGTTTCAAAAAAATTTCAAAAAAATGCGGGATGTTAAGAGGATGATGTTTTATTGGCACACAAAATTTCAAGTTGAAACACATTAAGAGATGTGAGCTATGAAAAAGACAGAATCAGTGTTGAATAGTGCCGAATAGTAATGTCACTATTCAGGGCGGAATTTGTCTTTTTCATAGCTCACATCTCATAATGTTTTTCAACTTGAAATTTTGTGTCGCAATAAAACATCACCTTCTTAACATCCCACATTTTTTTTCTTCAGATGTTTATGAAACTTTAAAATATGGTTTCCACGAAGTTTTCATTGAATATCGGCTTTCATGAGTGAACCGTGTGCTATTTGAAAACATTTCGTGAGAAGAATCTCGGTTTTTAAATCCCCGTAAATCCAAAACTAAGCTGAAAATCATGAAACCTGCCATGGTGTCACGACATCGCACTTATATGTCGAGGAATTTTTTTTCGTCCATTGTGGCGCAAGTTTTATTACAAGCCTCTTACAAACCGGAGCTTCTCTCAAAGAAGCCTCGTGGTTCCGATAGGGAAACGTGTCCCCCTTGTGGGCGAAACGTAATCACTGCCTCTTTTCACCTTGTATTTTCTTCTACGGGCAACATGGAACGACAGGATATCCGTGCTGAAATTTAAACTTATTCAGGGTTCGTTTGGCCTTTTTATACACTAATTGAGTTTCCTAGGCATTTAATGTCCATAATTCAAATCTGAACTACAAATACATGCTCCAGTTCACCAAAATGGCTAGAAAAATTATACATGTGTCCTTGGGTGCATGTTTAGGTCCCATGCCAGGAATGGGAACGAATTACAACCGTACTGGTGTCATGGCTCGTACTCAAACATTTCGAATCTCGGTTTTTAAGTCCCCATAAATCCTAAACTCACCAGAAAGTCATCAAAGGTGGCATGGTGTCACGTCATGGCACATATATGTCGTGGTAAAAACATTGTCCAATTTGGGCCAAGCTTTATTACAAACCTCTTACAAAAACTGGAGCTTCTCTCAAAGAAGCCTCGTGGTTCTGATAGGGAAACGTGTTCCCCTTGTGGGCGAAACATAATCACTGCCTCTTTTCGCCTTGTATTTTCTTCCACGGGCAACATGGAACGACAGGATATCCGTGCTGAAATTTAAACTTATTCAGGGTTCGTTTGGCCTTTTTATACACTAATTGAGTTTCCTAGGCATTTAATGTCCATAATTCAAATCTGAACTACAAATACATGCTCCAGTTCACCAAAATGGCTAGAAAAATTATACATGTGTCATTGGGTGCATGTTTAAGTCTCATGCCAGGAATGGGAACGAATTACAACCATACCGGTGTCCTGGTTCGTCCTCAAACATTTCGAATCTCGGTTTTTAAGTCCCCATAAATCCTAAACTCACCAGAAAGTCATCAAAGGTGGCATGGTGTCATGTCATGGCACATATATGTCGTGGTAAAACATTGCCAATTTGGGCCAAGCTTTATTACAAACCTCTTACAAACCGGAGCCTGTCGCAAGAACCCTCGTGGTTTCGATAGGGAAACGTGTCCCCTTGTGGGCCAAACGATAATCACTCTCTCTTCTAGCCTCGTATTTTCTTCTACATGTGACACGGAACAATTGGAGATTCGCGCTGAACATTGAAATTATTCAGGGTTCGTTTGACATCTTTTATTCATTAATTGAGTTTTCTAGGCATTTAATGTCCATCATTCAAATCCGAACTACAAATACATGCTCCAGTGCACCAAAATGGCTAGAAAAAACATACATGTTTCCTTGGGGTGCATGTTTAGGTCCCATGGAACGAATGGGAACGAATTCAACCGTCTCGCCGTCCTGGCCTGGCCACAAACATTGCGAATCTCGGTTTTTAAATGTCTGTAAATCCAAAACTCACCAGGAAATCATGAAACTTGGCATGGTGTCACTACATGGTATATATAATTGTCCAATTTGGGCGAAGCTATATTACAAGCCTTTTACAAACCGGAGCCTGTCGCAACCCTCGTGGTTCCGGTAGGGAAACATGCCCCTCTTGTGGGCGAAACGATAATCGCTGCCTCTTCTCGCCTTGAACTTTGTTTTCTACAGGCAACATAGAATAACAGGAGTGTCGGGCTGAAATTTGAAACTGTTCAGGGTTCGTTTGGCCATTGTATATATATTACTAATTACTAAGTTTTCTATGCATTTAATGTAGTCCATAAATCAAATTTGAACTACAACCACATGCTCTAGTGGAGCAAAATGGGTGGGAAATCGTACATGTGTCGTTGGGTGCATGTTTAGGTCTCGTTTAAGGAATGAGAATGAATTACAAACTTGTCGTCGTCCTGAAACAATGAGAATCTCGGTTTTTAAATCCCAGTAAATAAAAAGTCACCCAAAAAACATGAAACTTGGCATGGTTTCATGACATGGCACATATATGCCGTGGTAAAAAATCGTCCAGTTTGAGAAGAGGTGCACACATTAGTAGCCAACGAAGTCCTTTTTGAAACAAAAAGCTGACACGTTAATATCGAAACGGTTGTATTATATTTACCGTGTCGAAATTTAACCATACTCGGTGGCGTGAGTGCAGCTGTTTGATTAGACGGGACGAGCGCGAGAAGTCTGCCATGCAGGTTCGACGGGACGCATGCGAGCAGTCCGCCGCGCAGGCTCGATGGGACGCATGCATCCTGTCCACCTCGCAGGCTCGACGGGACACGTGCGAGCAGCAAGGCCGCCCATGCTCATCGGGAAGCGAGCTCTTTGACCTCCATGCACCAGCCGCCGCCCGCCCCGCTCACAACTTCTCCATTAATGGGTTAATTAAAGCACCTGGACGGAGGGTGTTTCCTTGTGATCCCATGGCAACATTTGCTTTGTTCTTGTTTTCAACTCATATTCCGCCCTAATTTAAATTGCCACATAGGGCAACGGATAATACGACCACAAATAAATTGGCAATGGATAATACGACGACAAATTTACAATGGCGCAAATAATAATTGTCTTACATATTCTGGATAATTTAAAATGCCACATGCAGCAAAGCCCGGAAGACACGGGGGCAAGAGAAGAAGGAAATTGCAGACAATGATCTGGGTCGCTACTATCTCTACTCATCGATGAATCGCCGGGCGGCGAAATCCTCCAGCTCCTTCTTCAAGTCCTCACGACTTTGCTTGAAAGCAGCCACAAATTCCTCCACCTCCTGCTCGCGCTCGATCTGGAGCTTCCTCAAGCCACCCATCAGTTCCTCGACGACCGCTTTTAGCGTCATCTCCGAGGGACTGCTCTGCTCATGCAGCATCTTCCAGCCAGCGGCCTCCTCCTCCTTCTCGGCGACCAACTTGAGGAGCTTCGCATTGTCATCCATGAGTTGCCCGACGAGGCCGGTCGCCTTGTCAATCGAGGCATCACTGATCTTGAGCAGTTCATCAAGCCGTCGACCAGCTCCTACTGCGTAGTGACGCCAGCGAGAATGTCGTCGTCGCCGGCGAAGGACATCAGGAACGCCGGTTCGTCGTGATGGCCGACGCCGCGAATGCGCTTGTGAGAGCCCTCACGTGCCCATGAGAGCTCGTTCGAGGGCTCCGCGGCGCGCCGGGAAATCTCTGCTGCGGCTGCGGCTTCGCGACGGGACCTCTCTAGTGCTTCCGCGGCCTTGGTCTTTGCTGCCTGGTTATATGTCCACCCTAAACTCCTCCTACCGGTCATGGCGGAACGACTTGACAGAAAAACCAGTTTTTTGGGTGATGAGGAGAGGAACTGTGAAGTAAGTTTCGAGTGGGTAGTTTTTATAGCCGGGTGCTAAGTGTGAACACATATTAGTTTGATAGGTGTGAACAGATTTGCAATTACTTATTGTGTTGTAATCTACAATGTGACGAGCAACAAGGTCAAAATTTATTGATGGCAGAAGGTTGACCACGTGGTTGCTCGCCGTTGAGGCGGCCGCGGCGCGCTCCGCTCTGGCGTCCCTGCGCGCGCTCTACTCGCCGTTGAGGCAAAGTTACAATGGCAACGGTTAATAATTCTTAATAATTGTCTTACATATTCAGGATAATTTAAAATGCCAAATGCGGCAAGGCCCAGAACACTCACGACCTACATATGCATACAATTATAATAAAATATAAGCTAAAAGGCTGAGCTGGCGGCCTTCCGACGATGGTCTTCTCGGACTCCATGATCAGCATAGCACCCTTGCGGCCGTTCACTCCGAGTGTCCCGACCCGCCTCCGCCTACGGAGCTGCTGGCGCTGGGAGGCTCTTGGGGCTGCTGGGCCTCTTCCAGAAGAGCTTGACAGCATGCAATCGCGCGCATGACAACTCCGCGGAACCGCTCCATTTCCATGTCTCTGGCCTGGTAGCAAATTCCGTCGATCACCTGCATCCTCAAGATATCACGTTGGCGATGTTCTACTTCGTCGGGGATGTCAACTCCGCCAAGGATGCGCTCGAGCCTGGCCACCACATCATCGGGATCGAGGTTGACACGGCCGCCGCGGGCAATGATGAAGCCGCAGGCTGCCTTTGTCTTGACTGAATTGTAGAGGTCCTCTGCCCATTCCTTGCGGGGCATCAGGCTCTCGATGAGCACTGGTGATGGCGGTTCTTCGGGTGGGTCGTCGATCATGCCGCCGAGTAGCTCTGGATCTTTTGCACGGTGGATGGCAAACTGCTCATCACACCTCCTCTGCAATATGTAGATTGTTCTCCCAAGGACTGTGACGCCGATATCGCTGCCGATGGGCCATGGTGCCTGCACCGGCCGATGAAGCTCTTGCTCCCCGACCTGCTCCGGCTCGTTCTCCTCGCCGAAGATGTAACGCAGGTAGGCGTCGACGTCGAAGCTTCAGTCGTTGCCTGGCATGCTTGGAATAACTAATGGTAGATGGGTGAGGACTAGATCTTCGCAGAGTGTCGCGGCGGTGCGTTGCCGCCTGGGTTATATGCAGCAAGCCGTTAGCTGGTGGCGGGAAACCGGTGAGGGAATAGGCGTGGATTTTACAATTCACCCATGTGGAGCGCGGGAAGCATTCGCTGGAGCGCGGGAAGACTAAGTGGAGCACACACACAACCCGAATACCGTATCCGGTGCCACGTGTTATTTATCACACAAGTGTTAACATAAGGAAATGCATGTGTAACTTACTAATCATCGCACACGAGTACTCGCAGACGCATCGTGTGCGATACTCCTAGCCACCGCAAGCAACTAGTTTGCATTTTTCAAAGTTTTTTGTACACACAGAATCGCACACGAACTAACTGTATTAACCGTCTGTGTTGTAAATTCTCATCGCAAACAGTTCATCCGAGTCGGCTGTTTGCCACGTATCACACACATCTTGTTAAGTTGAACCGTTTCTGTTGCGTTCGCTAATCGAAAACAGTTCGTCCGAGTGAACCGTATGCCCTATATCACACACACCTTGATCTGGCTAACCGTTTATGTTGCACTCCCTAATAGCAAATGGTTCATCGGAGCGAACTGTATGCCGTATATCGCACACACATTGATATGGCTGCCCATTTCTGTTGTTCTGCCTCATCGCAGACAGTTTGAACGGGTTAACCGTGTGCCCTACATCGCACACGGAACTAAAATCTGAACCGTGTTTGATGCGTCCTCCATCGCAAACGTTTTGCACCTTTTTTGACGGTTTTTTACATCCCCGTTTGTGATTAAGGCATCGCACATTGTTTCGTGAAAGGGTCTTTTGATCGTAGTGTCGCGTTAGCAGCATCCTGCAGTAGTGTCCCTTAGGGTTTCTGGAATATTTGGGAATTTATAGGGCGAAGAGGCGGTGCAGGAGACTCCCGTGGGCCCCATAACCCACCAGGGCGTGCCCTGGTGTATTTTGGTCCCCACGGGACTCCTTCTAGGTGCTTTCTTGTCCCCCAAGGTGTCTTCTGGTCCAAAAAAAACCTCCAAAAATTTTCGCTGCGTTTGGACTCCATTTGGTAATGATACTCTGCGAAGTAAAAAACAAGCAAATAGCAGCAACTGGCACTGGGCACTATGTCAATAGGTTTGTCCCAAAAAATGATATAAAGTTGCTATAAAATGATTGTAAAACATCCAAGAATGATAATATAACAACATGGAACAATCAAACATTATAGATCTGTTGGAAACGTATCAGCCGGCCGCACGACACTGTTGCTTGTCGCGTCCCGCATCACGGAGTGGTTGGCATCGTGGGTCTACAGTGGCGAGCTGCGCTAACGTCGGTCGCCCTGGTTAGCGGATACGGCCGCACTGTAGTCATGTGCTCCCGTCATGGGAGAGTTGTCTTGTCATACGATTGGGTGGGATGGCTGTTGACCAGTAGCTATCCGGCATGCGGCCAATCGGCCAGGCCGTGGCGCTGTGCCCAGCCGACCTGCATCGGGGAGCCGGCTGGAGGGCCAGCCGGATGGAGGGGTGTGAGCCGCCCTGATGTTTGCTTTGGGCTCCGGTGCCTACCATGGGGTCATCCCCTCGACAACTGATGACCTGAGTAGACACGGGTATATCTACTTGATGAAACACAGGTCTAAAACATTTGAAAAGTTCAAAGAATTTCATAATGATGTTGAGAATCATCATGGCAAAAAGATAAAATTTATACAATCAGATCATGGAGGAGAATATCTCGGTCATGAGTTTAGCAAACAACTAAGTGATTGTGGAATTGTCTCACAGCTTACTCCTCCTGGAACTCCACAGAGAATCGGAGTTTCTGAAAGTCGTAACCGAACTTTGTTAGACATGGTGAGGCCAATGATGTCATCTACCGATTTGCCTTTATAATTTTGGGGTTACGCACTTGAAACAACAACATATACACTAAACAGAGCACCGTCTAAGTCTGTTGAGACGACACCATATGAGTTACGGAATGGGAAGAAACCCATTTTGTCTCATCTCAAGATTTGGGGTTGCGAGACTTATGTAAAATGTTTACAGCCAAATAAGCTCGACCCCAAGGCAGACTAATGTTACTTTTTAGGTTATCCCAAAAAATAATTGGGTATTCCTTCTATCAAAGATCCGAAGACAAGTGTTTGTTACTAAGAATGGACACTTTCTCGAGAAGGAGTTTCTTGCTAAAGAAGCAAGTGGGAGGACAGTACAACTTGATGAGATTATTGAATCTCCAGAGGTGAATAGGACTAATGAAACGGAATCTATTTTGGAAGTTATCCAAACAACTGAAATAGAAGTTACTACACTAGCTGTAGAAATTCCGGCTAAGACTGTAACTGAACCGCGTAGGTCAAGAAGAGCTATTGAACCTCCTGAATGGTTTCACAATGGAATATTCATCTTGAAGAAGATGAACCTGCACACTGCAGAGAAGCGATGGTGATGCCCAGCTCAAAATAATGGCTCAAAGCCATGCAATCCAAAATGGAGTCCATGTACGAGAATCAAGTTTAGAACTTGGTTGATTCTCTAGAGGGTGTGAAACCCATAAAATGTAAATGGATCTTCAAGAGAAAAACAGATGGTAACCCTACCATCTATCAAGCAAGGCTAGTTGCTAAGGGGTTTTTGCAGGTTGAGGGAGTTGATTATGATGAGAATTTTTCACCAGTAGCAATGCTAAAGTCTTTGCAGATTATGATGACTATTGCTGCATATTTTGATTATGAGATATGGCAGTGGATGTCAAAACTGCTTTGCTAAATGGTTATTTGAAAGGGGATGTATATATGATACAACCAGAAGGTTTTGTTGATCCAAAGGATGCCAGAAAAGTGTGCAAGCTTCAAAGATTAATCTATGGTTTGAAGCAAGCATCAAGGAGCTGGAATCAACCTCTTGATGAAGTGGTAAAAGAGTTTAGCTTCATTGAAAACAATTAGGAAGATTGTGTATACAGGAAGTTTAGTGGGAGCTCTTTAGCATTTTTAGTCTTATATGTGGATGACATATTGCTGATTGGAAATGATACAAAAGTTCTTAGCATAATAGAAGACTTTTTAAAGAGTGTGTTTTCAATGAAAGATTTAGGCGAAGCTACTTATATATTGGGCATAAAGGTCTATAGAGATAGATCAAGACGTCTAATTGCGCTAGCAAGATCACGTACATAGACAAGGTTTTAAAGAGGTTTAAAATGGAGAATGCGAAGAAAAGATTTCTCCCACTCTCACATGGCATAACACTTAGCAGAAATCAATGTGCCAAGACTGTTGAGGAGTGAGTGCAGATGAGTGGAGTACCATATGCTTCTGCAATTGGATCCATCATGTATGCTATGATATGTACTAGACGAGATGTTTCTTATACGCTAAGTGTTAGTAGTAGGTACCAAAGTGATCCTAGAGTGGCTCACTGGGCAGTTGTTAAAAATATTCTTAAGTTTCTCAGAAGTACAAAGGACATGCTCCTTTTCTATGGAGGAGACGAAGAACTCGTTGTAAATGGTTACATCCTGATACGTCTTCGTCGTATCTATAATTTTTGATTGCTCCATGCCAATATTATACAACTTTCATATACTTTTGGCAACTTTTTATACAATTTTTGGGACTAACATATTGATCCAGTGCCCAGTGCCAGTTCCTGTTTGTTGCATATTTTTGTTTCGCAGAAACCCCATATCAAACGGAGTCCAAACGGGATAAAAATTGACGGATATTTTTTTGGAATATTTATGATTTTTGGGAAGAAGAATCAACGCGATACGATGCCCGAGGGGGCCACGAGGCAGGGGGCGCGCCCCAGGGGGTCAGGCGCGCCCTGGACCCTTGTGGCCACCTCGTAAGGTGGTTGGAGCCCTTCTTTTGCCGCAAGAAAGCTAATTTTCGGAAAAAAATCTCGGCGAAGGTTTCAGTCCAATCGGAGTTACGAATCTCCATATATATACGAAACGGTGAAAGGGCAGAAGACCAGAACGCAGAAACAGAGAGAGACAGAGAGACAGATCCAATCTCGGAGGGGCTCTCACCCCTCCCACGCCATGGAGACCATGGACCAGAGGGGAAACCCTTCTCCCACCTAGGGAGAAGGTCACGGAAGAAGAAGAAGGAGGGGGCTCTCTCCCCCTCGCTTCCGGTGGCGCCCGAACGCCGCCGGGGCCATCATCATCACCGCGATCTTCACCAACACCTCCGCCATCTTCACCAACATCTCCATCACCTTCCCCCACTATCTACAGCGGTCCACTCTCCCGCAACCCGCTGTACCGTCTACTTGAACATGGTGCTTTATGCTTCATATTATTATCCAATGATGTGTTGCCATCCTATGATGTCTGAGTAGATTTTCGTTGTCCTATCGGTGGTTGATGAATTGCTATGATTGATTTAATTTGCTTGTGGTTATGTTGCTATCCTTTGGTGCCCATCATATGAGCGTGCGTGTGGATCACACCATAGGGTTAGTTGTATGTTTATAGGACTATGTATTGGAGGGCAAGAGTGACAGAAGCTTCAACCTAGCATAGAAATAGATGCATACGGGATTGAAGGGGGACCAATATATCTTAATGCTATGGTTGGGTTTTACCTTAATGAACGTTAGTAGTTGCGGACGCTTGCTAATAGTTCCAATCATAAGTGCATAGAATTCCAAGTCAGGGATGACATGCTAGCAGTGGCCTCTCCCACATAAAACTTGCTATCGGTCTAGTAAAGTAGTCAATTGCTTAGGGACAATTTCGCAACTCCTACCACCACTTTTCCACACTCGCTAAAACTAATTTAGTTGTGTCTTTATCTAAACAGCCCCTACTTTTTATTTACATGCTCTTTATATTCTTGCAAACCTATCCCACAACACCTACAAAGTACTTCTAGTTTCATACTTGTTCTAGGTAAAGCAAACGTCAAGCGTGCTTAGAGTTGTATCGGTGGTCGATAGAACTTGAGGGAATATTTTTTCTACCTTTAGCTCCTCGTTGGGTTCGACACTCTTACTTATCGAAAGAGGCTACAATTGATCCCCTATACTTGTGGGTTATCAAGACCTTTTTCTGGCGCCGTTGCCGGGGAGTTATAGCGTGGGGTGAATATTCTCGTGTGTTGCTTGTTTGCTTATCACTAAGTAATTTTTATTTGCTGTTCTTAGTTGTTCTCTATCTTTAGTTATGGATATGGAACACGAAATACCAAAAAAAATTAGTTGTACCTACTGAACCAATGGTTGAAGAACCACCCAAAAATCTATCACACTCCTGAAGCTTTTTACTTGGATCATCTTCGATCCCTATGTGCTCGGGCTGAAACCCCAACTAGCTTAGTTGAGGGCAAATCTTTAGATGAGCATGCTTGTTATGTGCGACACCGCATATCTGAAAAAGGGAAACTTTTACTGGATCAAATTCATCGTTTGCAATGTTATGCTTGGAATTTATGTGAAATATATGCTTTTACTTGTTGTTCTGAAAACCCTAAGAAACACCTTCCCTACCAATGTGAGTTTAGTGATAATGGCATCGTATCTTCGTATGCTAAGGGTGTTTATAATTACTATGATGTTCAACAAATTGAAGAATTTGTTGCTTTTAAGGGTGCTTATGAAATTGCTTCTTTGATTGAAAAGTATAATACTACTCTTTACAAATCTGAAAATTTTGCCGTACTTGAATATTGTTATGATAATTATGCTTCTAATGCCTATGTTAAACCATATATTGAGGACTACTCCGCTGTCCAAGAAGAGACTAATATTTTGCAGGAGCCTATGGAAGAAGGAATTAACGACATTGTGAGCTCATTGGATGAAAAAGATGATGAGGAGAGCGAAGAACAAAAGGAGGAAGAGCGGATTAGCTACCCGTGCCCACCTTCTGATGGGAGTAACTCTTCAACTCATACATTGTTTAATTTCCCTTCGTGCTTACCGAAGGATGATTGCCATGATGATTGTTATGATCCCGTTGATTCTTTTGAAATATCCCTTTTTGATGATGCTTGCTATGCTTGTGGCCATGATGCCAATATGAATTATGCTTATGGAGATGAATTTTCTATAGTTCCTTATGTTAAACATGAAATTGTTGCTATTGCACCCACACATAATAGTCCTATTATCTTTTTGAATTCTCCAAACTACACTATATCGGAGAAGTTTGCTTTTATTAAGGATTATATTGATGGGTTGCCTTTTACCATTGCACATGATGATTTTGATGAATATAATATGCATGTGCTTGCTGCTCCTACTTGCAATTATTATGAGAGAGGAACTACATCTCCGCCTCTCCATGTTTCCAACACGAAAAAATTGCAAGAAACTGTTTATACTATGCATTGGCCTTTACTTTGTGTGCATGAATTGTTCTTGTATGACATGCCGATGCATAGGAAGAGAGTTAGACTTCGTCATTTCATGATATATGTTTGTGCTCACTATTAAATGCCAAATCATTGCTAATTAAAATTGGCTTTGATATACCTTGGGATCCGGGTGGATCCATTACTTGAGCACTATACGCCTAGCTTAATGGCTTTAAAGAAAGCGCTGCCAGGGAGACAAACCGGAAGCTTTAGAGAGTCATTTATTTCTGTTGTGTGCTTTCAGATAGTTTAAAAACAAAAAAATAAAGAGGGGAACCCAAAACTTTTCAAAAAGAAAAGTGAAAGTGAGATAGACGAGCATTGTGAAAGTGGGGGACGTCTTTGAACTTTGTTCATGCCCATGGAAACTTTGTGAATCTTAATTACAGAAATTTTTCAAAAAAAATAATTATCCCCTTGTACAATTCCATTGTATTATAAAAATAATGTGCCAAGGTTTGCCTTTAGGATGTTTACAATGCTTGTTGGTTTGTACGGTGCAGGACAGAAACTATGGCTGTAGCGCGCGATTTTTAATTTTTTACTGGAACGTCAAACGGTTCTGATTCTTTTTGCACTGTCTTTCTATACAATTTTTTTATTTTTCCTAATTTCGGCAGAATTGTTGAAGTACCATAAGTATGATTAATGTTCAGATTATTACAGACTGTTCTGTTTTAGACAGATTCTGTTTTTGATGCATAGTTTGCTTGTTTTGACGAAACTATCGATTTATATCAGTGGATTAAGCTATGAAAAAGTTATATTACAGTAGCTACAATGCCAAAACAAAATACGAATTGGTTTGCAACAGTACTTAGAGTAGTGATTTGCTTTATTATACTAACGGAACTTACCGGGTTTTATGTTCAAGTTTTGTGTGGATGAAGTGTTCGATGATCGAGAAGGTCTCGATGTGAGAAGAAGGAAGAGAGGCAAGAGCTCATTCTTGGGGATGCCCGAGGCAACACAAGTAAATATTCAAGGAGACTCAAGCGTCTAAGCTTGGGGATGCCCCGGAAGGCATCCCCTCTTTCTTCAACAAGTATCGGTATGTTTTCGGATTCGTTTCGTTCATGCGATATGTGCAAATCTTGGAGCGTCTTCTGCATTTAGTTTTCATTTTTCTTTTATGCACCATGCTGGTATGAGATAGTCCTTGATTGATTTATAGAATGCTCATTGCACTTCACTTAAATCTTTTGAGTATGGCTTTATAGAATGCTTCATGTGCTTTGCTTAGATCATTTGAAGTTTGGATTGCCTGTTTCTCTTCACATAGAAAACCGCCATTTGTAGAATTCTCTTTTGCTTCACTTATATTTGTTAGAGCGGTGGCATATCTTTTGTAGAAAGAATTAAACTCTCTTGCTTCACTTATATCTATTTAGAGAGATGACAGGAATTGGTCATTCACATATTATATGTTTGATTCCTTGCAATAGTTTTGCGATATAAAGGTGGTGATATTAGAGTCGTGCTAGTTGAGTAATTGTGAAATTGAGAAATACTTGTGTTGAGGTTTGCAAGTCCCGTAGCATGCACGTATGGTGAACCATTATGTAACGAAGTCGGAGCATGAGGTGTTCTTTGATTGCTTTCCTTATGAGTGGCGGTCGGGGACGAGCGATGGTCTTTTCCTACCAATCTATCCCCCTAGGGGCATGCGTAGTAGTACTTTGCTTCGAGGGCTAATAAAATTTTGCAATAAGTATATGATTTCTTTATGACTAATGTGAGTCCATGGATTATACGCACTCTCAGCCTTCCATCATTGCTAGCCTCTTCGGTACCGTGCATTGCCCTTTCTCACCACGAGAGTTGGTGCAAACTTCGCCGGTGCATCCAAACCCCGTGATACGATACACTCTATCACACATAAACCTCATTATATCTTCCTCAAAATAGCCACCATACCTACCTATCATGGCATTTCCATAGCCATTCCGAGATATATTGCCATGCAACTTCCATCATCATCATATACATGACTTGAGCATTCATTGTCATATTGCTTTGCATGATCGTAAGATAGCTAGCATGATATTTTCATGGCTTGTCCATTTTTTGATATCTTTGCTATGCTAGATCATTGCACATCCCGGTACACCGCCGGAGGCATTCATATAGAGTCATATCTTTGTTCTAGTATCGAGTTGTAATATTGAGTTGTAAGTAAATAAAAGTGTGATGATCATCATTATTAAAACATTGTCCCATGTGAGGTTATCAAAATAAAAGAGGCCAAAGAAGCCCACTAAAAAAAGAAAAAAAAACAAAAAAAAAGAAAAAAATAATGAGAGAAAAAGAGAGAAGGGGAAATGTTACTATCCTTTTACCACACTTGTGCTTCAGAGTAGCACCATGTTCTTCATATAGAGAGTCTCTTGAGTTATCACTTTCATATACTAGTGGGAATTTTCATTATAGAACTTGGCTTGTATATTCCGATGATGGGCTTCCTCAAATGCCCGAGGTCTTCATGAGCAAGCAAGTTGGATGCACACCCACTTAGTTTCTAGTTTGAGCTTCCATACACTTATAGCTCTAGTGCATCCGTTGCATGGCAATCCCTACTCCTCACATTGACATCAATTGATGGGCATCTCCATAGCCCGTTGATTAGCCGCGTCAATGTGAGACTTTCTCCTTTTTGTCTTATCCACACAACCTCCATCATCATATGCTATTCCACCTATAGTGCTATGTCCATGGCTTGCGCTCATGTATTGCGTGTGGGTTGAAAAGGCTGAAGCACGTTAAAAAGTATGAACCAATTGCTCGGCTTGTCATCGGGGTTGTGCATGATTTGAATGCTTTGTGTGGTGAAGATGGAGCATAGCCAGACTATATGATTTTGTAGGGATGAGTTTTCTTTGGCTATGTTATTTCGATAAGACATAATTGCTTGGTTGGTATGCTTGAAGTATTATTGTCTTAATGTCAAAAGATAGACTATTGCTTTGAACCACTCGTGTCTTAATATTCATGCCATGACTAGATACATGATCAAGATTATGCTAGGTAGCATTGCACATCAAAAAATATCATTTTTATCATTTACCTACTCGAGGACGAGCAGGAATTAAGCTTGGGGATGCTGATACGTCTCTGTCGTATCTATAATTTTTGATTGTTCCATGCCAATATTATACAACTTTCATATACTTTTGGCAACTTTTAATACTATTTTTGGGACTAACATATTGATCCAGTGCCCAGTGCCAGTTCCTGTTTGTTGCATGTTTTCTGTTTCGCAGAAAATCCATATCAAACGGAGTCCAAACGGGATAAAAACTTACGGAGATTTTTTTGGAATATGTGATTTTTGGGAAGAAGAAGGAGGGGGCTCTCTCCCCCTCGCTTCCGATGGCGCCAGAACGCCGCCGGGGCCATCATCATCACCGCGATCTTCACCAACACCTCCGCCATATTCACCAACATCTCCATCACCTTCCCCCCTCTATCTACAGCGGTCCACTCTCCCGCAACCCGATGTACCCTCTACTTGAACATGGTGCTTTATGCTTCATATTATTATCCAATGATGTGTTGCCATCCAATGATGTCTGAGTAGATTTTCGTTGTCCTATCGGTGGTTGATGAATTGCTATGATTGATTTAATTTGCTTGTGGTTATGTTGCTGTCCTTTGGTGCCCATCATATGAGCGTGCGTGTGGATCACACCATAGGGTTAGTTGTATGTTGATAGGACTATGTATTGGAGGGCAAGAGTGATAGAAGCTTCAACCTAGCATAGAAATAGATGCATATGGGATTGAAGGGGGACCACTATATCTTAATGCTATGGTTGGGTTTTACCTTAATGAACGTTAGTAGTTGCGGGCACTTGCTAATAGTTCCAATCATAAGTGCATAGAATTCCAAGTCAGGGATGACATGCTAGCAGTGGCCTCTCCCACATAAAACTTGCTATCGGTCTAGTAAAGTAGTCAATTTCTTAGGGACAATTTCGCAACTCCTACCACCACTTTTCCACACTCGCTAAAACTAATTAGTTGTGTCTTTATCTAAACAGCCCCTACTTTTTATTTACATGCTCTTTATATTCTTGCAAACCTATCCCACAACACCTACAAAGTACTTCTTGTTTCATACTTGTTCTAGGTAAAGTGAACGTCAAGCGTGCGTAGAGTTGTATCGGTGGTCGATAGAAGTTGAGGGAATATTTTTTCTACCTTTAGCTCCTCGTTGGGTTTGACACTCTTACTTATCGAAAGAGGCTACAATTGATCCCCTATACTTGTGGGTTATCACATCCATGCTAGCTTAATGACTGATATAGATGACTATAAATCTCAACCGGATTATGTTTTCACCCTTAATGGTTGTGCGGTGGTTTGGAAGAGTTTCAAGCAGAATACTGTTGCGGATTCTACGATAGAAGCGGAGTGCATTGCGGCTTCAGAAGCTTCAAATAAGGCGGTCTGGATCAAGAAGTTTCTTGAAGAAGTTGGTGTGGTCCCAAGTGTGATTAACCCAATGGCACTCTATTGTGATAATAGTGGTGCTGTTGCTCAAGTAAATGAACCAAGATCCCACATGAAAACCAGACACATCAAGCGCAAATATCACATTATTCGACATCATGCCGATAAAGGTTTTGTGAAGGTTCTCAAGGGTCACACGGATTTGAATGTGTTAGACGCGATGACTAAGGCTCAACTACGAGCACAACATGAGAAACACCGGATAGCCATAGGTGTTAAAGACAGTATGGAAACTAGATTACTAACTCTAGTGCAAGTGGGAGACTATTGGAAATATGCCCTATAGGCAATAATATTGTATTTCCATTTTTATAATTAAAAGTTTATATTTCATGATGTAAGTACTTTGATTCTAGAATATGTGATTTCATCGGAAAACTCATATGCACGTGTGGCTTGACAAACGGTAAAGAATAGATTCCCGGTCTTGCCTCCGAGACTGGCTCAAGTGTTGTTGGTGATCATATTTTCCGGATCTCAGGATATCGTTAAGTGTAAATATGGTTCTAAAACAACATTGGGAGTACGATTTTAGAAGAACGACTTATTGAATCGACCCACTTGTCTGTAATACTTTGAGATAATATCGTCTGAAATCAGTTGTTATAACATGGAGTGTTAGCATGTGTTTTTGTTCCTCAGACCATGAGAGTATCGTAGTCACTTCCTACTGTATGGTGGACTTTGGGGTTGCTCAAACGTCATCTGTAACTAGGTGATCATAACAACAACTTTTAGGTTCAGCGGAAACTTTGAAAAAAGACTAGATAGCTCGAGAAGTAGGATTTTCTCCTCCGATGATGGAGAGATATTCTTAGGGCCCTCTAAGTGTGACGACATCCATCATCGTCTGGCCAGACACAGGTGACTACGTCATGGGGATGCCGAAACATTTCCACGGTATAGTGAGTATGTGCATGACTCAAGAGGATATCGGCACACCTCGGGTTTTGTAAAGTATCGCAAAGCAAAGGGAACATCACATGATAACCAAAGGTTCACTTGAATATCATTCGTTTAATCATAGGGATCGATATGGACGTCCCAGTTCCGCTATCGGTCATTGAATGAAGAGGTTTTGTTCATGTCTATGATTTACAGATCCTAGGGGGTTACAATCTTAAGGTAATCACGATCTGCTAAGTGTTAGTAGGACTAGAGTATCGAGGATTTATTTTTGGAATTGTTTCATTAATATTCAGAATAGTTTCGAGAGGAACCAGAAGCGTTTCGGGGTCACCGGAAGGGTTTCAGAGTTTATCAGGCAATACCGGTTATTCTTGATAATTAATATATTGGTGTAAAATGTTTCCGATGATGTTAAATTATATATAAAAAACTCTAGTAATTATTAGAAGGATTTTATAAGTAATTAAATATCAACGGGCCTTAAAAGGCCAAGAGGTGGAAGGCAACTTGGGTTACAAGGGCCCAAGTGGAATTGGCGCCCCCTTCCCTTGTGGGGGGACTGAATTGGAGTGGGCGAGCAGTCCCTTGGCCATCGCCCCAAGGAGGGTCTTTCCCTCATTGGTGGCTGCTCCTCCTTCCCCCTCTAACCTATATATACTTGAGGCATCGATCCTATTGTCTACACAAGTTTTGGAGCCTTCTCTAGTTCATCTAGTTCTAGTTCTAGTTGGTCCTTGTCGACTTATTAGAGCTAGACCTAGTTCCTCTAATCCTCGTATTTAGATGCCCAATGTGGTTCTAATCTCGTCCCTCCAATTGTCCGGCGATGATTAGCTCTGGACGGTGAAGCGCTGCCGGATCTAGAAGACCGTAAGCTTGCAACTAAGTAGATATATATGTCATGCTTTCGGTCTTCCATTCGAGGGATAGTTCGAGGGCGGTTCGCGGGATCATCGTCAATGGTTCGTGGGACTCCAAGTACGATCTACACCGACTCGTCTACTTTCCATGCACTCCGGAGTCGGTAATGATAGTTGATCCAAACCCTAATTGCATCTTCATATTATTCTTGGGTGTTCGTAGGGCGAACGTTTTTTTGTTTTCTAATGCGTTTCCCAACACCGCCTTCATAGGTGTCACACACACGAGCTGGGAAACACCTCGAACGGTAGTGTAGGGCAGAGAGGAGGGGGGAGTGGTGGTGCTAGAGTCCGCATACCCTGGGACACCTCATACATGCAAACAACGCAAGGGTCAGGTTCTCGCTCATGCATGGTCCGATATCAACCAACCGCGACCCATGCAAATAGAATCTCCTAGGTTAGCTTCGACCCTAAGAGAAACTCTAGCTGAGACACCATATTGGAAGCTGATATGGATAGGGATGGCACCCGCAGGGTTTGGGTATGCACTGGAAAACCCTAGTAGTAGCGCTGGTTTTAGAGCTACTAGTAGTGCTTGTACAAGCGCTACCAGTAAGGCGCTACAGCTAACTGGTAGCAGTAGCGCTGGTTTTCGAGCACTACCGCTACACCTAGTTAGCAGTAGTGCTCTTGTTGGAAAAGCGCTGCTGATAGAGGTAAGTAGCAATAACGTTTCTTCTGAAAAGCGCTACTGCTTATTTTTCCTGTTTTTTTAATTGCAACTTATTTTTGCTGTATTTCTATATGTTTTATATACAGTACTTTCATCATATGATTTTATGACCATGATTAGTTAGTATATACAACACTTGAACCTAATCCACCTTCATTTCACACACTGTTGTATATACTAAGGTGGATTAGGTTCAAGTGGAGGCAACATGTGGTGCACCACATGTTGCCTCCACTTGAATCTAATCTGCCTACACAAGCTATTTAATCATCATCATAGTCATTACAACCAACACTAGCTATTTAATCATCATAGTCATAGTGTAGCACATCATCATCTTCAAACTCATTCTAGCTAGCTAATCACCACCAACACTAGCTATGGTAGCTATCTAATCACCACCAACACTAGCTAATAATAATCATCATAGTCATTACCACCAACACTAGCTATTTAATCATCAGTCATAGTGTAGCACATCATCATCTTCAAACTCATTCTACCTAGCTAATCACTCCAGCTGCTCTCTCTCAGGTAAAATAGCATAGAACATGTGTAGCACTCCTGCTTCATCATATTGGAGCATGTAGATGAACCTGTCTCCTAATTGTGGGTCGTGCTTCTGATTGTTGCCCCCTAGTATTTCTCTGTTGCGATCCTTCACAATTTTTCTCCAGTCTTTGACTATTAAGACTTGCTCGCTTCAAGAAATCTCAAATGCACTAAAGTGCAACATAGGATGTCTTGGCCGTAAGCTAACCATTGTCATGCGACCATTATGCTCGATCCATTGAGGCACAACTATCATCGGGAGTCCCTGTTGAAGAACATCATAGTAACATACTTAGCAATGAAGTTTAGCTTAAAAATAATGTATGCAAAAGATGCACGGAGGATAAATAGTAAAAATGTTACCACATTTCCTAAATAGATGTGACCCTAGTTCAATACGCACGCTAGTGGTCGCACGTTTTGAGTACTAATATTTTGAAGTACAGGAAAATAATCTGTCTTGACAGTATCAAGATCCTCAAGCCATGAAACATAATGACTTATCTCCTCGCAGTTTAGTTCAGCCCCGGGACAGTAGTAGGTCATGTCTACCAAGCGCCGGACATGTTTGCTTGAATGGAAATAAGCTGTCAATTGAAATTAGTTGTCAACTATTTTTGAATAAACAATATCTAAGACATAAATATGGTTGAGAAGCTCACATAATGGTAGAACTGGAGGCGTCTGCGTATCGACCCAGATGTCGATATTACCTTCAATATCATCTTCTGGACGAATATCAAAGGTGATAAGCATATCAGGCTCAAATGCATAAGCCTTTCATAGTGCTCTCCAAATTTTGCATTTAAAATAGGTGTAGGTGTCTGTATTGTATAATTTTGCGGCAAAAGTATAACCATGCTCGGTCCTCAAGTGAACTCTCTTTACCTCCATAGTTTCCATATGACTGAAACCAATCTTATCCAAGACATAAATTCTTGCATGGCAGGGGATACGCTAGTAGAATAGTAAAAAATTAAAATAATAAGTTGAAGCAAAAGAAGCAGAAGTCATGCTTAATTACGAAAAAAGAATTGTCATTGTGACTTACTGTATCCACTTCGAAGGTCTCATCCAGCTTGATGCTGAAGCACCTACCACCAACTAGGTGAGGCCTGTCGCACAGGCCGCGCTCATCTTCACAGTATTCGCACATACCGAAATCCTTTTCGTCGTCAGACATTTCCTATGTTCATAGTTGAAACATTAATTGAAAATCGATCGAAGGCAACTACGAGGAAACTCAACACACAGATCACTATTACTCAATATGCAACGGGTTGACTTTAGATCTGTCGAGTCTTCCTTCCTAATTAAACTCTCATCTCACGTATATGGTGGGCACCCCCTCTCTGATATTGCGACCGTCGGTGATGGTTGCTAATCCTACTTTCCCTAGTGCATTACAAATATCTAGCACAAGGAAAAGAAAGAGAAGCAACCCCCACGACAACAGTCATCATTCTTCTTCTCTCATATATGGTGGACACTGATACGTCTCCAATGTATCTATAAATTTTGCTTGTTCCATGCTGTTATATTATCAATCTTGGATGTTTTATAACCATTTTATAGTCATTTTATATCATTTTTGGTACTAACCTATTGACATTGTGCCAAGTGCCAGTTGCTGTTTTCTGCATGTTTTTTACATCGCAGGAAATCAGTATCAAACGGAGTCCAAATGCCCCGAAACCTAACAGAGATTTTTTATGGGCCAGAAGGAACACAATGGGCCCTAGCTGTGCCTGAGGGGGTGCCCCGAGGGAGGCGCAACCCACCAGGGCCCGCCAGGAGGCCCAGGCGCGCCCTAGTGGGTTGTGCCCACCTCGGGTGTCCCCCCCGGACCGCCTCTTTGCTCTATAAATACCCCAATATTTCCAGAACCCTAGGGGAGTCCACGAAATATTCATCCAGCCGCCGCAGTGTCAAGAACCACCAGATCCAATCTAGACACCATCTCGGATGGGGTTCACCACCTCCATTGGTGCCTCTCCGATGATGCGTGAGTAGTTCTTTGTAGACCTTCGGGTCCGTAGTTAGTAGCTAGATGGCTTCATCTCTCTCTCTAAATTCTCAATACAATGGTCTGTTCGAGATCCATATGATGTAACTCTTTTGCGGTGTGTTTGTTGGGATCGATGAACTTTGAGTTTATGATCAGATCTATCTTTTTATATTCATGAAAGTATTTGAGTTTCTTTGATCTCTTTTATGCATGATCTCTTATAGCCTCGTATTTCTTCTCCGATATTTGGGTTTTGTTTGGCCAACTTGATCTATTTATCTTGCAATGGGAAGAGGTGCTTTGTAGTGGGTTCGATCTTACGGTGGTTGATCCCAGTGGCAGAAAGGGAACCGACACGTATGTATCGTTGCTACTAAGGATAAAAGGATGGGGTCTATCTCTACTTAGATAGATCTTGTCTACATCATGTCATCGTTCTTATTGCATTACTCCGTTTCTCCATGAACTTAATACACTAGATGCATGCTGGATAGCGGTCGATGTGTGGAGTAATAGTAGTAGATGCAGGCAGGAGTCGGTCTACTAATCTTGGACGTGATGCCTATATAATGATCATTACCTGGATATCGTCATGAGTATTTGAAGTTTTGTCAATTGCCCAACAGTAATTTGTTCACCCACCATTTGCTATTTTTCTCGAGAGAAGCCACTAGTGAAACCTACGCCCCCAGGTCTCTTTCTCATATATTTGCCTTTGCGATCTACTTTTTCCTTGCATTTATTTTCAGATCTATTAAAACAAAAATACAAAAATACCTTGCTGCAATTTATTCTTATTTATTTTATTTGGCGTTCGATCTATCAATTTACTACAAATTTATCTCACGTCCATTTGCCTACTTGAGGCGCCGCACCCCGGAAGGGATTGACAACCCCTTTAACACGTCGGGTTGCGAGGATTTGTTATCTGTGTGCAGGGGCTGTTTACATTGTGTTGCTTGGTTTTCCTACTGGTTCGATAACCTTGGTTTCATATATGAGGGAAATACCTACCGCCGTTGTGCTGCATCATCCCTTCCTCTTTGGGGAAATACCAACGTAGCTTCAAGCGACATCAGACACTCCCTCACCGATTTTTCGACCATCGATGATGGTCGCTACTTCTTCTTCCCCTAGTGCATAACGAAGGTCTAGCACAAAGAGAAGAAGGAGAAGCGACCCCCACGACAACAGTCGGCATTCTTCTTCTCTCATATATGGTGGAGACTCCCTCACCGATTTTTTGACTGTCATGTATGGAGCCCCGACAGACTTAAAGTCAACTCAAAATGTCGTCTAATTCTCTTTCTAGCAAATCCGGGGCACTCAATATTTCCAACATATTCTAGCACAAGTCATGCTTAAATTAACGGAAAAATCCGGCATGACCTATGCTAAAATAGGACATATCGAGTGCCTGAAATTTGTAGGAACGGAAATGAATCAACACTTCGGCAAAACATAGGCCACTAGGATTTTCCCTGCGATACAAAGATGTCGATATGATACGTCTCCAACGTATCTATAATTTACGAAGTATTCATGCTATTATATTATCTGTTTTGGATGTTTATGGGCTTTACTAAACACTTTTTAATATTATTTTTCGGACTAACCTATTAACCGGAGGCCCAACCCAAAATGCTGTTTTCTTGCCTATTTCAGTGTTTCGAAGAAAAGGAATATCAAACAGAGTCCAAACGGAATGAAACCTTCGGGAGAGTTATTTTTGGAACGGAAGCAATCCAGGAGACTTGGAGTAGACGTCAGGGAAGCTTCGAGGAAGCCACGAGGCAGGGAGGCGCGCCCTACCCCCCTGGGCGCGCCCCCACCCTCATGGGCCCCTGTGGCTCCCCTGACCAACTTCTTTCACCTATATATATTCACATACCCTAAAAACATTGGGGAGCACAATAGATCGGGAGTTCCGCCGCCGCAAGCCTCTGTAGCCACCAAAAACCAATCGGGACCCTGTTCCAGCACCCTGCCGGAGGGGGGGTCCCTCACCGGTGGCCATCTTCATCATCCCAGCGCTCTCCATGACGAGGAGGGAGTAGTTCACCCTCGGGGCTGAGGGTATGTACTAGTAGCTATGTGTTTGATCTCTCTCTCTCTCTCTCTCTCTCTCTCGTGTTCTTGATTTGGCACGATCTTGATGTATCGCGAGCTTTGCTATTATAGTTGGATCTTATGATGTTTCTCCCCCTCTACTCTCTTATAATGGATTGAGTTTTCCCTTTGAAGTTATCTTTTCGGATTGAGTCTTTAAGGATTTGAGAACACTTGATGTATGTCGTGCATGTGCTTATCTGTGGTGACAATGGGATATCACATGATCTACTTGATGTATGTTTTGGTGATCAACTTCGGGTTCCATAACATTGTGAACTTATGCATAGGGGTTGGCACACGTTTTCGTCTTGACTCTCCGGTAGAAACTTTGGGGCACTCTTTGAAGTTCTTTGTGTTGGTTGAATAGATGAATCTGAGATAGTGTGATGCATATCGTATAATCATACCCATGGATACTTGAGGTGACATTGGAGTATCTAGGTGACATTAGGGTTTTGGTTGATTTTTGTATTAAGGTGTTATTCTAGTACGAACTCTATGATAGATCGAACGGAAAGAATAGCTTTGTGTTATTTTACTACGGACTCTTGAATAGATCGATCAGAAAGGATAACTTTGAGGTGGTTTCGTACCCTACAATAATCTCTTCGTTTGTTCTCCGCTATTAGTGACTTTGGAGTGACTCTTTGTTGCATGTTGAGGGATAGTTATATGATCCAATTATGTTATTATTGTTGAGAGAACTTGCAATTCCATCTGGATCAATTATCATAAGCATTCGCACATGAGCTCACTGACTAAATACCCTAGTTCTACTCTTTTCAACACACCGAGGAGTAGAGAAGGAGGAGGTGGACTTTTAGCTCACCGACTCGGGTGTAGAGGAAGTAGCTAGAGGTAGCTCGAATGACGATCACTCCAAGGAGACACGGCTCTACAAAGCGTGCATATTCCATCGAGTAAAATTTTAATTAGATCATCAGATCTCATATAGCATTCTTTGATGACAAAGTGATAATGACATAAATTCAACTAGTTCTATTAATTTAACTAGTTCAACTAAGCACTTACTAAAAATAAACTAGTTCTATTAATTTTCTTACTAAAAATAAACTATTTCTATAGTAAAATTTTAATTAGATCATCAAATATCATATACCTAAATTTTCTTACTAAAAATAAACTAGTTCTATTAATTCAACTGGTTCAAATAAGCACTTACTATATATAGATAGATCAACTAGTTCCATTCATCTATCTACATATCCTCATAAACCCTAGTACTAAAAAATTTATTCTTAAATTCTATTACTAAAAAACTTTCTATTACAGAAAGCAGGAGGAGGTGGTGGGAGGAGGAGGGTGGAGGAGGAGGAGGGAGGAGGAGGAGAGAGCAGGAGGAGGGAGGGGGAGGAGAGAGTAGGAGGAGGGAGGAGGAGGAGGAGGGTGGAGGAGGGGGCCGCCAGAGGGAGGAGGAGGGGCCGCCGAAGGGAGGAGGAGGAGGGGGGCGCCGGAGGGAGGAGGAGGAGGAGGGAGGAGGAGGGCAGAGAGGGAGGGAGTTACCTAGGGGTCGCTGGTGGGCGACGGCGGCGACAGCGCGCGGCGGAGTTGGGCGAGTGAGAATGCGAGTGGAGAGGCAGGGACACGCGCGGGTGGATAAGGTACATGTAGTAATAGCGCCGGAACGCAAACATCGCTACTGCTAAGGAACATAGCAGTAGCGCTCCTGTGGAAAAAGCGCTACTGCTATGATCATTAGCAGTAGCATTTCTAGTAGTAGCGCTTTTTAGAGGAAAGCGCTACTGCTACGTACAATAGCAGTAGCGCTTTCTACATACAAGCGCTACTAGTATGTCTGGCCTGCTGGCAACGGTCTGGCAATTGTAGTAGTAGCGTGTTTTATGGATACAACGCTACTGGTAAGTGCATAGTAGCAACGCTTTCTGAGGCCAAGCGCTACTGATATGTAGTAGCATCAGCGCCTTCTAAAAAGCGCTACTACTAAGCTCCTGTGTATAGGCATTTCCCTAGTAGTGATGGGTGAAGCCACCCCATACCCTTACCCACCCTATTTTTGCTTACCCATACCCGTACCCATACCCGCTAGTGGGTACAATTTTTTCCCCATACCCGTCACCCGGCAGGGTAAATGGGTACTTGCGGATAAAAATACCCATCTTTGAATTACATTAATTTGAGCATCACATAATTATAAACAACACCATAATCATAATTTATAAACAACAACACATAATAACATCAATACATACTTATAAACAACAATACATCCTAATTAACAAGACATTCTATAAAAATCAACACTTTCTTGTAAACAACAACACATCAAAACATCAACATATAGTCATAAATAGTAGCACATAGTCATAATTTTAAATTAACAAACTCACGACAAAGTGTAGAGGTAATTTGTTCATATTTGTTAGATTTTATAAGGGTACATGGGTATGCGGGTATGGGTTATGTGATTCCATATCCATACCCGCTCCACGCAATGGGTTTGAGATTTGCCTATTTATATACCCATGGGTAACGTTTTGTCCCATACCCTTACCTAATAGGGTTTTTACCCACAGGGCACGTGGGTAATGGGTAGCCATTGCCATCCCTAGATATGGAGGCCACCGAGGTGATGCGCAAAATCATATGAGCCAAATATTAGCCTCCATATTTTTCTTACATGTAGGAACTGTTGATCAATGGCTAGAGTTTTTTTAACATTGATTTTAATTAGGATTTACAAAGATTTTAACTAGGATAAATGAACAACCTTAATACTCTACTAAAGATTCTAGGGCACTTCCTCCCCTTCAACGTGACCTCGCACGCGAGGCAGGCTTCTGCTACCATGATATATGCCACCACGTGGTCAACCAATGTTTGTGCATCCTGCACGCGGATACAGACACATTTTTTAAGGCCTACGTGAGTGCGGCTTCCATTTCCACGTGGGCAACTATAGATATGTGACCGAAGTACTTGAGGGAGGTGAGGAGGCGAGCGATCGACGATTGATTCAGCCTTACGATGTGTGTTGTCTTCGATCCACTTGGAGAAGTGCCACACCCTCTCCCTAAAGTTCTTCTTAGTGCGGCCCTCTTCAGTGTTGCCGATGAAGCAGGGTGGACTTGGCCGGACCAACATGGTCGATGGGTGTGATTGTGGCGGTGACAGGGAAGGTCGAAGAGAGGGGTGGGGTGGCAGTCAACACAGGGGGTGAGTGTGGCGGTGATAATCCCCAAGTGCAGGGAATCATCATAGCAATTCCCAAAGGTGGAAGTGATAAGTATGGAGTGTCGAACCCACAAGGAGCTAAAGTAAGATCAATATTCTCTCAAGTCCTATCTGCCACTGATACGACTCTATGTACACCGAACGTTTGCTTCCAACTAGAAACGAGAAATAAAACTACGTTGTGGGTATGAAGAGGATAACTTTGCATGATATCGGAGAGCTAAAATATAAAAGTAGGTGTTGTTATCCTAAAGTTAGAATATATTACTAAATATTATAAATAGCGAGTGTGGAATAATGATGGATCGGTGTGCGGAATTGTCCTAGGCAATTGTTAACAAGGCCGGTGGTCGTCATTGCAATTTCATATGAGGGAGAGGCATAAGCTAACATACTTTCTTTTCTTGGATCATATGCACTTATGATTGGAACTCTAGCAAGCATCCGCAACTACTAAAGATCATTAAGGTAAAACCCAACCATAGCATTAAAGCATCAAGTCCCCTTTATCCCATACGCAACAACCCCCTTACTCGGGTTTATGCTTCTGTCACCCAAGCAACCCACTATAAGCGAATCATAAACGTATTGCAACACCCTACAGCGGGAATCCCTCACGCTTGCGCGACACGGAGGGCACAATAGGACAGCACCAAAATAAAACATACAACTCATACCAATCTATATCATCAATCAACCCAAAGACAAAGGATATCTACTCAAAACATCATAGGATGGCAACACATCATTGGATCATAATATGTGGCATAAAGCACCATGTTCAAGTAGGGATTACAGCGGGGTGCGGGAGAGTGGACCGCGTAAAAAAGATGATGATGGTGTTGATGATGGTGATGTTGATGAAGACGATCACCGCGGCAATGATTCCCCTCCCGATGGCACTCCGGCGCCACCGAGAGAGAGGAGGAGAGGTTCTCCCCCTTGTGCTTCCTCCTCCATGGCCTCCCCCTAGATGGGGAGAGGTTCTCCCTCTGGTCCTTGGCCTTCATGGCGATGATGGCCCCTCCGGGATCCTCCTCCATGGCCTCCGGTGATGATGGCCCCCTCCGGTAGGGTGCCAGAGAGGGCCTAGATTGATTTCTCGTGGCTACAGAGGCTTGCAGCAGCGGAACTTCCGATCTAGGTTTCTTTCTGGGGGTTTCCGTATTTATAGGAATTTTTGGCGTCGGTTTCACGTCAGGGGGGTCTCTGAGTTCTCCACGAGATAGGGGCCCATGCCCAGGTGGGTAGGGCGCACCCTCCACCCTCGTGGACAGCTCGGGACTCTTCTGGCCCAACTCTTTTACTTCGGGGGCTTCTTTTGGTCCGTAAAAAATCGTCAAAAATTGGCACGTCAATTGGACACCGTTTGGTATTCCTTTTCTGTAAAACTCAAAAAGAAGGAAAAACATAAACTGGCACTGGGCTCTAGGTTAATAGGTTAGTCCCAAAAATCATATAAAATAGCATATAAATGCATATAAAACATCTAAGATGGATAATATAATAGCATGAGTACTTCATAAATTATAGATACGTTGGAGACGTATCAGCATCCCCAAGCTTAATTCCTGCTCGTCCTCGAGTAGGTAAATGATAAAAGAAATAATTTATGAAGTGTGAATGCTAGCAGGTGCACAAGTTTGATCAATGATAATTTCAATCACCTTTTCTAGCATCATTATATGTCATAATAGTAGCTCATCTCATAAAACTTTTCATGATCAAGTAACAAGCTATTCACATGTTAAAGTATAGATCATAAACTTTCTTGAAAAGTAACAAACAGTGCTCTTAGTCATCAAACAATTGCAATTCATCTTATTTTCGGGAAGGGTCTATGTAGGAGCTTTGATTCATCAAACTCCACATACTCAACTATCATTTAATCTTTCACAATTGCTAAAACTCATGTGATATTTATGGGTTCAAAGTTTTAATCGGACATAGAGAAAGATAGGGGCTTATAGTTTCGCCTCCCAACCTTTTACCTCAAGGGTAATGTCAACAATAATAATTTATGAAAACCTACATCCAAGTGGATATATATATATATATATATATATATATATCCGGATTGCTCCAACACAAAGTGCTTGCCAAAGGAAAAAGTGTAAAAAGGAAAGGTGATGATCACCATGACTCTTGTATAAGGGTAGAAGATAAAAGTAAAAGATAGGCCCTTCCCAGAGGGAAGCAGAGGTTGTCATGCGCTTTTATGGTTGGATGCACAAAATCTTAATGCAAAAGAACGTCACTTTATATTGCCGCTTGTGATAAAAACCTTTATTATGCAGTCCGTCTCTTTTATTTCTTCCCTATCACAAGTTCGTATAAAGCTTATTCTCTTCGCACTAATAGATCATACATATTTAAAGAGCAATTTTTATTGCATGCACCGATGACAACTTACTTGAAGGATCTTACTCAATCCATAGGTAGGTATGGTGGACTCTCATGGCGAAACTGGGTTAAGGAATGTTTGGAAGCACAAGTAGTATTTCTACTTGGTGCAAAGAATTTGGCTAGCATGAGAGGGAAAGGCAAGCTCAACATGTTGGATGATCCAAGACAATATAACATTTTGGATATAGGAAAACATAACCCATTAAGTTTTCTTCCTTGTCCAACATCAACTTTTTAGCATGTCATATTTTAATGAGTTCTCACAATTACAAAAGATGTCCAAGATAGTATATTTATATGTGAAATCTCTCTTCCTTCAATATTCTTTCATGAATTGTTCAAGTGACCAATTCTGTGTTTGCTAACTTTCAATAAGTTAACTACCTATACTTATTATGTGTGAAGTCATTACTCCACATGTTATAAGCATATCAAACGTATATAAATACAGATTTATGATATTCAATTCATTCAACCATTTACTCATAGGATATATGTGAAGCACGTGAGTAAATGACAAACTACTCCAAAAAGATATAAGTGAAGAACACTGAGTAGTCAAATAATTAACTAGCCATGGGAGGATTCTTTTTCATTCAAGATTTCAGATCCAATGATTTTATTCAAACATCAAGTAAAATTGAAAATACGCTCCAAGCAAAACACATATCATGTGACGAATAAAAACATAGCTCCGAGTAAGGTATACCGATAGTTTTGAAGACGAAAGAGGGGATGCCTTCCGGGGCATCCCCAAGCTTAGGCGCTTGAGTCTTCCTTGAATATTACCTTGGGGTGCCTTGGGCATCCCCAAGCTTAGGGTCTTTCCACTCCTTATTCTCCTCATATTTATATCTCATCCAGAGCTTGAAAACTTCAATCACACAAAACTTAAAGGAACTTCGTGAGATAGGTTAGTATGATAAAGAGTAAACCATTCACTTTGGTATTGTCAAAGACAAGGTTCATAATTGTTCTCACACAATGCCTACTGTACCATACCATCTCTATAATTTATATAGAGAAATATAAGCCATAGAAACTAGAAAACAAGCAAACTATGCAATGAAAACAGAATCTGTCAGAAACAGAACAGTCTGTAATGATCTGAACAGAAACCATACTTCTGCTACTCCAAAAATTATGAAATAAAATGGTGGACGTGAGGAATTTGTCTATTAATATTCTGCAAAAAAGAATAGACTCAAAAGCACTCTTCTGTAAAAAATGACAGCTAATCTCATGAGCGTAAAGTTTCTGTTTTTTACAGCAAGATCACATTAACTTTCACCCAAGTCTTCCCAAAGGTCTTACTTGGCACTTTATTGAAACAAAAGCTATAAAACATGATTACTACAGTAGTTTAATCATGTAAACACACAAAAACAGTAAGGGTAAATATTGGGTTGTCTCCCAACAAGCACTTTTCTTTAATGTCTTTTAGCTAGGCATGATGATTTCAATGATGCTCACATAAAAGAAAAGAATTGAAACATAAAGAGAGTATCATGAAGAATATGACTAGCACATTTTAATCTAGCCCACTTCCTATGCCTAGGGATTTTGTGAGCACATAATTTATAGGAACAAGAATCAACTAGCATAGGAAGGCAAAACAAGTATAACTTCAAAACTTTAAGCACATAGAGAGGAAACTTGATATTATTGCAACTCCTACAAGCATATATTACTCCATCATAATATTTTTCAGTAGCATCATGAATGAATTCAACAATATAACCATCACATAAAGCATTCTTTTCATGACCTACAAGCATAGAAATTTTTATACTCTCCACATAAGCAAAATTCTTTTCATTCGGAATAGTGGGATCACTAATTCCTAAAGTTGACACTCTTCCAAACCCGCTTTAGATGATAGTATTATTCATACTCCAAAAGATATAAGTGAAGTTCATGGAGCATTCTATAAAACCATACTCAAAAGATTTAAGTGAAGCACAAAGAGCATTCTATAAGGTCATACTCAAAAGATATAAGTGAAGCACATGAAGCATTCTATAAATCGATGAAGGGCTATCTCATACTAGCATGGTTCTTAAAGAAAAATAAAAACACAAAGGACACCAATCATGTGAACAAAACAAAAACCGAGGTATACCGATAATTATTGAAGAAGAAAGATGGGATGCCAACCGGGGCATCCCCAGCTTAGATGCTTGAGTATCCTTGGAATATTTACTTGGGGTGCCTTGGGAATCCCCAAGCTTGAACTCTTGCCTCTCTTTATTCTTCTCACATCGGTAACTCCTCGTTCTTCGGACACTTCATCCACAAAAACTTAACAAAAACTTTGTGAGATCCGTTAGTATATTAAAGCAAATCACTACCTTTAGGTACTGTTGCAAACTCATTCCAATTTCATATTAGCACTTGATATACTGTATTCCAACTTCACCATGGTTCATACCCCCCGATACTACCCATAGATTTATCAAAATAAGCGAAAAACACATAGAAAACAGAATCTGTCAAAAACAGGACAGTCTGTAGTAATCTGGAAGTTTAGTAAACTTCTGTAACTCCAAACAATTCTAAAAAAATATGAAAATTGAAAAAAATTGTACAGAAGTGATGTGCAGAAAGTTTCAGACCCATTTGACTTTCCAGTAAAAAAAATAAATTCACGCGCTACATCCAAAGTTTCTGTTTTTGTACTGCACATAGTAAACAAGCAATCTAATCATCCTAAAACCAAAGCTTGGAACATTATTCTTATAATACAATGGATATATACAATGAGATAATTAATTTCAGAGAAGCTTCCATGAATTTTTTTACATTTTTTCCATGAGCATGAACACAAGTGTTCAAGATCGACCCTCACTTCTCCAATGCATAACCTTCCAATCACTTCTCTTATTGAAAAACTTTTTAGGCATGAGAGGCAAGTAATTTTTTTTTGTATTTTCATTCTTTTAAATTTTTTTGTATGTTTCACCCATAACTAAGAAGAAACAAAAAGGAAAAACAAAATCTACTTAGTGAAGAAAGCAAACAAGCACACACAAGAATATCAACCCCACGCTATTGCTCCCTGGCAACGGCGCCAGAAAAGAGCTTGATAATCCCCAAGTGCAGGGAATCAATGTAGAAATTCCCAAAGGTGGAAGTGATAAGTATGGAGTGTCGAACCCACAAGGAGCTAAAGGTAAGATCAATATTCTCTCAAGTCCTATCTGCCACTGATACGACTCTACGTACACCGAACGTTTGCTTCCAACTAGAAACGAGAAATAAAACTACGTTGTGGGTATGAAGAGGATAACTTTGCATTATATCAGAGAGCTAAAATATAAAAGTAGGTGTTGTTATCATAAAGTTAGAATATATTACTAAATATTATAAATAGCGAGTGTGGAATAATGATGGATCGGTGTGCGGAATTGTCCTAGGCAATTGTTAACAAGACCGGTGGTCGTCATTGCAATTTCATATGAGGGAGAGGCATAAGCTAACATACTTTCTTTTCTTGGATCATATGCACTTATGATTGGAACTCTAGCAAGCATCCGCAACTACTAAAGATCATTAAGGTAAAACCCAACCATAGCATTAATGCATCAAGTCCCCTTTATCCCATACGCAACAACCCCCTTACTCGGGTTTATGCTTCTGTCACTCAAGCAACCCAGTATAAGCGAATCATAAACGTATTGCAACACCCTACAGCGGGAATCCCTCACACTTGTGTGACACGGAGGGCACAATAGGACAGCACCAAAATAAAACATACAACTCATACCAATCTATATCATCAATTAACCCAAAGACAAAGGATATCTACTCAAAACATCATAGGATGGCAACACATCATTGGATCATAATATGTGGCATAAAGCACCATGTTCAAGTAGGGATTACAGCGGGGTGCGGGAGAGTGGACCGCGTAAAAAAGATGAGGATGGTGATGATGATGGTGATGTTGATGAAGACGATCACCGCGGCGATGATTCCCCTCCCGATGGCACTCCGGCGCCACCGAGAGTGAGGAGGAGAGGTTCTCCCCCGTGTGCTTCCTCCTCCATGGACTCCCCCCTAGATGGGAAGAGGTTCTCCCTCTGGTCCTTGGCCTTCATGGCGATGATGGTCCCTCCGGGATCCTCCTCCATGGCCTCTGGTGATGATGGCCCCCTCCGGTAGGGTGCCAGAGAGGGCCTAGATTGATTTCTCGTGGCTACAGAGGCTTGCAGCGGCGGAACTTCCGATCTAGGTTTCTTTCTGGGGGTTTCTGTATTTATAGGATTTTTTGGCGGTTTCACGTCAGGGGGGTCTCTGAGTTGTCCACGAGATAGGGGCCCACGCCCAGGGGGGTAGGGCGCGCCCTCCACCCTCGTGGACAGCTCGGGACTCTTTTGGTCCAACTCTTTTACTTCGGGAGCTTCTTTTGGTCCATAAAAAATCGTCAAAAATTGGCATGTCAATTGGACTCCGTTTGGTATTCCTTTTCTGTAAAACTCAAAAACAAGGAAAAAAACCAAAACTGGCACTGGGCTCTAGGTTAATAGGTTAGTCCCAAAAATCATATAAATGCATATAAAACATCTAAGATGGATAATATAATAGCATGAATACTTCATAAATTATAGATACGTTGGAGACGTATCAGGCGGCAGTGGCTTAGAGGATGTGTGTGGGGGCAGCGACGGTGTGGATTTTTATATACTCGCGAAGGGGCGCGCTCCGGTTGGAAACGTTGGCGGATTTACCCCGTGTGGGTGGGAAACGGGTCCGAAACATGGTGGTGGCCATTAATTTGCACTCTTCCCGGTGAAAATATCTCTGCGGCACTATCAGAGGTGGAAGTGATAGTCGTACGAACAACCGCACCATTGACCGGGTTGCGCGTGGGAGGAAGAGGACCGGAAGAAACTTCCCTCCAACGCCCGTGGTTGGCGGATGGAGTGTCCTCCATACCAACGCCTACAATCTCGAAATATGGAGTCTCACGGGCCATATATAAAATATGTTCCATAAATTAGGGTGATCCGGAGGAATACGAAGAGTCTACTAGAGTGCTATTTTGGGCTAAAATCGATATATCGGTGGTTATTTTTCCGATAAACCAATAAGGCGACTCTGCTAGAGTTGCTCTAGGTCATGTACGTATGACACATCATCCATTCGTCTACATCGGCAACACAACCATGATCATACAATTTTATTCTAGGATATTATAGATATTTCAATAGACAACTCATACAATCATCTACTCAGCAGCTGAAAAGATCTTGTTAGAAGGGAGAGAGAGGTTTGGTGGAATAGTTCGTTGTATTGCTTGAGCCTCGTGGGCATATATATAGGAGTACGCTGATCAACTTGGAGTACAAGACAAGCCAGAACAAATCCTAGTATATCTCGTATTTCCTAATAATCACGATACTCAACATCCCCCTGCAGTCACAACGGTAGCGACGCAGACGGTGAGATTGGAGAAGAATTCGAAGGCAGGCCGACGGACACCCCCCCACAGTCGTAACGGTCGATGCATCGCGGAGTCGTGGTTGGAGTGGAAACCAATGAGGTTGCTCAAGCAGGCGGTAGCCCTTTGTGCCGTTTGTCAAGGTAGCCGAGAGCGTAGGTGGTGGAGCCGTGGTTGAGGTAGCCGTGCGAAAAATGCCGTGGTCGATGTCGAGTCAGGGTAGCCGGTGTCGATGAAGTCGCCGTGGAGCCGCAGGCGCAAGGGGGCGCCGAGTTAGCATGGGAGCAGTGGTGACGAAGTAGTGGTGCGTCGGGAAGAAGATGTTGTTGACGACGCGTCGCGGCGGGTTTGCCAAGCCCGGGGACACATCATGGACGAAGGCACGCATCAGTGTTGCCAGCACCGTGCATGCGTAGACGGACGGACACGAAGTTGATGAAGCACCGACCAGGCTTGCCAGGCCCGGGAACACGTCGTGGATGAAGGCACACATCGGTATTGCCAGCACCGGACATGCGTAGAGGAGGGACCTGCACGAGCTGTACGCCATGTCGGAGAAGTCAGAGAGGCCAGCAGAGAAGAACTCGACGATGATTGCGGCGTCCATCGGCGCGGGGCCAATGTCACCCGCGGTTGTCGGAGTAGATGAAGCAGTCGGGGTAGATGACGGCGACGCTGGCGATGGGCTGGTGCTGGACGAAGACGAAGGGGGTGGACGGGCGGCTGCCGGCGGCTACGGGGGTAGCGGCGGCGGCCGAAGAGGAGCAGCGGCGGCGGCCTGGCGGCGGCGGCGGCTAGGTTAGGAGCGTGGCGGCGATGCTCGAAGTAGGCGAAGAACCCTGACAACGTGACGAAGGCCGGCGCGGACGGGGGCGTTCCCGCGCCAAGGGAGATGGCACGGCGCATACCACGAGAAGTCGACGCGCAGGGACGGCTAAGTAGACCGCGGGCCGCGGTGCTAGGCCTGAAAGGGCGACACAACGGCGGCAGGCGGGTCGGGGCGACGGCGGGAAGACCTCGGGGCAGCGGCGGGTGTCGGATCTCGTGTTCCGGCAAAACCCTTAAGGTTCGAACTCTGGGGTGCGCGCGAAGATCTCTCCCCCCACAGATCACGCCCTCACACGCTTCGCGAACCTAGGCTAGCTCGACGAACTCGCAACACAAGGGACACAAGATTTATACTGGTTCGGGCCACTGTTGTGGTGTAATACCCTACTCCAGTGTGTGGTGGTGGATTGCCTCTTGGGCTGAGGATGAACAGTACAAGGGGAAGAACAGCCTCCTGAGGAGAGGTGTTCTTGTGTGTGGTTGTCACGGGAACGCCAAGTCACCCGGCCCAGCAGGGCCGGCCCAAGCGAGGGTGTCGGCCCAACCGCAGAGACCAGGGAGAGGACTGGGTCCAGTGAGTGTGTATTTAGGGGTTGCGTGTGTGGAGTGCAGGGTATCGTTGGATCACTATTCTGTATCGGCGCCGTTGGGCGATCTCCTCTACCCACCTCCTGGCTCTCTCCCTGATCCCCTTTCTTGCTGCCATGAACCCTAGCTCCAAATTGTACCTCTGATCTGATGATTGAGTGAACCAAATACAAGTGGGAGACCTAGATCCGTGTCATCTGGTATTCAGAGCCCTCGATCCCCACCCAAATTTTTTCCTCTTCGCATCTCGATCTGGCGCCGCCGAAAACCCGCAGCATCAAGGAGATCATGGCGGGGACGGACGTTCAGAAGCAGCTGGAGGAAGCGGCGGCGGAGCGAAGCGGCATCGCCAAGGCCCCTCCTTTCGATCCAGCAAATGCTGGATCGGATGGCTCCCGCGGTCGCGAAGATGGAGCCAGGGGTCGCGAAGATGGAGCCGACGCTCGTCGCCCTCGAGCCGATCGTCCAGGACCTCGCAGCCTGGCGGCCTACCATGGATGCGGCGGTGGGACAGCTTCAGGCGGACCTCGGCGACATTCGAGCGCAGCTGGAGAGGATCGCTGCGGGTGCCCCGTCCACCAGCAAGCCGACCCCAGATCCGGTTCAGGCAGACGCGCCACTTCTCCACATCGGGCAGAGTGACGACGGTCATGGGCAAATTGGCCACCGCGGGGCTCTCCTTCCACGAGTTTCGTCTAGTGAGGGGCCGCTCCTCAGTACGCCGGTCCCGGCCAATGGTACGTACCGGACCCCATTCTCCTCTGCACCTCTACTGCCTCCGCCGTCCTTTGATTTGGTGGGCAGTAGCACTGGTTTTGGTGGAAGTAGATCCAACAAAAAACATATGGAGTGTCCAGAGTTTGATGGCGACAACCCCACCGGTTGGCGTCTCCGTTGTGAAGCCTATTTCCGCGTCTGTGGCATTGACCCGCAGGTGTGGGTGGACACTGCTGTTGTCCACTTCACCTGGGCAGCGGCCTTGTGGCTGGAGTGGTCTCAGGCTCACCTGAGAATCACAGGGTGGGATCCGTTTTGCGCCGCTGTGTTGGAAAAATTCGGTCGTTCAGAGTTTCAGTTACTCCTGCGAAAATTTTCTAAACTGAAGCAAGCGGGTTCGGTGTTAGAATATGCCGAACAATTTAACATAGCAATGCATAGCTTGTTGGCGCATCATAGCTCTTGGGATCCTCTATTTTTCACCACTCATTTTGTGGAAGGGCTCAGTCATGATATCAAAGTAGCTGTCATGTTACATCGACCTCCCGACTTGGAAACTGCTGTTTCTCTTGCTGCTTTACAGGAAGAGGTGGTGGAGATGGTTCGCCAAGAACGTGAAGGGATGGGGGCGTATCGTGTCGGGGCCTCAAACACGCGTTCGACGCGTTCCTCGTTGAGGCCTCCTTCAGCGATCGCCGTACCAACCACTCCCATGGTGGGGCGCACGGCAAACTCAACGCCATCACCCACCGCTCTCGACACTCGTCGAGGCCTCGACATCGCCAAGTCACCAGTGGACGAGAAACTCAACGCCCTGCGTACTTTTCGCAAGGCACGCGGCTTATGTTTCACTTGTGGCGAGAGATGGAACCCAGGTCACACTTGTGCGGCTACCGTGCAACTTCATGTTGTGGAAGAGCTTGTGGGCATGCTCTCCCCACCAACATCCCCAGAACCAGTCTCCGTCCAGAATGAGAGCTCTGAGGAGGATCTCTGCTTATTGTCTGCGGTAGCAATTGCTGGTACTGAAGCGCCCAAGGCTTTTCAGCTCACCGGCAACACTGGGGGCAAGGTTCTGCTGATGCTCATCGACTCCGGGAGCTCCCACAGCTTCATCAATACAGAGATTGCTCAAGCGTGGCCAGCCATTCGTCCTATGCAAGTGCCACTAAAGGTGAAGGTAGCGGATGGCTCCATTACCAATTGCACACTGGAGTTGCCTTGCTGTGAGTACTTGGTTCAGGGGGTCACATTCAATTCTGCTTTCAAACTTTTTCCCTTGGGATGCTATGATATAGTCCTCGGAATGGATTGGCTGGAGTCCAGAGGCATTATGACAGTCAACTGGTCTGAGAAACAAATGTCATTCCAACACAATGGGCAGGTGGTTCACTTATCAGGGCAATCTCAGCAGACAGCGACGTGTAACATGATTTCTATGGCACAGCTCAACCTTTTGCAGTCCCGCACAGACATTGCTCACGTCCTCTTGCTATCAGCGAGCAAATCAGAAGTGGATCAGGCTCCGGTTCCTGCAGTTATTGAGGAGCTACTTCAAGAATTTCCGGAGCTGTTCAAAGAACCCAGCGGACTGCCACCTCATCGAGAATTCGACCACATTATCGAGCTCATTCCTGGAGCCCAACCTGTCAACAGACACCCATATCGGTACAACCCAGCGCAAAAGGATGAAATGAGCGGCAAGTGTCAGATATGTTGCGACAAGGTATCATTCAGCTCAGCCGCAGTCCCTTTTCGTCCCTGGTGCTTTTGGTTCAGAAAAAAGACTGGGAATGGCAATTCTGCATCGACTATCGCTTTCTCAATGCAATCACCCTCAAGACTCGCTACCCAATTCCAATCATTGATGAGCTTTTGGATGAATTACACGGGGCCACGGTCTTCACAAGTCTGGATCTGCGCTCTGGATATCATCAAATCCGGATGCGCCCAGGGGACGAAGCTAAAACAGTGTTTCAGACACATCATGGACATTTCGAGTTCAAAGTGATGCCACAGGGGGTCACTGGTGGGCCTTTTACGTTCTAGTCTGCTATGCATATAGTTCTCAAACCATTTGTGTGCAAGGGGGTCCCGGTGTACGTTGACGACATTCTCGTCTTTAGTGCAAATCTGAAGGATCACGTGTTGCTGCTGCGAGCCGTGTTCCAACGACTGGAGTAGTATTCTCTCAAGGTCAAGCTGAAGAAATGCGCCTTTGCACAACCACAACTCCGATACTTAGGCCATGTCATCAGTGCAGAAGGCGTGCACACAGATCCGCGTAACAACGAGAAGGTGCAACAATGGTCTTCACCATCATCTGTTAAAGAGCTCCGTCAGTTCCTTGGTTTGGCAGGCTACTATCGCAAATTTGTTCGCCACTATGGAGTGATTAGTCGCTGCCTCACAGAGCTACTGAAGAAAGCCATGCCTTTTGTGTGGACAGCAGATCATGAGCAAGCATTCAGGTATCTCAAGACGGCGCTGACCACAGCCCCTGTGCTGGCGTTGCCTAACTTTTCCAAGCCGTTCGTGGTGGAGACAGATGCGTCAGACATTGGGATCGGGCTGTTCTGATGCAACAACAGCACCCAGTGGCCTTCCTCAGCCAAGCCTTGGGTCCGCGACATCGGGCACTGTCCACATACGAGAAAGTGTGTCTCGCTATCCTGATGGCAGTGGACAGATGGCGACCGTATCTTCTTTTGTCAGAATTCACCATTCGCACGGATCATCGGAGTCTCACTTGTTTGGACGAACAGAAACTCACAACCCCATGGCAACACAAGGCACTAACCAAACTACTTGGGCTGCAATACAAGATCGAGTATCGACAAGGGGCTAACAATTTGGCAGCGGAGGCTCTGTCACGACAACCACCTGTTCATGTAGTGGTAGCTGCGGTCTCAGTCTGCGTGCCCACCTGGCTAGAAGATGTCAAGAAGGGATACAGGAAGGATCCTGATTGCTGTCACATGCTTGCCTCACATACTCGCGGGGTGCCATTGGCAGGGCCCTTCTCTGTCACCGATGGACTGCTCCGCTACAAAGGATGGGTCTGGCTGGGCAACGATGTGGATAGTCAACAAAAGGTGCTTCATGAACTGCATGCAGGGGCGATTGGAGGGCACTTTGGGGTGCAAGCAACCTACAGCCGAGTGATCAAGCTCTTTGCTTGGCCCAAGCTCAAGAACACAGTCAAGAAGTTCATCGCTAACTGTTCCATCTGTAAGCAAGCAAAACTCGAGCACGTTCGGTACCCCGGGCTACTTCAGCCTCTCCCCGTCCCTGAACAAGCTTGGGAGATGGTTACTCTGGATTTTGTCGAGGAACTGCCCACCTCCATGGGATAGAACTCCATTCTGGTTGTCGTTGATAAGCTGCTCGGTATGCATATTTTATCCCACTTCGGCATCCCTTCACAGCCCTCCAAGTGGCCAAGGCGTACATGAACAATGTGTTCAAGCTGCATGGACCCCCAGATAAGATGGTATCCAATCGCGATCGAGTTTTCACCAGCAAGGTATGGCAGGAACTGTGCAAGTTGACTCATACCACTCTCAACATATCTTCAGCGCGCCACCCTCAGACTGATGGTACCACCGAGCGGGTGAATCAATGCATGGAGCTTTATCTACGCTGTTTCGTCCACAAGTGTCCGCACAAGTGGGCGGATTGGCTGGCTTTGGCCGAGTTCTGGTACAAAACGTCATATCATTCGACGTTGAAAACCTCTCCATTCGTGGTCTTGTACGGTCACAAACCACATTTCTTTGGGATCACCAATGTGGCCGACGACACCGTCAAGGATCTGGCTGCCTGGACCCGTGACAGAGCAGAAGTGATGGGCCTCCTGAAGCAACATCTTCATCGGGTGAATCAAGTTATGAAGAGCAAAGCTGATATGCACCATTCGGATCGAGTGTTTGCGGTTGTCGACTGGGTCTATCTGAAGCTACAGCCCTATGCACAATCTTCTGTGGCGGCTCGGGCTAACCATAAATTGGCTTTCATGTACTTTGGCCCCTTTCAGGTCCTTGCTCGTGTGGGTGAAGTGGCGTACCGGCTGGCCCTTCCTAATCAAGCCAAGATACATCCGGTCATCCACGTTTCTCAGCTCCAAGCTGGGCTACCTCCTTCGACAACGGCACTTCCTGAGCTACCCGTGCTGGATCAAGACCTCCTTGAGTTGCAAGTTCCCGAGGCCATTCTGGGGCGCCGGACGATAGCTCGCGGGACACGCACGGTCGATCAAGTGTTCGTCAAGTGGTCAGGTTTCCCATCATCGCTCGCCTCCTGGGAAGATGAAATTCCTCTCAAGTCAAGATTTCCCAGAGCATTGGCTTGGGGACAAGCCACATCTTAAGGAGAGGGGAATGTCATGGGAACGCCAAGTCACCCGGCCCAGCAGGGCCGGCCCAAGCGAGGGTGTCAGCCCAATCGGAGAGACCAAGGAGAGGACTGGGTCCAGTGAGTGTGTATTTAGGGGTTGCGTGTGTGGAGTGTAGGGTATCGTTGGATCACTATTCCGTATCGACGCCGTTGGGAGATCTCCTCTCCCCACCTCCTAGCTCTCTCCCTGATCCCCTTTCTTGCTGCCACGAACCCTAGCTCCAAATTGTACCTCTGATCTGATTATTGAGTGAACCAAATACAAGTGGGAGACCTAGATCCGTGTCAGTGGTGAACTTGAGGGTGTGAGGATCTGAACCCGTCCCCTCCTACTGTGGTGGCTAGTCCTATTTATAGAGGCCCTGGTCCTCTTCCCAAATATTGAGCGGGAAGTGATTCCACAACGGCCAATTTGAAAGGGGACAACTAGTACAGCTTATCCTGACAAAAGTGGTCTTCGCCTGCCAAAGGCTCTGGTGGTGACGCCGTCTTGGGCTCCACGGTGACCTCCGTCTTGCCGTCCTGCTGGTCTTGGTCTCGTTGCACCGATAGGGAAACCTTTGCTTGATGCCTCGGTACTCCTCGCTTGCGCTTGCCCCCTTAGCACCAAAGGGGAAACAAGGACACTATGCACGTTGGCGCCTGCCTGGTCTCGGTCGTCATGGCTCACGTCACGAGAACCTCGCGAGGTTTGCCTTGCCTTGATCTCTCCGCCCCCTAGCAAGCCAGCCTAGTGAGGCCGCTCCCGAGGAGGTCTTGTGTCGTCCGCCTCGTGAGGCTTGGCCCCATGCGAGGGTCTTGAAAGCTTGTTGGTGAAGATGGGCCGTACGGGCCTGCTCGCAGAGCCATGCCGTGGGCCGCAGGTAGTCAAGTCTGGGGACCCCCATTCCCAGAATGCCGACAGTAGCCCTCGGGCCCAAGGCACGCTCGGACTTGGCTTCGAGGCGAAGCCAAAGGGCAAGTGCGGAGCACTGTGGGCCCCAACAGCCTGCAGCCTTGGTCGACGCGTGGCGGTTGATTGGACGTGGGCGTCTCCGCTTCCCCATGCTGCCTCGGCAACTGCCCGACTTGACAATCCCTGCGACATGCAAGGAAAAACCATCATTACCTGTGATCGTGGGGGGCGCTGGTTGGCCTTCTCTTACTATAAATGGGGAGGGGGCAGAGCCCCCGTCGCCCATCTCTTCCCATTCTGCTCGCTTCTCCTCCGCTCCATTGCTAGCAGCGACGCCAATGGCGTCGTCGAAAAGGTTCTCTGCCGCGGAGAAGGGGAAGGCCCCTCGCGAAGGGCCCGGCTCTCCGGCGCCCAAGCGTGGACGCGGTCGTCCCCACAAGCACAACGCGACCCCAGCCGCAGGCCCTCGCGGCCGCGGCGGTGCTGCTTCGCGAGGCAGGGGTCGCTCCGGTCGCGGCAGCCCTGTTGATGAAGGGAGACGCGTTGTGGTTGCACGGCCTCCCCGGCCGTGCTTCCACTTGGCGGAGGTGCTGACGGAGTTCGTCGTCTGGTTAGACCGGCCGACAACTGGCTTCAGCTCCCGCGCTTCTTCGTTGATGAGCTACCGGCCGCAGGTCCAGGCGGGCTCTGGCTGCAGGCGGATGGCTGCTGCAGCAGAGCTTCCTCGGTCGCGGTTGAGGTCTCTGTCGCGGGCAACATAGCCCTGGCCCACGGCTGGCAGACGTTTTCCCGCGCGTGCAGCCTGGGCAGGCGGTGCACGCTTCACTTCAAGTACGACAGCGATGCGACCCTCTACGTGAGGGTGTTTGGGGAAGATGGTCGCTGTCGGTGTCAAAACCGGCGGATCTCGGGTAGGGGGTCCCGAACTGTGCGTCTAAGGTGGATGGTAACAGGAGGCGAGGGACACAATGTTTACCCAGGTTTGGGCCCTCTCGATTTAGGTAATACCCTACTTCCTGCTTGATTGATCTTGATGATATGAGTATTACAAGAGTTGATCTACCACGAGATCGTAGAGGCTAAACCCTAGAAACTAGCCTATGATTATGATTGTCCTTGTCCTACGGACTAAACCCTCCGGTTTATATAGACACCAGAGGGGGCTAGGGTTACACAGAGTCGGTTACAAGGGAGGAGATCTACATATCCGTATTGCCAAGCTTGCCTTCCACGCAAAGGAGAGTCCCATACGGACACGGGACGAAGTCTTGAGTCTTGTATCTTCATAGTCCAACAGTCCGGCTAAAGTATATAGTCCGGCTGTCCGAGGACCCCCTAATCCAGGACTCCCTCAGTAGCCCCTAAACCAGGCTTCAATGACGATGAGTCCGGCGCGCAGATTGTCTTCGGCATTGCAAGGCGTGTTCCTCCTCCGAATACTCCATAGAAGATTTTGAACACAAGGATCGTGTCTGGCTCTGCAAAATAAATGCCACATACCGCCGTAGAGAGTATAATATTCCACAAATCTAATCTGCTGACAAGTTTCATAGCGTGACATCCCGCCACGGCCCGGTCATTATTCGAACCGTTTTTCCTAACCAGCTACTGCACATATTGCGAGGCAGTTTTCTTGGCACGTCTTGTCGAAGCAGAGATCGTGTCCCCTTATCACGGGATTCTCATCAATACGGGTGTGGGTAACCCAACTGCGCCATCAATTACGACGGTTGGGGAATAAGCGAGTTTACCAGGCAGGTGGGGAGGCGCATAGTTTCTTCCGCTCTTATAAAGGGACAAGGATTCATCTTTTTCACCCACGCGTTCTTCTTCCTTGCTCATCCATTCTTGTGCACTCGAGCTCCAGCGTCCAAGTTCGCATTTTCTCCTCAAAACCACTCCAAGCATGTCCGGAGCGGGAGGCAGGTGGATGGTCTCCTCCATTACGGTGGAGGACATCACAAAGCTCCGGGGAGCCAGATACCTGGCCGCAGATATCGCGCACCGGTTACCAGATGCGGGGCAGATCGTCCCTACTCCAGAACCCCATGAGAGGGTGGTATTTCTTACCCACTTCGTCCGTGGACTGGGATTTCCCCTCCACCCGTTTGTCTGTGGGCTCATGTTCTACTACGGCTGGACTTTCACAATCTGGCCCCCAATTTCATCCTCAACATCTAGGCATTTATCGTCGCGTGCGAGGCCTTCCTCCGCATCAAGCCCCACTTCGGCCTGTGGCTGAAGACCTTCAACGTTAAACCGAAGGTGGTGGTCGGCCAGCAAGCAGAGTGCGGAGGCGCCATGGTGGGCAAAATGCCCAATGTCACCTGGCTCGAAGGCTCCTATGTGGAGACCGTAAAGGGGTGGCAATCGGGGTGGTTCTACATCACCGATCCGCGCGTCACCAACAGGGTGGCGGCCTCCGAATTTCGATCCGGAATCCCCATGCGGCTCACCTCCTGGAAAGAGAAGGGCCTATCCTGGGGTTCATCGGTGGAGCTGACCGGACTCCAGAACTGCGTCAAAAACATGATAAGCAAGAAAAGCAAGCTTGTCAACGTGGTCCAAGTTATGCTCTTCCGCTGGATCCTCCCGTGTCAAAGACGGGCAATCAATTTGTGGGAGTTTGACCCGGCTAAGCACCAGACGCTGCGAGAGCTCTTCGACACGACTCACAAGGACGTCTGGAAGGTGCTGTTCAAGGGCGCCGAGGTACCTCCTCCCCTTACCGAGGACCGCGGACTCAGCGCAAAGCGCCCTGCCAATCCGGTAAGTCTTTTATATCTCATAAGATGTTCTTTTCCCCAGTATAACCATGCGCGGGATCTAAGCCTCCACGCCATTTAACAGGACTGGGTAGCGACAGCGGAGTAGATTGATTGTCCAGCCCCCTGCTCGAAGATCCAGCAGATGCTCTCCTAACGGAGATGCTGGTTCCGGCGCCTTATGAGGTGCCGGAGAAGAAGACCAAGAAGAAGGCCACGGGGACCAGGAAGGGTCTCCGGCGCAAGGTTATATCGGACTCATCGTCCGAAAACACCGAGGCGCACTCCTCCCACAAAAACGAGGAGGAAGAGGAAAGTTCTCCCCCCAGCCGGGGGGATAGGAAAAGGAAGGCCGCCCCATCAGGGGAGGCCGAAGGGTCCAAGAAGGAAGGACCCTCCTCCCGGACTGCTCCACGACAGCCGCTTTTAGCGACAAGGAGTGGTTACCCAGGGACAAGCCCCTGGCGAAGTCGTGAGTATTCGGATACCATAATAATTCTTGGTACATTTTATTGTACTACTTCTTATCACGCCGAACATGATTATGCAGTCCATCCCGAGCCCATATCGACGTATCTTCATCGGATGATTCTTTGGGCCCGTCAGATATGAACAGCGATTCACTCCCGACCGCCTCCTCCCCCCGCCCTACGGACGACGCCGAGGTGTTGTCTCAAAGGGAACTGAACCAAGGGGAGACAGTTCCAGAGGCGCCCCAAGGCGACATTCCAGGCGCTGGGCGCATGAGGGGCAAGACTCCCCTGGGCCCTAACGCCGGGGGCAACAAGTCTAGCCCCAAGCCGAATACGGCGCCGGAACCTCCAGTGGTTCCGGATTCTATCAGGCAACCCCTCGCTAAGGGGGGCAAGCCGTCTGTGCCGATGGCCTCTGTCCATCCAGAGGCATCGAACAACTTGCTGGAAGTGCTTCGCGGCGCTTCCATTGACGAAGAGCACTGCACAATTATGAGTGCGGTAGTCAAGAAGGTTCAGTCCGCTAAGAGCGGACTGATTGAAGCCTGTGCCAACCTCCTAACCGGCTTTGAGGTAAGTAATCAAATTGTAAGAAAATGTTACAGCATAGACAGTAGCCCATGATGCTCTGTTTGGCGTTCGCGAAGAAAAGCCGAATAGAGGATCAAATAATAATCGCAGGAGTCTAATCAGAATATGTCTATGTGAATAAGCAGGCTTCACTGCTGGCCGCCGCCGCTCGTACTGCAGAGGTCACCGCACTGAAGAGGGACCTTGAGCGGTCCAAGGAAGAGCTCGGCCTTACCAAGAGGCAGCTCGAAGAGAACAAAGGTAAGTGACACCCCGTCTGAATAGTGATAAAGAAAAATTTGGTTTTGGAATAATAGGATCGTCATGAATTTTGCTAGGGGCCACGACCGAAGTGGCGGCCCTGCAGAAGGCGCTATCCGAGGCCGAAGACAAAGCGGCCAAGGAGCGCATCGAGCGAGAGAAGCAAGAGGCCCGAGTAGGCGAGGTGCAGCAAGAGCTCCAGGCTCTCGTTAAGAAACACGAGTCCTTGGAGCTTGACTCTAAGATGCAAGGGTCCGAGCTTGCGAAGGCCCTCGAAAACGCACAACATGCCAAGGCCGAAGCCCAAAAGGCCCTCCAGGAAATTGAGGCGGTTAAGAAGATAGCGGCGGGTAAGGCATTCATTATGCAAAGCAAGCATGTGAAGGAAACTTTCTTTTTACTTACCCGAGTTCGGAGCTCTCCAGGAGCGTTCGCAGATCTACCCCGCAGTGTGTCGGATGCTGCAGAGTTCTACCAGGCCGAGGAGGGGAGCTCAACGGAGAAGTTGTTCTGGTCTCAGTATACTGGGGCCGAACACCCAATGCCCTTGAGCGACCAGTTGAAGCAACTAGTCGAGCTTCACAAGGCGGCCGAACAGGCCATGAAGGGTCTTATAGTCCGGATGTGGCCTGGTGAGCCCCTGCCTGGTAGCTACTTCGGTCTGGTGAGGCGGCTTGTGAATGCCTGCCCACGGTTTGAAGTCATAAAGCGGTCCGTCTGCATCGAGGGTGCGCGCAGGGCTTTTGCCCGGGCGAAGGTGCACTGGGCGAAGCTGGATGCCGAAAAGCTGGTGAAGGAGGGGCCGCCGGAGGGCAAGGAGCATCGCCACCCCGAAAAGTATGATGACAGTCTCCTGAAGGGTGCTCGCCTTGTGGCGGAGGAATGTGCTAAGGATGTAATATTTGAATGAATGTACTCATGTGATCCTGTAATATGAAACGAGTTCATCTGCGCTATGCAACGCTTGTTAATTTAAAATATTACCTTCTGTGCGGCCGTTTATAAAATCTGAGAGTTGGCCAGTCGTCGGCTTCTGCCCCCATGTAACTAGTACTGAGGTGTTCGGGATAAACCTGAGCACTCTTTATCCCAATTTTGGGTCCTTCGAAGGAGGTGTTCAGCACAACGAACCAGGCAATCGGACTATAAAGCTTTATCACTCTCACTTAGCCATAGAAGTCTACAATTTTAAAATTTGGCGAAGCCCCTAGTATTCGGAAGGCCGAATTTGGGGCGCTATGTACGCCTAAGTCGGGCAAGGCCGACTCCTCGCCCGAAGCAGAAAAAGTCTTTAAGGACTTGAGACCTCTCGAACAGCGACCAGATCTCGCCTCATCATGATAGTCAGTTTTCGGCTTTCTCCACTGAGGTGCTCGGCCGGAAGAACCGGGACACAATTGCAGTAGTTCTCCCAGTGCTACCTTAGCCGATATAGCGGAACGTAAGGTACCAAAACATGGGATCCGGGCAAACCCAACTGTTGACCCAAGACATGATACGGAGCTGATGCATATAATGCTATAAGTTCGGGGTGCCGCACTGTCGAAAGTGTTCGGACTTTTCACGCCGTGTTATGGGGTATACCGAAGCCCTTGGCGCACTGGTCGTACCAGAATGTACGGGTGCAATTTGTCGTAAAATAAGCAGACAAGGAAAAAGGAAATGCAATAATAGACTAACGCTATGCATTGTTATTTAAATAATACGTCAGAGCGTACGGATACAAGTAGTGCAATAAGCAAAAAATAGGACTATTTGACATGTCCTATCCAAGGGCAGGCTGCGTATTGGTATGTAAAACAGGTATTCGATCGTTATCAAAGACCACCTGGGGATTCCCTTGTACGTCAGAGCGTCAAACAATTAGACTGCCGGAGAGGTCTTCCAGAGAGTAAGGTCCTGAAAGAGAAAAAATGATAAAGGTATACGTGCCCTGGGGCAGTTGAGCCGCATTGTGGGCCGTGCCATAGACGTGCCTCCGCCTATGCCCATGGTATCTTGAGTGCGTAGTTATGTATGCGCGGCACAAATTTCGCCACTTGACTGGGACTATGGCGGAGGCCAGATTGCTATCCGAGCTCTGAACGTGCCTGGAGATCCTGTTGCAGGTTACTCCGAACTCGCTTGAAGGTGTCCGGGGGCCTTTTCGCCGAATTGGCGGTTGGCCTCAGAAGGCTGCTTTGTGCTTCCGCTGTGAGGGCTACAGTGTGCTCCTCCGTGCGGAGCGAGCGTTCTGTGTTTCCATTAACTGTTATAACTCCGCGAGGTCCTGGCATTTTCAGCTTGAGGTACGCATAGTGCGGTACCGCATTGAATCTAGCAAATGCAGTTCGTCTGAGTAGTGCGTGATAGCCACTACGGAAGGGGACGATATCGAAGATTAGTTCCTCGCTTCGGAAGTTGTCCGGAGATCCGAAGACCACTTCCAGTGTGATTGAGCCCGTGCAACAGGCCTCTACACCTGGTATGACACCCTTGAAGGTGGTTTTTGTGGGTTTAATCCTCGAGGGGTCTACACCCATTTTGCGCACTGTATCCTGATAGAGCAGGTTCAGGCTGCTTCCACCGTCCATAAGGAGTCGGGTGAGGTGAAATCCGTCGATGATGGGATGAAGAACCAATGCGGCAGAACCGCCATGACGGATACTAGTGGGGTGGTCCCTACGATCGAAAGTGATCGGACAAGGAGACCATGGGTTGAACTTTGGGGCGACTGGCTCCATCGCATAGACGTCCCTTAGTGCACGCTTCCGTTCCCTCTTGGGAATATGGGTTGCGTATATCATGTTCACCGTTTTCACTTGGGGAGGAAATTTCTTCTGTCCTCCTGTGTTCGGCGGTCAGGGCTCCTCCTCATCGTCGCTATGCAGCCCCTTTTCCTTGTTTTCGGTATTCAACTTGCCGGCCTGCTTGAACACCCAGCATTCTCTGTTGGTGTGATTGGCTGGCTTATCGGGGGTGCCGTGAATTTGACACGAGCGATCGAGTATGCGGTCCAAACTGGACGGGCCCGGATTGCTTCTTTTGAACGGCTTCTTCCGCTGACCGGATTTAGAGCCACTGAATCCGGCATTGACTGCCGTGTCTTCGGCGTTGTCGCCGTTGTTGCGGCGCTTGTGTCTGTTGCGACGTGGTCTGCCGTTACTATCTTTGGCATCTGAATTGCCATGATTTCTTAATGTGTTGTTGCTGCGAGCCAGCTAGCTGTCCTCGCCTGCGCAAAAGCGGGTCATGAGTGTCATGAGGGCTGCCATAGACTTCGGCTTCTCTTGGCCGAGGTGCCGGGCGAGCCACTCGTCACGGATGTTATGCTTAAATGCCGCTAAGGCCTCTGCATCCGGACAGTCGACAATTTGGTTCTTTTTAGTTAGGAACCGGGTCCAGAATTTCCTGGCCGATTCCCCTAGCTGCTGAGTTATATGGCTCAAGTCGTCAGCATCCGGTGGTCGCACATAAGTGCCCTGGAAATTGTCAAGGAATGCATCTTCCAAATCCTCCCAACTGCCAATGGAGTTTGCTGGCAAGCTATTCAGCCAATGCCGAGCTGGTCCTTTGAGTTTTAGTGGGAGGTACTTGATGGCATGTAGATCGTCACCGCGGGCCATGTGGATGTGGAGGAGGAAATCCTCGATCCATACGCGGGGTCTGTTGTACCATCATATGACTCAATGTTCACGGGTTTAAATCCTTTTGGGAATTCGTGATCCATTACTTCATCAGTGAAGCATAGGGGGTGTGCGGCGCCTTTGTGTCGGGCTATGTCACGACGTAGTTCATACGAGTCTTGTCCGCTGTATTCCGCCCGGCCGGATTTGCTTTTAGTGTATCCGTCGTGACGATCATCGTCACGCGTTGGGGCGCGCCCCCGTGATCCGTAGATTGATCTTGTATGTCCTACTTTGTTTTCCAATACGTCTCACAGGTCCTATGTGTTTCCCCGAGCCTTGGTGTTTTTGTTTGTCTGACGACGGGGTGCGGGCTGGACTTCGGGCTGATATGCCCCTCTATCTCGGCCACGAGGTGGCCGATCAGCTGCATCATACGCTGGTAATGCAGGTTTTAATGCTTCCTCCTCGAGTTGGGGTAGCAACCTGCGCTTTGGGTAACTCTTGGTTGGGCGCTCGAGTTCGTATTCCTCGGCCGCCAGGACCTCAGTCCATCTATCCGCTAGCAGATCTTGATCAGCTCGAAGCTGTTGTTGCTTTTTCTTCAGGCTATTTGCTGTGGCAATAAGCCGGCGCTTGAAGCGCTCCTGCTCGACGGGATCCTCAGGCACGATAAATTATTCGTCGCCGAGGCTCACCTCGTCTTCGGAGAGAGGCATGTAATTGTCATCTTGATTCTCCGTCTGTTGCCTGTTCCTGAGGGCTAGCTTGTTCATCCTCCTGCTCGAGGCCTGGCTGGAGGGGATTGTCTTCGTCTTTAGCACTATCCGGAGTGTTATTGTCTCTTGTGCCGGTATCGCTGCTTTTGCTATGGCGGGTCTTAGAGCGGCGCCGCTGACGCCGGTGCTTGAATTGCTTCCTGGAGGGATTATCCTCCGTTGCCTTATCGCCATCGCCTTCTTTGGGGGTGTCCACCATGTATATATCACATGATGAGGTGGCAGTCCAGCGCCCTGTGGGTACTGGTTCCTGTTCATCTCCTGCATCGTCGTCCATACCGTCGATGTCTTCGGAGCCGAAATCGAGCATGTCGGTTAAATTGTCGACACTGGCTACTACGTGGGTGGTGGGTGGGGAGCGAATTTCTTCGTCGTCCGCATCCCACTCTAGCCGGACATAGTTCGGCCAAGGGTCTCCTGACAAGGAGAGAGACCTTAATGAGTTTAGCACGTCGCCCAGTGGTGAGTGCTGAAAGATATCCGCGGAGGAAAACTCCATGATGGGTGCCCAATCAGATTCGATTGGCACGGAGGCAGGCGGTTCGGAGCCCGTGGCCGGGGACGAACCTAAGTGTCCGGCAACACGGGTCTCATAAGAGGTGAAGTCAGTATTCGGCTCTATCCCCGCTGCGTGCGCGGCCTCTGTGGCGGGGTCTATCCACCCGTCCTCGGACGGCATGATCTGCTCCAGATTGAGGGCCGAAGTAGTTGCAGGTGTGATCTCTCGAACACTGTCCGACGGCAGAGCTAAGTCACGCTCGTCGTGATTGTGCGGCGCACCTGACATGGGCTCGAATCTGTCGAAGATCAAGTCTCCGCGGATGTGGGCAGTATAGTTCAAGTTTCCAAACCTGACCTGATGGCCAGGGGCGTAGCTCTCGATCTGCTCCAGATGGCCAAGCGAGTTGGCCCGCAGTACGAAGCCGCCGAATACGAAGATCTGTCCGGGGAGGAAAGCCTCGCCCTGGATCGCGTCATTGTCGACGATCGAAGGAGCCATCAAGCCTTTATCGCAACGGCACAGTGGAACTCTCAATGAAAGCACCAATGTCGGTGTCAAAACCGGCGGCTCTTGGGTAGGGGGTCCCGAACTGTGCGTCTAAGGCGGATGGTAACAGGAGGCGGGGGACACATGTTGGAAATAAGCCCTAGAGGCAATAATAAATGGTTATTATTATATTTCTTTGTTCATGATAATTGTCTATTGTTCATGCTATAATTGTGTTATCCGGAAATCGTAATACATGTGTGAATACATAGACCACAACGTGTCCCTACTAAGCCTCTAGTTGACTAGCTTGTTGATCAACAGATAGTCATGGTTTCCTGACTATGGACATTGGATGTCGTTGATAACGGGATCACATCATTAGGAGAATGATGTGACGGACAAGACCCAATCCTAAGCATAGTATAAAAGATCGTGTAGTTTCGTTTGCTAGAGCTTTTCCAATGTCAAGTATCTTTTCCTTAGGCCATGAGATCGTGCAACTCCCGGATACCGTAGGAGTGCTTTGGGTGTGCCGAACGTCACAACGTAACTGGGTGACTATAAAGGTGCACTACGGGTATCTCCGAAAGTGTCTGTTGGGTTGGCACGGATCGAGACTGGAATTTGTCACTCCGTATGACGGAGAGGTATCTCTGGGCCCACTCAGTAATGCATCATCATAATGAGCTCAATGTGACTAAGGCGTTAGTCACGGGATCATGCATTGCGGTACGAGTAAAGAGACTTGCCGGCAATGAGATTGAACAAGGTATTGGGATACCGACGATCGAATCTCGGGCAAGTAACATACCGATTGACAAAGGGAATTGTATACGGGATTGATTGAATCCTCGACATCGTGGTTCATCCGATGAGATCATCGTGGAACATGTGGGAGCCAACATGGGTATCCTGATCCCGCTGTTGGTTATTGACCGGAGAGGCGTCATGTCTGCATGTCTCCCGAACCCGTAGGGTCTACACACTTAAGGTTCGGTGACGCTAGGGTTGTAGAGATATGAGTATGCGGAAACCCGAAAGTTGTTCGGAGTCACGGATGAGATCCCGGACGTCACGAGGAGTTCCGGAATGGTCCGGAGGTGAAGATTTATATATAGGAAGTCAAGTTTCGGCCACCGGGAAAGTTTCGGGGGTTATCGGTATTGTACCGGGACCACCGGAAGGGTCCCGGGGGTGCACCGGGTGGGGCCACCTGTCCTGGAGGGCCCCATGGGCTGAAGTGGGAAGGGAACCAGCCCATAGTGGGCTGGGGCGCCCCCCATGGGCCTCCCCCCTGCGCCTAGGGTTGGAAACCCTAGGGTGGGGGGGTGCCCCACTTGACTTGGGGGGTAAGTTACCCTCCTGGCCGCCGCCCCCTCCAGATGGGTTCTGGCCGGCGCCCCCCCTCCCAGGGGGCCTATATAAAGGGGGGGGAGGGAGGGCAGTAGCACAACAGCCTTGGGCGCCTCCCTCCTCCCCTGCTACACCTCTCCCTCTCGCAGAAGCTCGGCGAAGCCCTGCCGAGACCCGCTACATCCACCACCATGCCGTCGTGCTGCTGGATCTCCATCAACCTCTCCTTCCCCTTGCTGGATCGAGAAGGAGGAGACGTCGCTGCATCGTACGTGTGTTGAACGCGGAGGTGCCGTCCATTCGGCACTCGGTCATCGGTGATTTGAATCACGGCGAGTACGAATCCTCATCCACGTTCATTGGAACGCTTCCGCTCGCGATCTACAAGGGTATGTAGATGCACTCCTTTCCCCTCGTTGCTAGTATACTCCATAGATGGATCTTGGTGAGCGTAGGAAAATTTTAAATTTATGCTATGATTCCCTACAGTGGCATCATGAGCCAGGCCTATGCGTAGTTACTATGCACGAGTAGAACACAAAGCAGTTGTGGGTGTTGATGTTGCCAATTCTTCTTGCTGCTACTAGTCGTATCTTGTTTCGGCGGTCTTGTAGGATGAAGCGGCCCGGACCGACCTTACACGTACGCTTACGTGAGACAGGTTCCACCAACTGACATGCACTAGTTGCATAAGGTGGCTAGCGGGTGTCTGTCTCTCCTACTTTAGTCGGAACGGATTCGATGAAAAGGGTCCTTATGAAGGGTAAATAGAAATTGGCAAATCATGTTGTGGTTTTACGTAGGTAAGAAACGTTCTTGCTAGAAACCTATACAAGCCACGTAAAAACTTGCAACAACAATTAGAGGACGTCTAACTTGTTTTTGCAGCAAGTGCTATGTGATGTGATATGGCCAGAAGATGTGATGAATGATATATGTGATGTATGAGATTGATCATATTCTTGTAATAGGAATCACGACTTGCATGTCGATGAGTATGACAACCGGCAGGAGCCATAGGAGTTGTCTTTATTATTTTGTATGACCTGCGTGTCATTGAATAACGCCATGTAAATTACTTTACTTTGTTGCTAAACGCGTTAGCCATAGAAGTAGAAGTAATCGTTGGCGTGACGACTTCATGAAGACACAATGATGGAGATCATGATGATGGAGATCATGGTGTCATGCCGGTGACGAAGATGATCATGGTGCCCCGAAGATGGAGATCAAAGGAGCATAATGATATTGGCCATATCATGTCACTATTTGATTGCATGTGATGTTTATCATGTTTTGCATCTTATTTGCTTAGAACGACGGTAGTAAGTAAGATGATCCCTTATGATAATTTCAAGAAAGTGTTCCCCCTAACTGTGCACCGTTGCGAAGGTTCGTTGTTTCGAAGCACCACGTGATGATCGTGTGTGATAGATTCTAACGTTCGAATACAACGGGTGTTGACGAGCCTAGCATGTACAGACATGGCCTCGGAACACACGCAATACACTTAGGTTGACTTGACGAGCCTAGCATGTACAGACATGGCCTCGGAACACGGAGGACCGAAAGGTCGAGCATGAGTCGTATAGAAGATACGATCAACATGGAGATGTTCACCGATCTTGACTAGTCCGTCTCACGTGATGATCGGACACGGCCTAGTTAAACTCGGATCATGTTTCACTTAGATGACTAGAGGGATGTCTATCTGAGTGGGAGTTCATTGAGTAATTTGATTAGATGAACTTAATTATCATGAAATTAGTCTAAAATCTTTACACTATGTCTTGTAGATCAAATGGCCCACGTTGTCCTCAATTTCAACGCGTTCCTAGAGAAAACCAAGCTGAAAGATGATGGCAGCAACTATACGGACTGGGTCCGGAACCTGAGGATCATCCTCATAGCAGCCAAGAAAGATTATGTCTTAGAAGCACCGCTAGGTGAAGCACCAATCCCAGAGAACCAAGACGTTATGAACGCTTGGCAGCAGCGTGCTGATGATTACTCCCTCGTTCAGTGCGGCATGCTTTACAGCTTAGAACCGGGTCTCCAAAAGCGTTTTGAGAAACATGGAGCATATGAGATGTTCGAGGAGCTGAAAATGGTTTTCCAAGCTCATGCCCGGGTCGAGAGATATGAAGTCTCCGACAAGTTCTTCAGCTGTAAAATGGAGGAGAATAGTTCTGTTAGTGAGCACATACTCAGAATGTCTGGGTTGCACAACCGCTTGTCTCAGCTGGGAGTTAATCTCCCGGATGATGCGGTCATTGACAGAATCCTTCAGTCGCTTCCACCAAGCTACAAGAGCTTTGTGATGAACTTCAATATGCAGGGGATGGAAAAGACCATTCCCGAGGTATATTCAATGCTGAAATCAGCGGAGGTGGAGATCAGAAAAGAACATCAAGTGTTGATGGTGAATAAAACCACTAAGTTCAAGAAGGGCAAGGGTAAGAAGAACTTCAAGAAGGACGGCAAGGGAGTTGCCGCGCCCGGTAAGCCAGTTACTGGGAAGAAGTCAAAGAATGGACCCAAGCCTGAAACTGAGTGCTTTTATTGCAAGGGAAGTGGTCACTGGAAGCGGAACTGCCCCAAATACTTAGCGGACAAGAAGGCCGGCAACACCAAAGGTATATGTGATATACATGTAATTGATGTGTACCTTACCAGTACTCGTAGTAGCTCCTGGGTATTTGATACCGGTGCGGTTGCTCATATTTGTAACTCAAAACAGGAACTACGGAATAAACGGAGACTGGCGAAGGACGAGGTGACGATGCGCGTCGGGAATGGTTCCAAGGTCGATGTGATCGCCGTCGGCACGCTACCTCTGCATCTACCTACGGGATTAGTTTTAAACCTCAATAATTGTTATTTAGTGCCAGCTTTGAGCATGAACATTGTATCTGGATCTCGTTTAATTCGAGATGGCTACTCATTTAAATCCGAGAATAATGGTTGTTCTATTTATATGAGAGATATGTTTTATGGTCATGCCCCGCTGGTTAATGGTTTATTCTTGATGAATCTCGAACGTGATGTTACACATATTCATAGTGTGAATACCAAAAGATGTAAAGTTGATAACGATAGTCCCACATACTTGTGGCACTGCCGCCTTGGTCACATTGGTGTCAAGCGCATGAAGAAGCTCCATGCAGATGGACTTTTGGAGTCTCTTGATTACGAATCATTTGACACGTGCGAACCATGCCTCATGGGTAAGATGACCAAGACTCCGTTCTCCGGAACAATGGAGCGAGCAACCAACTTATTGGAAATCATACATACCGATGTGTGCGGTCCAATGAGTGTTGAGGCTCGCGGAGGATATCGTTATGTTCTCACTCTCACTGATGACTTAAGTAGATATGGGTATGTCTACCTAATGAAACACAAGTCTGAAACCTTTGAAAAGTTCAAGGAATTTCAGAGTGAGGTTGAGAATCAACGTGACAGGAAAATAAAATTCTTACGATCAGATCGTGGTGGAGAATATTTAAGTCACGAATTTGGTGCACACTTAAGGAAATGTGGAATCGTTTCACAACTCACGCCGCCTGGAACACCTCAGCGAAACGGTGTGTCCGAACGTCGTAATCGCACTCTATTGGATATGGTGCGATCTATGATGTCTCTTACCGATTTACCGCTCTCATTTTGGGGCTATGCTTTAGAGACTGCCGCATTCACTTTAAATAGGGCTCCGTCGAAATCCGTTGAGACGACACCGTATGAATTATGGTTTGGGAAGAAACCTAAGCTGTCGTTTCTAAAAGTTTGGGGATGCGATGCTTATGTCAAGAAACTTCAACCTGAAAAGCTCGAACCCAAGTCGGAGAAATGCGTCTTCATAGGATACCCTAAGGAACTTGGGTATACCTTCTACCTCAGATCCGAAGGCAAGATCTTCGTTGCCAAGAACGGGTCCTTTCTGGAGAAGGAGTTTCTCTCGAAAGAATTGAGTGGAGGAAAGTGGAACTTGATGAGGTGATAGTCACCCCTTCCGAACCGGAAAGTAGCGCAGCGCGGGAAAATGTTCCTGTGGTGCCTACACCGACTGGGGAGGAAGTTAATGATGATGATCATGAAGCTTCGGATCAAGTTACTACTGAACTTCGTAGGTCCACAAGGACACGTTCCGCACCAGAGTGGTACGGCAACCCTGTCCTGGAAATCATGTTGTTAGACAACGGTGAACCTTCGAACTATGAAGAAGCGATGGCGGGCCCGGATTTCGACAAATGGCTAGAAGCCATGAAATCCGAGATAGGATCCATGTATGAAAACGAAGTATGGACTTTGACTGACTTGCCCGATGATCGGCGAGCCATAGAAAACAAATGGATCTTTAAGAAGAAGACAGACGCGGATGGTAATGTGACCATCTACAAAGCTCGACTTGTCGCTAAGGGTTATCGACAAGTTCAAGGGGTTGACTACGATGAGACTTTCTCACCCGTAGCGAAGCTGAAGTCCGTCCGAATCATGTTAGCAATTGCCGCATACTATGATTATGAGATATGGCAGATGGACGTCAAAACGGCATTCCTTAACGGCTTCCTTAAGGAAGAGTTGTATATGATGCAGCCGGAAGGTTTTGTCGATCCTAAGAATGCTAACAAAGTATGCAAGCTCCAGCGCTCAATCTATGGGCTGGTGCAAGCATCTCGGAGTTGGAACATTCGCTTTGATGAGATGATCAAAGCGTTTGGGTTTACACAGACTTATGGAGAAGCCTGTGTTTACAAGAAAGTGAGTGGGAGCTCTGTAGCATTTCTCATATTATATGTGGATGACATACTATTGATGGGAAATGATATAGAATTCTTGGAAAGTATAAAGGCCTATTTGAATAAGTGTTTTTCAATGAAGGACCTTGGAGAAGCTGCTTATATATTAGGCATCAAGATCTATAGAGATAGATCAAGACGCCTCATTGGTCTTTCACAGAGTACATACCTTGACAAGATATTGAAGAAGTTCAATATGGATCAGTCCAAGAAGGGTTCTTGCCTGTATTGCAAGGTGTGCAATTGAGCACGGCTCAATGCCCGACCACGGCAGAAGATATAGAAAAGATGAGTGTCATCCCCTATGCCTCGGCCATAGGGTCTATTATGTATGCCATGCTGTGTACCAGACCTGATGTAAACCTTGCCGTGAGTTTGGTAGGAAGGTACCAAAGTAATCCCGGCATGGAACACTGGACAGCGGTCAAGAATATCCTGAAGTACCTGAAGAGGACTAAGGATATGTTTCTCGTTTATGGAGGTGACGAAGAACTCGTCGTAAAGGGTTACGTCGACGCTAGCTTCGACACAAATCTGGATGACTCGAAGTCACAAACCGGATACGTGTATATTTTGAATGGAGGAGCAGTAAGCTGGTGCAGTTGCAAGCAAAGCGTCGTGGCGGGATCTACATGTGAAGCGGAGTACATGGCAGCCTCGGAGGCAGCACAGGAAGCAGTCTGGATGAAGGAGTTCATTACTGACCTAGGGGTAATTCCCAATGCGTCGGGCCCGATGACTCTCTTCTGTGACAACACTGGAGCTATTGCCCTTGCGAAGGAGCCCAGGTTTCACAGGAAGACCAGGCATATCAAGCGTCACTTCAACTCCATTCGTGAAAGTGTTCAAAATGGAGACATAGATATTTGTAAAGTACATACAGACCTGAATGTAGCAGATCCGTTGACTAAACCTCTCCCTAGGGCAAAACATGATCAACACCAGGACGCAATGGGTGTTCGATTCATCACTATGTAACTAGATTATTGACTCTAGTGCAAGTGGGAGACTGTTGGAAATATGCCCTAGAGGCAATAATAAATGCTTATTATTATATTTCTTTGTTCATGATAATTGTCTATTGTTCATGCTATAATTGTGTTATCCGGAAATCGTAATACATGTGTGAATACATAGACCACAACGTGTCCCTAGTAAGCCTCTAGTTGACTAGCTTGTTGATCAACAGATAGTCATGGTTTCCTGACTATGGACATTGGATGTCGTTTATAACGGGATCACATCATTAGGAGAATGATGTGACGGACAAGACCCAATCCTAAGCATAGCATAAAAGATCGTGTAGTTTCGTTTGCTAGAGCTTTTCCAATGTCAAGTATCTTTTCCTTAGACCATGAGATCGTGCAACTCTCGGATACCGTAGGAGTGCTTTGGGTGTGCCAAACGTCACAACGTAACTGGGTGACTATAAAGGTGCACTACGGGTATCTCCGAAAGTGTCTGTTGGGTTGGCACGGATCGAGACTGGGATTTGTCACTCCGTATGACGGAGAGGTATCTCTGGGCCCACTCGGTAATGCATCATCATAATGAGCTCAATGTGACTAAGGCGTTAGTCACGGGATCATGCATTGCGGTACGAGTAAAGAGACTTGCCGGTAACGAGATTGAACAAGGTATTGGGATACCGACGATCGAATCTCGGGCAAGTAACATACCGATTGACAAAGGGAATTGTATACGGGATTGATTGAATCCTCGACATCGTGGTTCATCCGATGAGATCATCATGGAACATGTGGGAGCCAACATGGGTATCCTGATCCCCCTGTTGGTTATTGACCGGAGAGGCGTCTCGGTCATGTCTGCATGTCTCCCGAACCCGTAGGGTCTACACACTTAAGGTTCGGTGACGCTAGGGTTGTAGAGATATGAGTATGCGGAAACCTGAAAGTTGTTCGGAGTCCCGGATGAGATCCCGGACGTCACGAGGAGTTCCGGAATGGTCCGGAGGTGAAGAATTTTATATGGGAAGTTAAGTTTCGGCCACCGGGAAAGTTTCGGGGGTTATCGGTATTGTACCAGGACCACCGGAAGGGTCCCGGGGGTCCACCGGGTGGGGCCACCTGTCCCGGAGGGCCCCATGGGCTGAAGTGGGAAGGGAACCAGCCCATAGTGGGCTGGGGCGCCCCCCATGGGCTTCTCCTTTGCGCCTAGGGTTGGAAACCCTAGGGTGGGGGGGGGGCGCCCCACTTGACTTGGGGGGTAAGTTACCCCCCTGGCCACCGCCCCCCCTCCAGATGGGTTCTGGCCGGCACCCCCCCAGGGGGCCTATATAAAGGGGGGGGAGGGAGGGCAGTAGCACAACAGCCTTGGGCGCCTCCCTCCTCCCCTGCTACACCTCTCCCTCTCACAGAAGCTCGGCGAAGCCCTGCCGAGACCCGCTACATCCACCACCACGCCGTCGTGCTGCTGGATCTCCATCAACCTCTCCTTCCCCTTGCTAGATCAAGAAGGAGGAGACGTCGCTGCACCGTACGTGTGTTGAACGCGGAGGTGCCGTCCGTTCGGCACTCGGTCATCGGTGATTTGAATCACGGCGAGTACGACTCCGTCATCCACGTTCATTGGAACGCTTCCGCTCGCGATCTACAAGGGTATGTAGATGCACTCCTTTCCCCTCGTTGCTAGTATACTCCATAGATGGATCTTGGTGAGCGTAGGAAAATTTTAAAATTATGCTACGATTCCCTACAACACAATGTTTACCCAGGTTCGGGCCCTCTCGATGGAGGTAATACCCTACTTCTTGCTTGATTGATCTTGATGATATGAGTATTACAAGAGTTGATCTACCACGAGATCGTAGAGCCTAAACCCTAGAAGCTAGCCTATGATTATGATTGTCCTTGTCCTACGGACTAAACCCTCCAGTTTATATAGACAACGGAGGGGGCTAGGGTTACACAGAGTCGGTTACAAGGGAGGAGATCTACATATCCGTATTGCCAAGCTTGCCTTCCACGGAAAGGAGAGTCCCATCCGGACATGGGACGAAGTCTTGAGTCTTTTATCTTCATAGTCCAACAGTCCGGCTAAAGTATATAGTCCAGCTATCCGAGGACCCCCTAATCCAGGACTCCCTCAGTCGCCGCGCTGGATGCTGCCACGAAGTCAACGACGGCGACGAGGTGCTCGGCCTTGGAGATGGTCATGACGAGGATGAGGGCGAACCCACCCTTGGCGTCGACCGCGTCTCGTCCACCTATGGCGGCTCTTCCCCTGACGACAGCTCCAGCAGCGGTGGTTATGACCAGCCGCCGCACTGCCGGGCCCGCTTCGAAGGTGGCAGCGGGTCGTCTCGTCGTCGTGCCCCTGTGAAGCGCGAGGAGAGGTTTGGCTGACCTCGGGTCAGCGCCAAGAGCCCGCCTTCGCGGTCCACCACAGGGGCACGCGCCCCTTTTATCTTGTTCTTCCTTTCCTTCCTGTATTAAGAAAGAAACCAGTATGGGGCCCCGGAGGGGCATGCAACGAACTATGATTCCCCAGTTATTATGCTATGTTCATCGTCCCTGTGCTGTGTCGCAACATCGCTGTTTTATGTAAGGATAACTTAGCTTGACGTGCTTGGAGCAGTCTCATCTCCACGAGGTGCTCGCTTCCTAGTGCCTGTCGAGGCCCCCTTGGCCTGGTAGGCGCTTAGAAACTGTAGAAAAACTCGTTAGGAGGCTTAACGTTTTCCCGATCCTTAGTCGCAGGCGCCACTGGCCTTGACCCTGTGCTTTGTATCGCGGTACCCGTGGGGCACGGATTAGAAGAGGTGCACCAGCTTGTGGGCTCGAACGAGGGTGCCTCGCGAAAAGCAGAAAAATGGGAAAATGCTCACGAGGGCACCTGTCCAGCCCCCTCGCGAGGAATACGAGAGAGAGTACCGAAAACAAAAACCAAGGCAAAAGTCGACAGAACCATCAAGGGGCGAACCAGCAAAGAACTCTAGAAGCAAACTTCAATTAAAGAGGGGCGAGCCAACTATGGAAAGCAAATGAAAAGCCGTGTCCGGCACCTAGTCTAGTCTTCATGTCTTCTCACCAGCGCGGAGCTAAGTGCTGCCACTTGGATGTGGGAGGGAGCTCCCGAGGCCCGAGGGCGGCACTCCTGAGACTCTGGGGCGTGTACAGCCCCACTCATTATTACGTGAGTGTCACGAGCGGAGACCTTCATAGGCACTGGGCCATCTTCACAGGCACTGGGCCTTTCTTCATGGGTAGAACTTCTGGAGGTGTTGGATGTTCCAGGCGTTCTGGATGGGTACCCCGTCCTGTATCTCCAGGCGCGCGGCGCGAGGCCTGGAGACATGGACGACCTTGAATGGGCCCTCCCACATGGGTGAGAGCTTATGCAACCCTTCCCTGGAGAGGACCCGCCTCAGGACGAGGTCACCCACCTCGAGCATCCTGGGGCGGATGTTGCGGCAGTGGTACCGCCGCAACGCCTGCTGATACCTTGCCGCCCGCAGTGCAGCTTCGCGGTGGCGTTCCTCCCCCAGCACGAGGTCCATCCCCCGCGTGGCGTCCTGCCGCATTTCATCAAACGCCAGGACCCGTGCGGAGCGATGCTTGACCTCGTGAGGGAGGACCGCTTCTGCTCCGTAGACGAGGAAGAACAGGGTCTCACCCGTTGGCTTGGTGGCGGTGGTGTGGGTGGACAATAGCATGGACTGAAGCACGTCGTACCAGCCCCTGCCGCAGGCCTCGAGCTTCTTCTTGAAGGTCCTAGTCTTGAGGGCCCTCAGGACCTCTGGGTTGGCGCGTTCGGCCTGACCATTGCTCCTGGGGTGCGCCACCGAAGCGTAGCAGATCTGCATTCCAAGGTTATCACAATATGTCTTGAAGAGATTGCTAGTGAACTGTGAGCCGTTATCAGTGATGATGTGGTTGGGGACCCCGAAACGTCTCACGAGGCCCTTGATGAACTAGACCGCGGAGCCAGCTGGGATGGTGCGGACGGCTTCTACCTCCGCCCACTTGGTGAACTTGTCAATGGCGACGTAGAGGTAGCGGTAGCCCCCGGGCGCTCGAGGGAACGTGCCCAAGATATCCAGCCCCCACACCGCGAACGGCCATGTGAGTGGGATGGTTTGGAGGCCCTTAGCCGGCTGATGAACCTGCTTGGCGTGGAACTGGCAGGCCTCGCAGGACCTCACCAACTCAGCCGCGTCGTTGAGTGCCGTGGGCCAGTAGAATCCGCTGCGAAACACCTTGCCGACGAGGGTCCGCGATGACGAGTGGTGCCCGTAGTCCCCGCCATGTATGTCGGCCAGCAGCTCTCTTCCTTGCTCCCTGGAGATGCAATGTTGTTGGGGACCGTAGTAATTTCAAAAATTTCCTACGCACATGCAAGATCATGGTGATGCATAGCAACGAGAGGGGAGAGTGTTGTCTACGTACCCTTGTAGACCGAAAGTGGAAGCGTTAACACAACGCGATTGATGTAGTCGTACGTCTTCACGATCCGACCGATCAAGTACCGAACGCACGGCACCTCCGAGTTCAGCACACGTTCAGCCCGATGACGTCCCTCGAACTCCGATCCAGCCGAGTGTGGAGGGAGAGTTTCGTCAGCACGATGGCGTGGTGACGATGATGATGTTCCACCGATGCAGGGCTTCGCCTAAGCTCCGCAACGGTATTATTGAGGTGTAATATGGTGGAGGGGGCACCGCACACGGCTAAAATATCGTATATCAACTTGTGTGTCTTTGGGGTGCACCCTGCCCCCGTATATAAAGGAGCAAGGGGGAGAGGGCCGGCCAAGGGGAGGTGGCGCGCCCAAGGGGGGAGTCCTACTCCCACCGGGAGTAGGACTCCTCCTTTCCTTGTGGGAGTAGGAGAAGGGAAGGAGGAAGGAGAAAGAAGGAAGGGGGCGCCCCCCTCCCTAGTCCAATTCGGACTAGCCCATGGGGAGGGGTGCGGCCACCCTTTGGGGTCTTTCTCTCCTTTCCCGTATGGCCCATTAAGGCCCAATACGAATTCCCGTAACTCTCCGGTACTCCGAAAAATACCCGAATCACTCGGAACCTTTTCGAAGTCCGAATATAGTCGTCCAATATATCGATCTTTACGTCTCGGCCATTTCGAGACTCCTCGTCATGTCCCCGATCTAATCCGGAACTCCGAACTCCTTCGGTACATCAACATACATAAACTCATAATAAAACTGTCATCGTAGCGTTAAGCGTGCGGACCCTACGGGTTCGAGAACTATGTAGACATGACCGAGACACCTCTCCGGTCAATAAACAATAGCGGAACCTAGATGCTCATATTGGTTCCCACATATTCTACGAAGATCTTTATCGGTCAGACCGCATAACAACATACATTGTTCCCTTTGTCATCGGTATGTTACTTGCCCGAGATTCGATCGTCGGTATCTCGATACCTAGTTCAATCTCGTTACCGGCAAGTCTCTTTACTCGTTCCGTAATACATCATCCCGCAACTAACTCATTAGTCACAATGCTTGCAAGGCTTATAGTGATGTGCATTACCGAGTGGGCCCAGAGATACCTCTCCGACAATCGAAGTGACAAATCCTAATCTCGAAATACGCCAACCCAACAAGTACCTTTGGAGACACCTGTAGAGCACCTTTATAATCACCCAGTTACGTTGTGACGTTTGGTAGCACACAAAGTGTTCCTCCGGTAAACGGGAGTTGCATAATCTCATAGTCATAGGAACATGTATAAGTCATGAAGAAAGCAATAGCAACATACTAAACGATCGGGTGCTAAGCTAACGGAATGGGTCAAGTCAATCACGTCATTCTCCTAATGAGGTGATCTCGTTAATCAAATGACAACTCATGTCTATGGCTAGGAAACATAACCATCTTTGATTAACGAGCTAGTCAAGTAGAGGCATACTAGTGACACACTGTTTGTCTATGTATTCACACATGTATTATGTTTCCGGTTAATACAATTCAAGCATGAATAATAAACATTTATCATGATATAAGGAAATAAATAATACTTTATTATTGCCTCTAGGGCATATTTCCTTCAGTCTCCCACTTGCACTAGAGTCAATAATCTAGTTCACATCGCCATGTGATTTAACATCAATAATTCACATCACCATGTGATTAACACCCATAGTTCACATCTCTATGTGACCAACACTCAAAGGGTTTACTAGAGTCAATAATCTAGTTCACATCGCTATGTGATTAACACCCAAAGAGTACTAAGGTGTGATCATGTTTTGATTGTGAGATAATTTTAGTCAACGGGTCTGTCACATTCAGATCCGTAAGTATTTTGCAAATTTCTATGTCTACAATGCTCTGCACGGAGCTACTCTAGCTAATTGCTCCCACTTTCAATATGTATCTAGACCGAGACTTAGAGTCATCTAGATTAGTGTCAAAACTTGCATCGACGTAACCCTTTACGACGAACCTTTTGTCACTTCCATAATCGAGAAACATATCCTTATTCCACTAAGGATAATTTTGACCGCTGTCCAGTGATCTACTCCTAGATCACTATTGTACTCCCTTGCCAAAATCAGTGTAGGGTATACAATAGATCTGGTACACAGCATGGCATACTTTATAGAACCTATGGCCAAGGCATAGGGAATGACTTTCATTCTCTTTCTATCTTCTGCCGTGGTCGGGCTTTGAGTCTTACTCAATTTCACACCTTGTAACACAGGCAAGAACTCTTTCTTTGACTGTTCTATTTTGAACTACTTCAAAATCTTGTTAAGGTATGTACTCATTGAAAAAACTTATCAAGCGTCTTGATCTATCTCTATAGATCTTGATGCTCAATATATAAGCAGCTTCACCGAGGTCTTTCTTTGAAAAACTCCTTTCAAACACTCCTTTATGCTTTGCAGAATAATTCTACATTATTTCCGATCAACAATATGTCATTCACATATACTTATCAGAAATGTTGTAGTGCTCCCACTCACTTTCTTGTAAATACAGGCTTCACCGCAAGTCTGTATAAAACTATATTCTTTGATCAACTTATCAAAGCGTATATTCCAACTCCGAGATGCTTGCACCAGTCCATAGATGGATCGCTGGAGCTTGCATATTTTGTTAGCATTTTTAGGATTCACAAAACCTCCTGGTTGCATCATATACAACTCTTCTTTAAATCCATTAAGGAATGCAGTTTTGTTTATCTATTTGCCATATTTCATAAAATGCGGCAATTGCTAACATGATTCTGACAGACTTAAGCATAGATACGAGTGAGAAACTCTCATCGTAGTCAACACCTTGAACGTTGTCAAAAACCTTTTTCCGACAAGTCTAGCTTTGCAGATAGTAACACTACTATCAGCGTCCGTCTTCCTCTTGACGATCCATTTATTCTCAATTGCTTGCCGATCATCGGGCAAGTCAACCAAAGTCCACACTTTGTTCTCATACATGGATCTCATCTCAGATTTCATGGCCTCAAGCCATTTTGCGGAATCTGGGCTCACCATCGCTTCTTCATAGTTCGTAGGTTCGTCATGGTCTAGTAACATAACCTCCAGAACAGGATTACCGTACCACTCTGGTGCGGATCTTACTCTGGTTGACCTACGAGGTTCAGTAATAACTTGATCTGAAGTTTCATGATCATTATCATTAACTTCCTCACTAATTGGTGTAGGTGTCACAGGAAACTGATTTCTGTGATGAACTACTTTCCAATAAGGGAGCAGGTACAGTTACCTCATCAAGTTCTACTTTCCTCCCACTCACTTCTTTCGAGAGAAACTCCTTCTCTAGAAAGGATCCATACTAAGCAACGAATGTCTTGCCTTCGGATCTGTGATAGAAGGTGTACCCAACTGTCTCCTTTGGGTATCCTATGAAGACACATTTCTCCGATTTGGGTTTCAGCTTATCAGGATGAAACTTTTTCACATAAGCATCGCAACCCCAAACTTTAAGAAACGACAACTTTGGTTTCTTGCCAAACCACAGTTCATAAGGCGTCGTCTCAACGGATTTTGATGGTGCCCTATTTAACGTGAATGCAGCTGTCTCTAATGCATAATCCCAAAACGATAGTGGTGAATTGGTAAGAGACATCATAGATTGCACTATATCCAATAAAGTACGGTTACGATGTTCGGACACACCATTATGCTGTGGTGTTCCAGGTGGCACGAATTTGTGAAACTATTCCATATTGTTTTAATTGAAGACCAAACTCGTAACTCAAATACTCTTCTCCACGATCAGATCGTAGAAACTTTATTTTCTTGTTACGATGATTTTCCGCTTCACTCTGAAATTATATGAACTTTTCAAATGTTTCAGACTCTTGTTTCATTAAGTAGATATACCCATATCTGCTCAAATCATCTGTGAAGGTCAGAAAATAATGATACCTGCTACGAGCCTCAATATTCATCGGGCCACATATATCTGTATGTATGGTTTCCAACAAATTTGTTGCTCTCTCCATAGTTTCGGAGAACGGCGTTTTAGTCATCTTGCCCATGAGGCACGGTTCGCAAGCATCAAGTGATTCATAATCAAGTGATTCCAAATCCATCAGTATGGAGTTTCTTCATGCGCTTTACACCAATATGACCTAAACGGCAGTGCCACAAATAAGTTGCACTATCATTATTAACTTTGCATCTTTTGGCTTCAATATTATGATATGTGTATCACTACGATCGAGATCCAACAAACCATTTTCGTTGGTGTGTATGACCATAGAAGGTTTTTATTCATGTAAACAGAACAACAATTGTTCTCTAACTTAAATGAATAACCGTATTGCAATAAACATGATCAAATCATATTCGTGCTCAACGCAAACACCAAATAACACTTATTTAGTTTCAACACTAATCCCGAAAGTATAGGGAGTGTGCGATGATGATCATATCAATCTTGGAACTACTTCCAACACACATCGTCACCTCGCCTTTTTACTAGTCTCTGTTTATTCTGCAACTCCCGTTTCGAGTTACTACTTTAGCAACTGAACCAGTATCAAATACCGAGGGGTTGTTATAAACACTAGTAAAGTACACATCAATAACATGTATATCCAATATACTTTTGTTCACTTTGCCATCCTTCTTATCCACCAAATAGTTGGGGTAGTTCCGCTTCCAGTGACCAGTCCCTTTGCAGTAGAAGCACTTAGTCTCAGGCTTAGGACCAGACTTAGGCTTCTTCACTTGAGCAGCAACTTGCTTGCCGTTCTTCTTGAAGTTCCCCTTCTTCCCTTTGCCCTTTTCTTGAAACTAGTGGTCTCGTCAACCATCAACACTTGATGTTTTTCTTGATTTCTACCTTCGTCGATTTCAGCATCACGAAGAGCTTGGGAATTACTTTCGTCATCCCTTGCATACTATAGTTCATCACGAAGTTCTACTAACTTGGTGATGGTGACTAGAGAATTCTGTCAATCACTATTTTATCTGGAAGATTAACTCCCACTTGATTCAAGCGATTGTAGTACCCAGACAATCTGAGCACATGCTCACTAGTTGAGCGATTCTCCTCCATCTTTTAGCTATAGAACTTGTTGGAGACTTCATATCTCTCAACTCGGGTATTTGCTTGAAATATTAACTTCAACTCCTGGAACATCTCATATGGTCCATGACGTTCAAAACGTCTTTGAAGTCCCGATTCTAAGCCGTTAAGCATGGTGCACTAAACTATCAAGTAGTCATCATATTGAGCTAGCCAAACGTTCATAACGTCTGCATCTGCTCCTGCAATAGGTCTGTCACCTAGCGGTGCATCAAGGACATAATTCTTCTGTGCAGCAATGAGGATAATCCTCAGATCACGGATCCAATCCGCATCTTTGCTACTAACATCTTTCAACATAATTTTCTCTAGGAACATATCAAAAATAAACAGGGAAGCAACAACGCGAGCTATTGATCTACAACATAATTTGCAAAATACTATCAGGACTAAGTTCATGATAAATTCAAGTTCAATTAATCATATTACTTAAGAACTCCCACTTAGATAGACATCCCTCTAATCCTCTAAGTGATCACGTGATCCATATCAACTAAACCATGTCCGATCATCACGTGAGATGGAGTAGTTTCAATGGTGAACATCACTATGTTGATCATATCTACTATATGATTCACGCTCGACCTTTCGGTCTCTGTGTTCCGAGGCCATATCTGCATATGCTAGGCTCGTCAAGTTTAACCTGAGTATTCCGCGTGTGCAACTGTTTTGCACCCGTTGTATTTGAACGTAGAGCCTATCACACCCGATCATCACGTGGTGTCTCAGCACGAAGAACTTTCGCAACGGTGCATACTCAGGGAGAACACTTTTATCTTGAAATTTTAGTGAGAGATCATCTTATAATGCTACCGTCAATCAAAGCAAGATAAGATGCATAAAGGATTAACATCACATGCAATCAATATAAGTGATATGATATGGCCATCATCATCTTGTGCTTGTGATCTCCATCTTCGAAGCACCGTGCTCGTGATCTCCATCTCCGAAGCACCGTCATGATCACCATCGTCACCGGCGCGACACCTTGATCTCCATCGTAGTATCGTTGTCGTCTCGCCAACTTATTGCTTTTACGACTATCGCTACCGCTTAGTGATAAAGTAAAACTATTACATGGCGATTGCATTCATACAATAAAGCGACAACCATATGGCTCCTGCCAGTTGCCGATAACTCGGTTACAAAACATGATCATCTCATACAATAAATATAGCATCATGTCTTGACCATATCACATCACAACATGCCCTGCAAAAACAAGTTAGACGTCCTCTACTTTGTTGTTGCAAGTTTTACGTGGCTGCTACGGGCTTAGCAAGAACCGTTCTTACCTACGCATCAAAACCACAACGATAGTTTGTCAAGTTGGTGCTGTTTTAACCTTCGCAAGGACCGGGCGTAGCCACACTCGGTTCAACTAAAGTGAGAGAGACAGACACCCGCCAGTCACCTTTAAGCAACGAGTGCTCGCAACGGTGAAACCAGTCTCGCGTAAGCGTACGCGTAATGTCGGTCCGGGCCGCTTCATCTCACAATACCGCTGAACCAAAGTATGACATGCTCGTAAGCAGTATGACTTATATCGCCCACAACTCACTTGTGTTCTACTCGTGCATAGCATCAACGCATAAAACCAGGCTCGGATGCCACTGTTGGGGAACGTAGTAATTTCAAAAATTCCTACGCACACGCAAGATCATGGTGATGCATAGCAACGAGAGGGGAGAGTGTTGTCCACGTACCCTCGTAGACCGAAAGCGGAAGCGTTATCACAACGCGATTGATGTAGTCGTACGTCTTCACGATCTGACCGATCAAGTATCGAACGCACGGCACCTCCGAGTTCAGCACACGTTCACCTCGATGACGTCCCTCGAACTCCGATCCAGCCGAGTGTGGAGGGAGAGTTTCGTCAGCACGACGGCGTGGTGACGATGGTGATGTTCCACCGACGCAGGGCTTCGCCTAAGCTCCGCAACGGTATTATCGAGGTGTAATATGGTGGAGGGGGGCACCGCACACGGCTAAAATATCGTATATCAACTTGTGTGTCTTTGGGGTGCCCCCTGCCCCCGTATATAAAGGAGCAAGGGGGAGAGGGCCGGCCAAGGGGAGGTGGCGCGCCCAAGGGGGGAGTCCTACTCCCATCGGGAGTAGGACTCCTCCTTTCCTTGTGGGAGTAGGAGAAGGGAAGGGGGAAGGAGAAAGAAGAAAGGGCCCCCCCCCCTCCCTAGTCCAATTCGGACTAGCCCATGGGGAGGGGTGCGGCCACCCTTTGGGGTCTTTCTCTCCTTTCCCGTATGGCCCATTAAGGAATACGAATTCCCGTAACTCTCGGTACTCCGAAAAATACCCGAATCACTCGGAACCTTTCCGAAGTCCGAATATAGTCGTCCAATATATCGATCTTTACGTCTCGGCCATTTCGAGACTCGTCGTCATGTCCCTGATCTCATCCGGGACTCCGAACTCCTTCGGTACATCAACATACATAAACTCATAATAAAACTGTCATCGTAACGTTAAGCGTGCGGACCCTACGGGTTCGAGAACTATGTAGACATGACCGAGACACCTCTCCGGTCAATAACCAATAGCGGAACCTGGATGCTCATATTGGTTCCCACATATTCTACGAAGATCTTTATCGGTCAGACCGCATAACAACATACATTGTTCCCTTTGTCATCGGTATGTTACTTGCCCGAGATTCGATCGTCGGTATCTCGATACCTAGTTCAATCTCGTTACCGGCAAGTCTCTTTACTCGTTCCGTAATACATCATCCCACAACTAACTCATTAGTCACAATGCTTGCAAGGCTTATAGTGATGTGCATTACCGAGTGGGCCCAGAGATACCCCTCCAACAATCGGAGTGACAAATCCTAATCTCGAAATACGCCAACCCAACAAGTACCTTTGGAGACACTTGTAGAGCACCTTTATAATCACCCAGTTACGTTGTGACGTTTGGTAGCACACAAAGTGTTCCTCCGGTAAACGGGAGTTGCATAATCTCATAGTCATAGGAACATGTATAAGTCATGAAGAAAGCAATAGCAACATACTAAACGATCGGGTGCTAAGCTAAGGGAATGGGTCAAGTCAATCACGTCATTCTCCTAATGAGGTGATCTCGTTAATCAAATGACAACTCATGTCTATGGCTAGGAAACATAACCATCTTTGATTAACGAGCTAGTCAAGTAGAGGCATACTAGTGACACACTGTTTGTCTATGTATTCACACATGTATTATGTTTCCGGTTAATACAATTCAAGCATGAATAATAAACATTTATCATGATATAAGGAAATAAATAATACTTTATTATTGCCTCTAGGGCATATTTCCTTCAAATGTAGGGAAACGTTATTTGGCCGCTTCCTGTATAACTCACCGTCCTAGATGCAGTATGCCGTGGCTTGTCGGGCCACACGCTCCATGTCCTCCTCGTCTTCCGGCAGCGTCCCTTGCGTCAGGTATTCCTTGAATTCCTTGATCCAGCATCCCTCCTAAGGTTCGAGTGCCAAGAGCAAGCGCGCTCCCGAGGTCGGGCAGCAGGCCGGGTCTCCTGAAACAGGTGGTTGAGGGAGCTCCTCACGAGGCGGCGCTGTTTGTGAGAGCGGTGGCGTTGCTGATGGCTTGAAGAGCCGCTCCTCAAAGATGCCAGGCTCTTGGGGTAGCCGCTTGGATGCTCTTCTGGAGATGTCGTCGGCTTTCTTGTTGGTGCCACGGGGCACATGCTGCAGCTCCAGACCTGAGAACTGCTTCTCCATCTTGCGCACCTCCGCGAGGTATGCCTCCATGTGCTCGTCCTTTGGCTCATAAACCTTATTGGAGAAGTTGACGAGGAGCTGCGAGTCACCCTTGATGGTGAGACGCCTCACCCCCAGGGCGACTGTAGCCCTGAGGCCATCTATGAGGCCCTCGTACTCTGCTATGTTGTGGGAGACCTTCTCGCCCTGCTAGAAGCAGAGCTGCATGGCGTAGTAGAGCTTGTCTTGGGTGGGTGAGATGACCACCGCTGTAGCCCCCGCGCCCTGGCGTGAGAATGCGCCGTCTAAGTACATGACCCAGCCGTTCGGCGCTTCGCTTCCTGGAGAGAGGGATAGGTCCTCGCCTGCCTCGAGCTCTGGGGCATCGGTCCATTCAGCCACAAAGTCTGCAAGCGGAGCCCCCTTGATGACCCTGGTTGTACTGAACTCCAAGTCAAACGCCTGCAGCTCAATGTTCCATTCAGCGACTCGCCCAGCAGCATTGGGGCTCCTGAGCACTCTTTCCAGTGGGTAAGCCGAGATGACCTTGATGGGGTGACCCTGGAAATAGTGGCGCAGCTTGCGCGAGGCCACCAGGAGCGCGAGCAGGATCTTCTGAGGCATGGGGTACCGTGCCCTCGCATCCCGCAGCAATGTGCTGACGAAGTACACCGGGTGCTCGACGAGGGCGGGAGAGCTAACGAGGTCTTCGGCTTTTGGGGGCTGAGGTGTCTCTGTGAGGGCTTTGGTTTCAGGGGCTTGGTGGTCCGCTGAAGCAGCTGCTGCTTCAGGAGCTTCGTCTTGGTGTCGCGCCGCTTCGCCCAGCCTGGTGGTTCCCCCTGGCGGGCCCTTGATCTGGCGCTCTTCTCTGAGGGCTACCAGTGCTGCGCTGGCGGAGTGGGGTGTGGCAGACAGGTAGAGCACCAAGGGCTCGAGGGGTCGAGGCGCCACCATCACTGGCGGGCTGGTCAAGTATCTCTTGAGGTCTTGAAATGCTTGGTCGGCTTCCAGAGTCCACTTGAATGGGCCCTTTTTCTTCATCAGCTTGAAGAACGGTAGGGCACGCTCTCCCAGCTTGGAGATAAAGCGGCCCAACGCAGTCACATGACCAGTAAGCTTCTGCATCTCCTTGAGGGTCTGCGGCGGGCTCATGTCTTCGATTGCCTTGACCTTCTCTCGGTTCGCCTTGATCCCCCTGTGGGATACGAGGAAACCCAGCAGCTTGCCAGAAGGGACACCGAACACGCACTTCTCCGGGTTGAGCCGTAAGTTCACCTCACGTAGGCTTGCGAAAGTCTCCTCCAGATCTTGGATCAAGGTTCTCGCCTCCCGTGACTTCACCACGATGTCGTCAACGTAGGCCTCCGCGTTTCTCCCGCGCTGACGCCCTAAGGCGATGTGCATCAGCCGCTAAAAGGTCGCGCCCGCGTTGCGCAGTCCGAAATGCATGCAAGTATAGCAGTACACCCCACACGGGGTCAGGAAGGCAGTCTTCTCCACATCTTCTATCGCCATCTTGATCTGGTGGTAGCCTGAGAACGCATCTAGGAAGCACAGCAAATCGTACTCTGCGGTGGAGTCGATGATTCAGTCGATGCGCGGAAGCGAGAACGGATCTTGGGGGCAGGCTTTGTTGAGGTTGGTGAAGTCGACACACATGCGTTCCTTCCCGCCTTTCTTCGGCACAACAAAAGGGTTTGCCAGCCACTCGGGGTACCGAACTTCACGAATGGCACCCGCCGCCTCCAGCTTGCGGGTTTCTTGGACGATGAAGGCCTGCTTCTCCGTGGACTGTCGTCTCGCCCGCTGCTTCACTGGACGTACGTTGGGGCACACCCTTAAGTGATGCTGAATGACCCCTCTCGGGACCCCCACCAGCTGCTTGGGTTCCCATGCGAATATCTCCTTGTTTGCGCGCAAGAACTTCACCAACGCTTCCTCTTGGTCTGGGTCGAGGTCGGCTCCCATGATAAAGGTGGCTCATGAGGTCCCGTCCTCATCGACCGACACCTGCTTGGTTTCCGCCTTGTCTTGGGTGAACAACTGCTTCTTCTTGGTTGGCGCGGCTCCCTTGGCCTCGGAGGCGCCCACGCCGGCGGGCTGCGCCGCCGCGGCGGTCTTGAAGGCAAGCTTGAGCGCCAGCAGAGCCTCCTTGGTGTCCCCCTCAACAGTGAGGACGCCCTTGTTCCCAGGCACCTTCATGAGGTTGTAAGCCGGATGGGTTGCCGCCATGAACTGGGCCAGAGCTGGGCACCCGAGGATGGCGTTGTACGGGAGGCCGATGCGGGCGATGTCGAAGTCGACCAGCTCGGTGTGGTAGTTGTCGCGCGTGCCGAAGGTGACAGGAAGGCGGATCTGTCCCAGGGAGTGGGCGGCGCCGCCGCCAACTCCTGAGAAAGACTTGCTGATTCGGAGCCGCTCGAGCGGTACGTGAAGAAGGCTGAAGGCCTCCACGAAAAGCACGTTGAGGCCGGCGCCGCTGTCGATGAGGGTCTTGGTGACGGCCACGTCATGGATGGCGGGCGTGCAAAGCATTGGGAGCATACCCAAGCCGGCGGTGGTGACGGGGTGGTCCGCTGAGTCAAAGATAAGGTCGGCCTCAGGCGCGGCCCAGCCCGCCGACCTGGCGAAGGAACGACTTGATGTGACGATCCGAGGGTGGCGCCTGCGAGCCGCCGAGGAGGGCCGCGACTGCGTGGGGTGCCGGTGCCGCGAAGCGTGCAACGAAGAGACCGCACAACTCCTCCCAAGATGCCACCATGGATCCGGGGAGGTTGAGCAACCAGGCGCGTGGTGCACCTGCGAGGGCCATGGGCAGCCAGTTGGCCATGACCTTGTCGTCGCCCCCGGCCTTAAGGACGGCCTCCTCGTACGCCAGCAGGAAAGCCGACGGGTCCGCCGCGCCGTCGTAGCGCGGTGACATCTCCGTCTTGAACTTGGGCGGCCACTGCACCTGCCGCAGGGCGGGGGCCAAGGCTCGGAGCCCCCTGGCCCCGTCGTCGGTATCAGTTGTCGGAGCCGGGAGCGAGACACCTGCCATGGGGGCGAAGCGCGGTGGTGGCGGAGCACGGATCAACGGAAGGAAAGCTACGGCGCACCCCTACCTGGGGCGCCAAGTGTCGGATCTCGGGTTCCGGCAAAACCCTTAAGGTTCAAACTCTGGGGTGCGCGTGAAGATCTCTCCCCCCACAGATCACGCCCTCACACGCTTCGCGATCTCTAGGCTAGCTCGACGAACTCGCAACACAAGTGACACAAGATTTATACTGGTTCGGGCCACCGTTGTGGTGTAATACCCTACTCCAGTGTGTGGTGGTGGATTGCCTCTTGGGCTGAGGATGAATAGTACAAGGGGAAGGACAGCCTCCTGAGGAGAGGTGTTCTTGTGTGTGGTGAACTTGAGGGTGTGAGGATCTGAACCCGTCCCCTCCTACTGTGGTGGCTAGTCCTATTTATAGAGGCCCTGGTCCTCTTCTCAAATATTGAGCGGGAAGGGAGTCCACAACGGCCAATTTGAAAGGGGACAGCTAGTACAGCTTATCCTGACAAAAGTGGTCTTCGCCTACCAAAGGCTCTAGTGGTGAAGCCATCTTGGGCTCCATGGTGACCTCCGTCTTGCTATCCTGCTGGTCTTGGTCTCGTTGCGCTGATAGGGAAACCTTTGGTTGACGCCTCGGTACTCCTCGCCTGCGCTTTCCCCCTTAGCACCAAAGGGGAAACAAGGACACTGTGCACGCTGGCGCCCGCCTGGTCTCGGTCGTCATGGCTCACGTCATGAGAACCTCGCGAGGTTTGCCTTGCCTTGATCTCTCCGCCCCTCGCGAGCCAGCCTGGTGAGGCCGCTCCCGAGGAGGTCTTGTGTCGTCCGCCTCGCGAGGCTTGGCCCCTCGCGAGGGTCTTGAAAGCTTGTCGGTGAAGATGGGCCGTACGGGCCTACTCGCAGAGCCACGCCGTGGGCCGCAGGCAGGCAAGTTTGGGGACCCCCGTTCCCAGAACACCGATAGCGGGGACCGCCGGCCGCGATGCTGCGGCCTGAAGGGGCGACGCAACGGCGGTTCGCGAGTCGGTACAGCCGCGGGGACGGCCTTAGGACGGCGGTGTGGACCACTTGCCACGCTCGCTACGGCCGGATGAGGCGACGCAGCGGCGGTGCGAGGGTCGGTGCAGCCATGGGACGGCATGGAGCGGACGGCCTCGGGGTGGCGGGAGACCGCGGGCCACGACACTACGACCGGAAGGAGCGATGCAGCGGTGACGTGGGTCGGTGCAGCCGAGAAAAGAACCACGAGGCGGTGGCGCTGCGGCCCGACGGGGCGACGCAGCGGCAGCCCCACTAGTAAAAAAAGACACATCCGTGACATTTTGGGCCGAACGAAAAAAAATCTGTCATACATATGACACTTCTATGACGATAATTGTGACAAAACCCGGTATCATCATAGATGTGGTGGGCTCCTACTTCTATGACAAAAAATCATGACAGAAAATGGGCTTTTCGTCCTGGGCGGGCCGGAGACGTAGCTGCATGACATTCTTTGGGCCGTCCATGACGGAAAAAACTATGGTAGAAGCGAGGGCAAGGAATATTTCGGGGAGTTCCTGGTTACGGTGGGAGGTCGGGGGCCGAGCGATGCGTGTTTCTCTCGTACACGTACGCGTGTGTGTCCGAGGCGTTGGCTCTAACTGAACCCGAGCGAGGCATTGGGCTCTAACTGAACCCGAGCGATTGCACTACAGGCTACGCGTTACTGAACCCGAGCGATCGATCGATGGCTGTTAACTGAACCCGATCGAGCGATTCCTTTGCTACTGCTGCTAACTGAAGCCGATCGATTGGATGAACAGTGAGCGTTGTGGGGGGAGGGTTGGATGAACAGTGAGTGGTGGCGTTGCCTCTGGATGAACAGGACCCCGTGGTGTGGAGGGCTGGATGAACAGTAGACGGTGGAGGGGTGCCCGTGGAGGGGTGGTTGAACAGGACCCCGTGGTGTGGAGGGCTGGATGAGCAGTAAACGGTGGAGGGGTGTCCGTGGAGGGGTGGTTGAACAGTAGCCGGTGGAGTAGCACGCGGTGGAGGCTGGATGAACAGGAGCACGTGGAGGCTGGAGGAGGTCGACGGTAGCCTGTGGAGGCTGGAGGAGGTCGACGGTGGAGATGAACAGTATCCCGTGGAGTCCCGTTTTGCGGTACGCCACACCCCTCCCGATGAATAGGACCCCCGTTTCGACCGTAGGAGGTCAGTTTCGTCCGTTTTGCGGTACGCCACACCCCTCCCGATCAACAGGACCCCCGTTTCGACCGTAGGAGGTCTGTTTCGTCCGTTTTGCGGTACGCCACACCCCTCCCGATCAACAAGACCCCCATTTCGACCGTAGGAGGTCCGTTTCCTCCGTTTTGCGGTACGCCAGACCCCTCCTGATCAACAGGACCCCGTTCCGAATGTAGGAGGTCCGTTTCCTCTGTTGTGCGGTATGCCAGGCCTCGTTTCCATCGCCTGTTCCGTCCAAGCCCTCCCGATGAACACGACCACGCATTCCGTTCCGACACAGCCGGTTGGCTCCCACGCGTTCGGTTGCCTCCTGATGAACACGATGCATTCCGTTGCCTCCCCATGAACACGACGCATTCCGTTGCCTCCCCATGAACACGATGACGACGTTGTTTCTCCGTTCTGACCCAGCCATGTACACGAGCCCTGGCCGTACGTATGCGCGAGTAGGCGTTCGAGACCCCGCCCGTATGTACACATACGTGGCCGTATTTTCTTTCTTGCACCCTGGCCGCTGTACGTACGTGTACATGCTACGTGCGCACCTCTACTACGACACGTGCGCGCCTCTACATCCACCAGTATATATGTAGGTACACGTTCGTGACCAGAATGACAACACTACGTACGCTTCGACCAGGTGGGTCCCAACCGTCAGGCACTTCCTTGCGTGCGAAGATGTAGCTGGTGGGTCCCAGCAGTCAGGGGGGCGAATCGTTTTTTTGCAGGGATGCACTTCCTTGCGTGCGAAGATGTAGCTGGTGGGTCCCAGCAGTCAGGGGGCGAATCGTTTTTTTGCCCGGACGCACTTCCTTGCGTGCGAAGATGTAGCTGGTGGGTCCCAGCAGTCAGGGAGAAACGTTTTTTTTCACGAAATACGGTGGCCCGTCCGGTGGGTCCCCGCTGTCAGGTGGAGGAATCATTATTTTGCGTGTAATAAGGAGGCACTTCCTTGCTGCGGCCGTGGACCCAGCTGTCAGCCTCTCCACGTACAGTCCACGTCCGATGGAAGTCGTTCCTTGACCACGTTGACCACGCCGCGCCGAGAGCAACACAGCGGTGGACGACGGCGAGGACTAGGAAGGGGACGACTCGGAGCCGGGGAAGACGCAGCAGTGGATGCCCACGCGAAGAGGAGTACGAGGGTTCACTGGTTCGGCTGCGGTGTGAGGCTGCTGTCACCGCAGAATAACAGGGGGTGTGGGTGAGTAGAGGGATGGCCTGGCCAGCGGTGGGAGTAGTAGGGGGCGGTGAGGCCTCCGCGGCATCACAGCCGGCCACGGGAGGCAGGAGCACGCGGCACGACCGGTGCTGGTTTGGGCGGCTGGAGCAAGAAGACCAGAGGTTGAAGAAGCACTACGGCCGTTGGATGAACATCGTACGGTAACAGGAGCTAGAATCGTTCATATTGACTAAGTTGACAAAGCCCTCCGTCCCCGTCAACTTGGTAGGCCCACAAGTCAGCCTCCCACTATGCTGGGTTCCAGCTGGCAGGGGGGTATTCATTTTTTTGTGCGTAATAAGGAGGCACTTCCTTGCGTGCGAAGATAGCTGGTGGGTCCGACATGTCAGCGGGGGGCACGTTATTTTCGCGAAATACAGAGGCCCTTCCGGTGGGTCCCAGATGTCAGGTGGAGGAATCATTATTTTGCGCGTAATAAGGAGGCATTTCCTTGTGTGCGGCCATGGACCCAGCTGTCAGCCTCTCCACGCACAGTCTACTTCCGATGGTGTCGTTCGTTGACCACGTTGACCACGCCGCGCCGAGCGCATCCAAGGTGGTGGACGACGGCGAGGCCCCGGACAGCAACGAGCCGGAGATGGGAAGACGCGGGAGTAGAGTCGCAGACGGAGAGGTGTACGAGGGTTAACTGGTTCTAGTGCGGTGTGGTTCGGCAGTCGGTGGAGAAGAACAGGAGGTGTGGAGGGGTGGAGGGATGGCCTGGCCAACGGTGGAGTAGCGCTTCATAGCGAAGCGTGCTAAGCAGAGCTGCTAGCAGCAGGAGGCGGGAGGTGGTCCCGGCGGCGCTGGAGGAAGAAGACGAGAGATTGAAGATGGATGCCGGTCGTTGGATGTAAATCCAACGGCTAACATGTCAGAATCATTTGTTGACTAAATTGACAACGACTTGCGTTGGCTTCGACCTATTGGCCCACATTTCAGCCTCCAAAAATGTGGCACGTATTCAACCCATTTTTTCAGAATTTACAGTCTTTTTTTTGCGCGGTAGAATTTACAGTCAATTTGATCTTTTTTTTGAATTACAGCCATTAGCTGGGCTGGGTGAACAAATAATGTAGCGTCCATGCGGCCCATTTATTTTATTTCCTAAAAAATTACAGGCCATTTGCACTTTCTCGAAATACACGATTTTGCTGGGCTGATTCTAATTATAATGTTGGGTTGGGCCAGCAATGTTATCAAAAAATAAAAAGGGGCTGAGCATTTTGTTATAAATATATTTAAATAATAAGTGATATTATTACATTCGTCCTTAAATCTTACCAAGCTTTTGTACACAATCACTAGGATTTTCGTGCCAAAACAATCCAGGATTTTATTTGTTAAGAAATTATTTTTATAAGTTAATAAGATGTGGGATATTGTTTTCTTACATATGTAAGTATCTGTTAAATATATGATGACAATAAAAATAATATATAATAACATATAAAATAATTTAAATATATATAATATAGTTAGAAGGGAAACATAAGTTGGACCTGGCGTTCCTATTCTTATATAGAAAAATAGAACAGACCTCTGCGTTTTCTTCAAAAAAATACATAAATTGGGCTGCCAAAAATAAAACCTCGGATGGGAGGTCCATAGGCCGGTCGATACATGACGGCCCTAAGAAAATACAAACAGGCCTATGGACCTCCCATCCGAGGTCGTGGGCTGCGCATGTTAAAAATGAAAGCCTAGACGGGGCAGCCCAAAACCACGTCCAACACTTGCCAAAACTTCGTCCCTCGTTTTCTCTGTGTTTCGCACACTCGACATTGTGTGGGCATTTTGACTGTGCATCATATGAAGATGTGCTATGCATGAATGTTGATCAGCATGATGTTAACTGGCTGGTAGTTCCATTTTCGACCATGAATAAAACTTCCAACATGATGTTAACCCTGTTTGAAAAGGCCGTGTTAATATAAATGCTCTGCCTCTGAAAGTTGCAGTTTCTTATCTGAAACTGAACTTGCAGTTTCTTATCTGAAACTGAAACTTGCAGTTTCTTCTCTGAGAATCACATTGTCTGCACTTTTATACTCCTATGAAACTACATTTTTTAAGTGCTAAAAATAGATCTCTAGAATTCATAAAATACTTCATATGCTCAATACTGCAAATCTGAAATTCAAAAGACATTCATATCTGAAAGTACTCTCAAAATACACAACACAAACACAATTCACAACCTGCAAATACTGACAACCCTAAGCTCCTCCTGACAATTCACAACCTGCCCGACTATTGGGCTGGGGGGGGGCAGCCCCCTCCTATTCCTCGGCGGCAGACAGCCGCCCCGTGAGACGATGTGAACGGCGAGGGAGACGATGGCGGGGAAGCGTCGTCGGGCCAACTGCTTTTCTCCTCTTGTAGTTGGGTTCGGTCGACGAAGACTCCACCGGCTCGCTCTGGCAGGACACCCTCACAAACGACACCCTGTAGATGCTCGATCCTTCAATCTCTGGTGGATGCTCCATCTGGGATCGATACTCCCACCACCGCTCCCTCACGATCGGATTCGGTGAATCTGTTTGCTCCATGGCCCAGAGGAGCAGCTCTATGTACTCCGGCGCGACTCCCTTTGGGAGTATCGCCGCCTTTTCGCTCTGTTGCAGATATTTGGCCATGGATGTCGCCGTCGCCGCTAGTTGGTCCTTGTTGTCAAACCAAGACTGTATCTCCAACATCTGCGATCCTCACGTATTGGTTGTACTCCTCCATCGATCTACTTCTCCACAGCACCTTCACTCGCTGGCGGTGGTTTTTGAATGGAAGAGGAGAGGAGCAGCGCTGGTTTTGGATTAGAACGGGAGAGGAGCGACGCTGGTTTTGGACTGGAAGAGGAGAGGAGGGGCGGTGGTTTTGAAATGGAAGAGGAGAGGAGCGGCGCTGCATTTAGATTAGAACAGGAGAGGAGCGGCGGTGGTTTAAGAGGAGAAGAGCGGAAGAGCGGCGCTGGTCTTGGAAGTATTTTTTTGTTGTTTTGCGTATTTTGGGTCAAAGTTTGACCACGTACTGTATTTGACAAGCAAAATGTGAATGCATGTCACCAAAAATTGTATCGTTTGGTTCGTATCTGAATGTACTTTCAAATTATATTATTTTTGCAATGTATAACATATATTTTATGTGCGAAAATCATGGTCAATTATGACCCAGAATAAAAGGGAGACTAGTTAATGTGGGGTCGCTTTCTTAATTGAAGGGTAAATTGATTTTGATTTTGATCCAGTCACAGCGCGCCGGCCCTCTCGTCCAATCCTAAATCGCTGCCGCACGCTCCTCTCCCTCTTCTCCATTGCAAAACCACCTCCTCTCCTCTCCATCATCTCCATTCCAAAACCACCGTCTCGCCTCTCCCTCTTCTGATCTTCTCCATTGCAAAACCACCTCCTCTCCTCTCCATCATCTCCATTCCAAAACCACCGTCTCGCCTCTCCCTCTTCTGATCTTCTCCATTGCAAAACCACCTCCTCTCCTCTCCATCATCTCCATTCCAAAACCACCGTCTCGCCTCTCCCTCTTCTCTATTGCAAGACCACCGTCTCTCCTCCCATCTTCCAAAGCTAGCACCGGACCACTCAGAAGGACATCTATGGAGAGGATGCAGCAGCGAATCAGGCAGATCGCCGGCGGCGACCAGGCAAAGTTAGCCAGGTTGAAGGAGATCCTTAGTTGGTTTGACAATGAGTGGGAGATTTCGAGGACGGTGCGGGCCATGTGGCAATGTATGCGAAAGAGCGAGACGGCGGCGATGAGGGCGGCGATGTACATGTACTCCTCGGCGGCAGTCACGCCGCAGTCCTCCGAGTTCATCGAGTATCTCCTCTGGGCGATGGAGCAGACAGATTCGCCCGAGGCGACAGTCAGGCGGAGGTGGTGGGCGTACAGGTCGAAGGTCGAGCACCCAGAGGATAACGAATCGATCGAGTATGGTGTGCCGTTCGTGAGGGTGCAGAGCCAGCCGGAGCCACAGGAGTATTCGTTCTCCCACCGCAAGAGGAGGCCGGATGGCGCGACGTCGCTTCCCCGCCGTTCTCCACGGTTCCCTCGACGCTCGCCTCGTTTCAACGGCGGCGGTAGGGTTTAAGGTAAGCTTCGCACTAACCTAATCTTCCACCTGCTCATGCTTACAATCAGTGTGACAGCTAATGAAAATCATGCTTACAATCAGTCTCCGAGTACTACGCCAATCACCCTAAAATAGCTCTGGACCTTTGGGTCAAAGTTGTGACACAGTGTACAAATAAAGAAAAATAGATTGGTGCTTCTTTCAGAAAAGAGTACTCCCTAGAAAACTGCCAATATAAGCTACTAGTATTTGGTTAGATGATTTGCTGCCGAGAAAGATCCGTCCACAGAGAGCGCCACACATCCCACTGGTGGTGGTGGATGCCAATGCGTGCATGCAGCATGGTTGGTGTCGGTAATTTTTACTTGGCACACCTCACACTCTGCATACATGTCGGTTCCATACGTACATTTGTGCAGTTCCACCAAAATGCAGCTGAATAACCCAATTTGCACAGATAATGAAAAAGCGTGATTACATTATAGTGGCACTAGTTGATGAATCACAAAAAATAAATAGAAGGAAATATTGCGATAGTATCATAGTATGCCATGCTGTGAAGGCGAGATGGGCCCTGCGACGCCTCATACGGTACGCCTCATACTGGACATCGTCCCAAGTCTCCCAGATACACCTTCTGCCAGTGATGAACATCAGTGTACAGCAGTAGTACAAGGAGGCGCCTTGAGACATTCAAATCTCTATTTTTGTACAGATCAACTAAAATTAAGCACCCCAGTTTGCAGAAACGTTTAAACATTAACAATGGGACTAGTTCATGAAACATACATTAACAAAGAGAAGCACTTTCTTTATCTACATTGGAAATGAAATGATAGAGATGACACTCGCTCTATTTTAACTGTATTATTACTTCATTTTATCAGTGACACTAGGGTCGAGCAGGTGGCAAACGAGGTGTACCGTGCGTCGCAAGGATGGAGGCCGGGGGTGCTTAGACTGGGATGCTGAAGCTGGCTCTTTCAGTCATCAACATGCATGATTCAATTCATGGGACCTTTTGGTGCAGTTCACCTAAAATGAAGCAATGTCCCGTGAGCTAGCAGCTTCTTCTTCAATTTTTTTAAGAAAAGGGCTCCAGCCCCGGTTCCATTTCCATCAGAAAACGAAACCCACAGAGCTTCTTCTTCATTAGTTGCAATAAAATTGAGCAACATCAAGGTTGGTTGTGAAGCTCCTGGAATGCTCAACTATAATTTGGATATCATTTGTGCAGTTCAACTAAGATCGAGCGTGAAATGTATATCTCTGTTTGCACAAAAAAGGTGGAAAGGAGGGTGACTAACAAGTGATGAAACATGCATCAAATGAAAAGAAGCATGTTCCTTATCTGAATGGCAATCCTACAAGGACAGTAGCAATTTCTAAAGCACTGGCATTGCTAGATATTAGTGTGGGCATTAGGATTAACTATGACAACCGTTAAATACGACATTACTTTGGGCACGGGAGAGTAGGCGGACCAGGACAGTTGCATTTCTAACGAAAAGAACCAACTTATCTTAATGGGAAATTTTAGCAGGACATGTAAAGAAGTGCCATTGATTCATATTACTGGAGGCATTACATTGAAAACAACATTGGTTTAACGTGTCCTTACTTTTAACAGTGCGACTGCTACATTTTACCAGTGGCATTACATAAGAGTGGCTCGGGGCAACAAACATCAGAACAGGATATCTGGGTTGGTCCCATTTTTGTTCGGTATAGCCACCTTATACTGTGTGAGGCTAGCAAATCTAGTGCTGGACTTACTCTGTTGACTTGTCCCCCAGTCCCCACTTTCTTTCCTTTTTCAACCAATAGATCGGGTTTATATTGAGTTTGTACTGCGTTTCCCTTTATTTCCCTATTAGACCTAGAGACCAGTTGGATAGCCAGTCTCTGCTACTTTTCGCCCCCATTATTTCCTCTTTCGACCAAGTCCTAGATTCAGGTAACAAATCCTCCCCCACCCCACCCCCTTTCTTCCTTGTTTGAACCAAGTAGTACTAGATTCGAGTGCATGATCTAGTTTTACCTCTTAAACGTTAAAAATTAGGTGGTTTTCGAACAGCCGATCGATCCTATCTACGAGGGGGCCTGAGAAATAGTAAAAGATACAAATGCAGCGACCTCAGGAGCTCGGGAAGTAGAGCAAGGCCGGTTTCGAAGGAAGTTATACCTGATGGTCGCCGGGATGTCACTAGGTGAGCGGCGGGAGGCCGAATCTGCCCATACTACGGCGGCGAGGAAGAAGGGGTGGGAGGCCCTCCCTCGCCAGCGGCGCTTGGGAGAGAACGGCAAGGCAGGCTGATTGGGACGCGCCCAACAGTGGGTAAGGGCCGTCGCCGAGGACGACCGCGTGAACGTTGCACCTTCTCACCTTCCCCGGCGGAGAGGATCCGGCTGGATCTGTGACCAGCGGTGAGCAGAGAGAGAGAGAGAGAGTGTGGCCACCGCTGTCGTGTTTAGATCGGGAGAGGCCGAGACAGTGTGAAGAGAGCAACACTAGCAAGCAAGCGCGGAGGCTCCTGCCTATATAGTGGAGTAGTACTAGTTTTCTTTTGTCTACCGGAGCCGGCTTGACCTCGTCAATGACTGTCGAGAAGTCTTCATGCACGTGGCCCGGAGGCGCAGTTGTCGTCATTTTGATCTGAAGCGCCGGATTATAACATATAACACGAAAAAATGCCACATGACAAGAAATCATAACCTCACTGCCCAAAGGAGACAACATGAATCCCGACGGACAAACTAGACGAGGAACAAAGCTCAAATTAAAGATAAACTCGTAGAAAAGGGGTCCGTCGATAGATGTCCTAATTAACATAGCCGGCTTGACCTAGATGGCAGCCGAGTAGTCACTATTCGTGCATGTGCCCCCAATGACTAGCCCAACTCAGTTGTCGCTGTTTAACCCTCGTAGTGATCCGAAGCACATGACACCTAATTTTGCGAGATGATAAGAAACCTTTGTTTAGATTTCTCACCACAACTACAGCCATGTACAACACAGCCTGCACGATATGTAGACGATAGCCAATCCAGGCGTGTCTGCTGGAGTCTGGTCACATGCATGGACGAACTGATCTTCCATGTCTTGCAGGGATCGTCCAGGCACCAACGTACTACAACACTTCTCTAGTACTACCGCTCGTCTCCCTCTTCTATTAAGCCACCCGACTTGCGGGGCCGGGGAGTGTGCCTATGGTCGGTTCTCAATTGCCGTCCCACATGTGTGTGCAAACACAATATGACGCGCGTTCCATTCGGAGAGCAGTGTGCCGGACCAACTGACCGTCTGGGGTGCGACGGGAATGCGACGGGCGTGCTGTATACTCCGTACATGTGTACCGCCGTTTTCTAGACGCTTTGCTCCATGGCGCGGGCGCAATCCATGGATACAAAATTAGTATACTATATACTATTTAAAAGTCGAGGGCGGGGCTTTTCCTGCGCAGTAGGCGGCGGGGCAGTTCCGCCTAGTCGGTTCGACAGAGACGCGAGAAGACGAGGGAGTAGGCTGCTACAAACGTAGGGCTGTGTGATTTGACAGCGAGTTGTTGCTGGACAGGTGGGGCCCCGTGATTTGACTTGCAATTATCATTGTAACTGCGGCGCTACGACCGGCGTGAGTCTCCCGATTCCTGACCACCTCCATACAGGTGCCTCTCCCAATGCTCCACCATGTAGTAGAGGTTGGCTCTTGCATGAGAGCCCACTTCTCCACTTTTTCCTTGCCTCTCTTTCCTCCACATATGCAAAAATGCCATGTAAAGCGCACTATTGTACTTACTTTTACTTGCTCCTACAGGTGCTTAAGCTTGCCACATAGGCATAAAGTCTGATGTGGCAAGTTAATCAAGAAGAGAGAGACTAGTTTGGTGACCCAAGGAAGAAACGGTGCTAAGCATGTGTACCTAGGTGAAAAGACAATTTTGAGTCTATAGCTAATTAAATGAAGCAAACTTAGCAACACCATTTCATTGGAAGAGGTCACTCCTTGGCAAATGCAATAAATACTAGTACTCCCCGTGTCCCATAATATAAGAACGTTTTTGGCACTACACTAGTGTCAAAAACATTCTTATATTATGGGACAGAGGGAGTACGAAGAAAGAGATAGAGAGGAGTAAAAAAACACACTTATAGCCAACCTTATAGCCAACCTTGTTGTAGTATGAGTGACTAAGTGATGACTATGTATGACATGCCAACATCAGATAGCCTAACGGACCGTGTTAAATCTCCAAGGGCGCGACCGCGCGAGCGACGCGACGGTCGTGGTAGGCGCGACCATGATACGGGCTGCTGGCAGCCCTTGGATCTGAGATCAAACGGTCGCATGCTAAGTTGCTGAAAATTTGCAGAATAACCCTCCAGGATAGGATATTCACCCATAGGTCTAGAATCACGCCATGCAACCGTTCGATCTCAGATCCAAGGGCTCTCGGAAGCCCGTATCATGGGAGAATGGAAAGCCACTACCCTGCCGTTCGCACGCTGGCAGTGTCGTTGCTCATGGTGGTTCTAATGCAGTGTCTGCCGGAATAGTTGCAAACTTTAATTTCAGGTGTGCTTAATTTAATTTGAGGGGTGTGTTGTGCTGAGCCCCCAGTAGAACTATGTTATGTTTCTTCTCGTTACTTTAACTCTTCAGCACGTACATACTAGTATTTCTTACATTTCATCTTTTAGTTGGTATAGTACTACCACTCGTTTCTTCACATTATATACGTACAATATATATGGCCAACATCATATAGCCAGCAGTTTAGTTGTCAAAGAATTTCAGGATGCTTAGTTTTGTCAAAGAATTCCAGGATGCTTAGAGGGTGCTTGGATCCAAGGGACTTATTTTAGTCTGACTAAAAATAGTCTCTTTAAGAGGCTAAAGTTCCAAGCACCCCTGACTAAAGAGGGGCTAAAACTAGTCTTGAGACTAAATTTTTTAGTCAGGGGTACCCCTACTAAAATGTGGATTAGTCCTCTCTCTACTCATTTAACTCCTCTCCTTTAACACAGGCGAGTTCTGGATTGGAGGGTTTGGAGCATAATAAATGCTCATTAACTTGATTTTAGCCTTTTTAGTATTTGGATCCAAGCATGGGTGAGGCTAGCATGTTTTAGTCCCACTACTTTTAGTCATGGGACTAAAACGTATCCAAGCACCCTCTTAGTTTTATTTGAGGGGTGGGTTGTGCTGGACACCATTATTGTGACTAGCCTTTTTAATAGTACTATATGCATAATTTGGCGACGAGCGCTCTCTATATGTACCACCTTTTTTTTAATTTCAAGTTTTGCTCCATGGCGCAATCCATCGATACTACTGTTGTACAAAAGTGTACATTTTTTGAAAGGCTAGAGGGCGGGGCAGTCTAGCTTGGTCGGTTTCACGAGAGGCGAGGGCCTTTGTGATTTGATGGCTCATTAGAGCATGGTTAATAATATAGCCAACTAATGGTTATAGCATGTTGCCATGTCATCTATAGCCAACGTAATAGCCAACACGTATAATATTTAGCTATATGAAAGTACTACTTAATCAACTTGTGGCCCACCTTTCACTCTCTCAAAGCTTCTAGGAGCTCGTGCTACAGCCGACTGTAAGTCTACAGCCCGCTTCTCTTCTCTCTCCTTTTCTCTCTCTTCCAACTCATCAACAATATAATATTTAAATCCTTATAGCCCACTTACGTCACCTTATTATACTTGCTCTTACTGCTGGAAGGCGGGGCCTTGTGATTTGACTGCTCGTATAAATGCGCCGACGACCTGATCGAAGAGGAGCAAAGAACCACCTCGCAGAGAACTGTGCGTCTCCTCCTCCATCTTCTTCATTCTGTCCATGACGCGGGATTTCTCGACGCGAGCCTTCATCATCTGTTACAAGGCCGCAATACGTACCTTGACAGCAGCCGGGTGCTCGATGCGGAGCTTCGCCAACTCCTCCTTCTGTTCCATGACGAGGGCCTGTAGCATCTTCATCGAGGAACTACTATTCTCATGCAGCTTCTTCCAGCCGGCGTTCTTCTCCTTCAACAGGCCGATCTCATGGCAGAGCGTCGCCTTGTCCTCCTGAAGTCGCAGGATTTCGCCGGTCGCCTTCTTCTCCGAGGCAATGCTCTTCTTCAGCAGCATCACCAAGCCGGCGGTCAACTCCCCCTGCTGATTGAGGTCAGCGGGCATGTCGTCGAGGCTCTCCTTCAGCAACTCCATCAAGCCTTGGATGAACTCCTTTTGCTTATTGAGCTGACCGGGCATGCCGTCGAGGGATAACGACTCCAGCTCCGCCGACTCGGCATGTTCGCCTACGTGGCTAGGGCGCTCCTGGGAGCCATCGCCTGCCCGTGAGAGATCTTTCGAGGTCTCTGCGTGGCGGTGAGCCCTCTCTTTTTTTCCGCAGCCTTGGTTGCCGCTCCCTTGTTACGAGTAGTTCTCGACCTAGAGCTCTGCTCACCGGCCATGGCAACGACAGACAAAGAAGAAGCACTTATGAGGAGGAAAGGTAGAGTAATTTTCGGTTAGGTAGTTCCCCTTTTTATAACCTAAGTACTAGCACTAGTACTAATACCTGCATAGTGGGAACACGTTCAGGTTTGGTACGTACTAGTAGGTGTGAGCAGGCTTTCGAATGTGATGGGAACAAGGTAAAGATTAATTGATGGTTTTGGTTTCGAGGCCCGAAACGGCTCCCGATGAGTTTAGCGGAACATAAATTTCAAGTACTACACTGCTCAAATGCGTAAATATTATGTTACTGTCAAAAATTGGCACAAAATACGAAGGAGACCAATGGAAGTACTACTAGCAACCCACGATTTAACTACTCGCATGCGCGCAGTGGAGTAATAATGTATTTCTTCCGCCCTCACGTCCACTCAATTTGCATGCGCTGTATTAATTGACCATCAATGAAGTGAACGACTTTACACGTGTCAAATTATCACATGGGGTGGATCTTGGTACAAAATTGCGTCCGCCCGTGTACCCGTGTGTGCATGCGAGGGAATGAGTGCGTGCGTGGCGTGCGTGCACATCTTCGCTTCGTGCATGTACCGCCAGTATGGCTCAGGGAGGACGAGTACATTCTTCTGGAACCAGCAGCACGTCACTGTGATCAATCCACGCAAGGAGGTCGCGACAACGCCTCCACATGTGCCACGTGGCTTCATGAACTGTAAGAGAGACACTGTGTAGCGTGCCATTGGTATTCTAATTTACGTGTTTGGCACATACTCGAAGTACTAGTAAGGTACACGTGCATTGCACGCATCAGATTTTGCAACCAAATTATGAATAAATACCACACTATAGCATGTAAGCTCTGAGTCATATATGCCTGATGTAGCCCTTCGTTTAATTCTTATAGTTCATCTCATTCAAAATCAATTAGTTTTTATAAAAAAGCTAAGAACGCGGGAATAGGAAAAACATGGGATTATAGTGGAATGTCGTCTTGAATCCTACAGGATTGTACGAGTGTTTGATTGTGCATAGAAAAAACGCAGAATTCTTTCAAAGAGGTTTGAGTGGATGGGATGTTTCCTATGAAATCTAGTGCAAATGAATCATATGGAAAAATTCCTATGGTTTACAATCCTACGAATCAAACAACCAAGATAGGAAAAATTCCTAATGATTAGAATCCTCCAAAATTCCTTTGAGAATCCTTTGAATCAAAGAAGCCCTTAATCTATTTTATGATTCATGGAATTGTGCATTGTAAAGCATAAAGTAAAAACAAATAATGGCAATTCAACTAGAAAAAAGTTTGGGCAGTTATGATACGGAAGATTCTAGAACAAAAGAGAACCACTGTTGTTTTGAGGTTTGTGCATTATGCTTAAGTTCAACCATGGAGTCTGCTAGATTGTACATGTGGCAAAATCCGGTGGGGGGCTAGAAGATGGTGCGAGGGGCCGAGTGGAGGGAGACTATGAAGGAATGCACAAGTGCGAGATCGATATTTAGAGAGAGGGGGCGAACACGTGCGTTGTTGCGCGCAGTGGCGGAGCCATGAAAAATAAATGAGCTAGGGGGCCAAGCATTGCTAATCCTTTACGAGGAGGGTCAATTCATGAACTTAAACCATTTTTAGCGCAATTGTCTAATGATCACATTCATATTAGCCTCGATATATAGTGATGTTAGGGGGGAGGGGGCAGGGCCCTTACTGCCCCCTGTCTTCGCCATTGTGCACGCGTCTGAGAGATGAAGCGGAAGGCATGGATGATGAGAGGGGGACGTTGGATATATAATTAATGTGGGTGTATTAGCTATATATGTTAATCCTATATAGAGAGGTATAGATTGATCGATGTGGACGTGGGAAAGAGGGTGAGACCTCACTGGATATATCGATTGATCGGTTTGTGTGGAAAACTATGAAAGACCTAGCTATATACACACATACATAGAGGAACATCGATCGTTGCGTATGCACGCGTCAGAGATAAAGAATGCCCGATATGATGGAGAGGGGGATGTGTGTGGGTGTGTGCCTTCATGGGAGACCGACCTAAAGAAAAAGATTGCATGCGTGCGATGGATAATGCCGACTGGTAGTGTGTGTGCATGCATGCACGAGAGAAAGTTAGTGGTATAATTATAAAGAGAAGACTACTTTGTGGGTGTAAAAGAATAGGTGAGGTCATAATCAATGTAAAGTTGAATTCAAATATTTGAATAAGAGATCCTGATATTTGAAACCCATGCATGCATGAATATAACGGAGATCTGAACGGTGTGGTTTGGAAACGAGCATGTTGTAATGTACACACATTGAACAAGGTCAGACTGATTTGAATTTGAGATACCGATGGCAGACATCATTTGGCCACGTCGCATCCGTGCATGGACACGCTATTCTAATTGGAGATGATGGGCGGCTTTCGCATCACATATATATATATCTATACCCCTATATATATATATATATTATTTTTTATTTTTTTATATTATGTGCGGGTAACTTTAACTTTGAAAGATGGTCGTTGGATGAGGCGAATCCGATGGTCCAAAGATGGCAAATTTGAGCACTACTGGCCGTTGGATATCATCTAGATTCCACCAGATTTCACCACATGTATAATCTAGATCACTCCATGGTTGAACTTAAGCATAATGCACAAACATCAAAACACAAGCACTTCTTATTTGTTATAGAATCTTCCGTATCATAATTGCCCAAATGTTTTTCTACATGATTTGCCATTATTTGTTTTTACTTTATGTCTTACGACGCACAATTCCATGAATCTTAAAACAGATTAGCTTTCTTATAAAAACTAGATGATTTTGAATGAAATGAACTATAAGAATTAAACGAACATCTACATCATGCATATATGACTCAAAGCTTGCATGCTATAATGTGGTATTTATTCATAATTTGGTTGCCAAATCTCATGCGTGCAATGCACGTGTACCTTACTCTAGTCTAAATGGTGTTTGTGTGTGTGTTGTGCGTGTTGAGGTGCAAATTGTCTTTTTTTGGGTACACGTTAAGCTTGTTCTTCCGAAATTTGAAGCCGCGCCTTGTTATGCCGAAAATTCAAGCTAGCGTCTCTGTCTATCGTGCTGCGAAACTCCCGCCTCTTCAACCCGCGCCTTGTTAGCCTGAAATATTTAAGATATATCTTTGTCTCGTTGTGCTCCGACAACTCCCTCCATCTCAACCCGCGCCTTGCTATTCCGAAATTACAACGCGCGCGGAAACTCCCACCTCCTGTGAAATCCCGACACGCGAAATGCCTGTGGTACCCCTGAACCGAAAGAACCGCCTCAAATCGATGGGGGTACTTTCGTAACTTACCCCATATTTCGGACAAGCGCGTCTCGAAGCCATGGTTCCCACTGCCATCCCATCCGCCCATCCATTCGTACACCGAGGCCGCGAAAACCCGCGACGAAACCCCACACCCTGCTCCGTCCGCCACCCAGCCGGAGCCTCTTCCCCGACGACGTCGTCCACAGCGACACCTCGACGTGCCTCATCCACCGTACCAGATGAGGATCCGTCGTTGATCTCATCGTCCCGCCGGTTCAGCCACCCCGTCCTCCACCTCCAAGGAGCTGCCCCGACGTTCCCCTCGTCTTTCGCGCCACCTCCATTCCCACAGTGCCGTCTTCACCTGCACCACCGGAAGAGCATCATCATCACCGTTTCCTCGGATGAAGCTGCGGCCTAATCGGCGCCACCAAAGAGGTTGTACACTAATCACAACATTTTCTTCTTGATTCGATCTCACGGTGCTGCCGGCGCTCGGTCCCGAGCCGACACCGCGCGGCTCCATCCACGTCGGCGTCGCCGGCCACTTCCTCCACAGCGTCGATCCCTCGGCGGGGACGTCCACATCAGTAGGAGCTGCTGCTGCTGCTTTAGCTCTCGCTCGCGCTGCTGCTCTGCTCTTGCTCTCGGTCCCCTGCCTGGTCTGCTCTTGCTATTGCTCTTGCTCGCGCTGCTGCTCTCGCTCTTGCTCTTGCTTGCGATGCTGCTCCGATTTAGCTACACTTCAGTCGATTGAATCGACTTTTGGGTCAGTCGATTTTCAGGGGGTGGGGG